>NC_134574.1:2337500-2645000 GCF_050947875.1 Dermacentor variabilis | reverse complement strand
CAGCCAATTAACCATCACCTGCAGCGCACCCGCCGTAAAAACAACCGTTTAAAAAGCAGCACTGCGGCCGGCCAATTAACCAGCACGTGCAGCGTACCAGCCGTAGACACAAGCGTGGTAAAGTTCAGCGGTGCGGCCGGCCAATTAACCATCACGTGCTGCGTACTATCCGTAAAGACAAGCGTGATAAAGTGCAGCAATGCGACCGGCCAATTAAACATCAAGTGCAGCGTACTAGCCGTAGAGAAGAGCGTGGTAAAGTTCAGCAGTGCAGCCGCCAATTAACCATCACGTGCAGCGTACCATCCGAAGAGACAAGCGTGGTAAAGTTCAGCAGTGCGGCCGGCGAATTAACCACCACGTGCAGAGTATCCGCTATAAGACACGCGTGATAAAGTGCAGCAATGCGTTCGGCCAATTAACCATCACGTGCAGCGTACCAACCGTAAAGACAAGCGTGATAAAGTTCAACAATACGTCCAGCCAATCAACCATCACGTGCAGCGTACTAGCCGTAGATACAAGCGTGATAAAGTTCAGCACTACGGCGGGCCAATTAACCACCACGTGCAGCGTACCTGCCGTAAAGACAAGCGTGACAAAGTGCCGCAATGCGACCGGCAAATGAACTATCACGTGCAGCGCACCAATCGTAGAGACAAGCATGGTGAAGTTCAGCAGTGCGGGCGACCAAGTAACAACCACATGCAGCATACGAGCCGTAGAGACAAGCGTGGTAAAGCACATCAGTGCGGCCGGCCAAATAATCATCACACGCAGCGTACCAGCCGTAGAGACAACCGGGATAAGGTGCCGCAATGCGACCGGCAAATGAACCATGACGAACAGTGTACCAGCCGTAGAGACAAACGTGGTAAAGTTCAGCAGTACGGCCGGCCAATTAACCACCACGTGTAGCGTGCCATCCGTACAGACAAGTATGATAAAGTGCCTCAATGCGACCAGCAAATTAAACATCACGTGCAGCGTACTAGCCATAAACACAAGCGTGATAGAGTGCAGCGATGCGACTAGCCAGTAAACCATCACGTGCAGCGTACCAGCCGTAGATGCAAGCGTGGTAAAGTTCAGCAGTGCGGCCGGCCAATTAATCATCACGTGCAGCCTACCAATCGTAGAGACAAGCGTGGCGAACTTCAGCAGCGCGACCGGACAATAAACCATCACCTGCAGCGTACCCGCCGTAATGACTAGCGTTAAAAAAGGAGCGCTGCGGCCGGCCAATTAAACACCACGTGTAGCGTACCAGCAGTAGAGACATGCATGGTAAAGCTCAGTAGTGCGGCCGGACAATTAACCGCCACGTGAAGCGTACCACCCGTAGAGACAAGCGTGGTAAAGTTCTGCAAAAGCGTTTTCCGTTCCCTTTGATTACCCCTACCTGTTTCCTTTTTTGCTCGTCCTGAGCTGCGCTAATAGCCTTAAACAGTTAAAGTTCTGCAGTGCGGTCGGAAAATTAACCATCACGTGCAGCGTACCAGCCGTAAAGACAAGCGTGCTAAAGTGAAGCAATGAGACCTGCCAATTAACCAACACGTGCAGCGTACAGTCGTAGAGACAAGCATGGTAAACTTCAGCAGTCCGACCGGCCAATTAACGATCACCTGCAGCGTACCCGCCGTAAAGACAAGCGTTAAAAAAGCAGCACTGCGACCGGCCAATTAACCACCACGTGCAGCGTACCAGCCGTAGAGACAAGCGTGGTAAAGTTCAACAGTGCGGCCGGCCAAATAACCACCACGTGCAGCGTACCCGCTGAAAAGACAAGCGTGATAAAGTGCAGCAATGCAACCGGCCAATTCACCATCACTTGCAGCGTACCAGCCGTAGAGACAAGCGTGGTAAAGTTCAACAGTGCGGCCGGCCAAATAACCACCACGTGCAGCGTACCCGCTGAAAAGACAAGCGTGATAAAGTGCAGCAATGCAACCGGCCAATTCACCATCACTTGCAGCGCACCATCCGTAGAGACAAGCGTGGTATTGTTCAGCAGTGCAGCTGGCCAATTAACTTCACGTGCAGCGTACCTGCTGTAGAGACATGCGTGATAAAGTGCAGCGATGCGACCGGCAAAATAACCATCACGTGCAGCGAACCCGCCGTAAAGACAAGCGTGATAATAAGCAGCAATGCGACCGGCCAATTAACCATCACGTGAAGCTTGCCAGGCGCTGAGACAAGCGTGGTAAAGTACAGCAGTGCGGCCAGGCAATTAACCATCACGTGCAGCGTACCAGCCATAGAGACAAGCGTGGTAAATTTCAGCACTACGGCCTGCCAATTAACCACCACGTGCAGCGTACCTGCCGTAAAGACAAGCGCGATAAAAAGCAGCAATGCGACCGGCCATTTACCCATCACGTGTAGCGTACCAGCAGTAGAGACATGCATCGTAAAGCTGAGTAGTGCGGCCGGCCAATTAAACGCCAGGTGCAGCGTAGCCGCCGTAAAGACAAGCGTGATAAAGTGTAGCAATGCCACCGGCCAATTAACCATCACGTGCAACGTACCATCAGCAGAGACAAGCGTGGTAAAGTTCAGCAGTGTGGCGAGCCAATTACCCACCACGTGCATGGTAACCCCCGTAGAGACAAGCATGATTAGAAGCAGCAATGCGACCGGCCAATTAACCATCACTTGCAGCGTACCGGCCATAAAGACAAGCGCGATAAAAAGCAGCAATGCGACCGGCCAAATAACCATCACGTGCAACGTGCCAATCGTATAGACAAGCGTGGTGAAGTTCAGCAGTGCGGGCGACCAAGTAACAACCACATGCAGCATACGAGCCGTAGAGACGAGCTTGGTAAAGCTCAGCAGTGCGGCCGGCCAAATAATCATCACGCGCAGCGTACCAGCCGCAGAGACAACCGGGATAAGGTGCCGCAATGCGACCGGCAAATGAGCCATGACGAGCAGTGTACCAGCCGTAGAGACAAACGTGGTAAAGCTCAGCAATACGGCCGGGCAATTAACCACCACGTGTAGCGTGCCAGCCGTAGAAACAAGTATGATAAAGCGCCGCAATGCGACCAGCAAATTAAACATCACGTGCAGAGTACCAGCCATAAACACAAGCGGGATAGAGTGCAGCAATGCGACTAGCCAATAAACCATCACGTGCAGCGTACCAGCCGTAGAGACAAGCGTGGTAAAGTTGTGCAGTGCGGTCAGAAAATTAACCATCACGTTCAGCGTACCAGCCGTAAAGACAAGCGTGCTAAAGTGAAGCAATGAGACCTGCCAATCAGCCATCACGTGCAGCGTACCAGTCGTAGAGACAAGCATGGTAAACTTCAGAAGTCCGACCGGCCAATTAACAATCACCTGCAGCGTAACCCCGGAAGAGACAAGCGTGGTAAAGTTCAGCAGTGCGGCCGGCCAATTAACCATCACGTGCAGCGTACCAGCCGTAGAGACAAGGTGGTAATGTTCAACAGTGCGGCCAGCCAAATAACCACCACGTGTAGCGTACCCGCTGAAAAGACAAGCGTGATAAAGTGCAGCAATGCAAGTGGTCAATTAACCATCACCTGCAGCGCACCAGGCGTAGAGAAAAGCGTGGTAAAGTTCAGCAGTGCGGCGACCCAATTACCCACCATGTGCAGCGTAACCTCCGTAGAGACAAGCGTGGTAATGTTCAGCAGTGCGGCCGGCCAATTAACGATCGCGTGCAGCGGACCACCGTAGAGACAAGTGTGGTAAAGTTTCGCACTTGCGGCTGGCCAATGAACCACCATGTGCAGCGTACCCGTTGTAAAGACAAGCTTGATAAAAAACAGGAATGCGACCGGCCACTTAACCACTACGTTCAGCTTACCAGCCGCAGAAACAAGGGTGGTAAAGTACAGCAGTGCGGCCGGCCAAATAACAACCACGTGCAGCGTACCCGCTGAAAAGACAAGCGTGATAAAGTGCAGCAACGCAACCGGCCAATAACCATGACGAGCAGCGTACCAACCGTAGAGACAAACGTGGTAAAGTTCAGCAGTACGGCCGGCCATTTAACCACCACGTGTAGCGTACCAGCCGTAGAGACAAGCGTGATAAAGTGCCGCTGCGACCAGCAAATTAAACATCACGTGCAGCGTACCAGCCGTAGATGCAAGCGTGGTAAAGTTCAGCAGTGCGGCCGGCCAATTAACCATCACGTGCAGCGTACCAGCCGTAAAGACAAGAGTTCTAAAGTGCAGCAATGCGCCCGGCCAATGAACCATCACGTGCAGCCTACCAGTCGCAGAGACAAGCGTCTTAAACTTCAGCAGTGCGACCCGCCAATAAACCATCTCCTGCAGCGTACCCGCCGTAATGACAAGCGTTAAAAAAGGAGCACTGCGGCCGGCCAATTCACCACCACGTGAAGCGTACCAGCAGTTGAGACATGCATGGTAAAGCTCAGTAGTGCGGCGAGCCAATTACCCACCAAGTGAAACGTAACCTCCGTAGAGACTAGCGTGGTAAAGTTCAGCACTACGGTTGGCCAATGAACCACCACGTGCAGGGTACCCGCCGTAAAGACAAGCGTGATAAAAAGCAGCAATGAGACCGGCCAATTAACCATCACGTTCAGCTTACCAGACGCAGAGACAAGCGTGGTAAAGTACAGCAGTGCGGCAAGGCAATTAACCATCACGTGCACCGTACCACCGTAGAGACAAGCGTGGTGAAGCTCAACAGTGCGGCCGGCCAATTAACCACCACGTGCAGTGTACCCGCCGTAAGACAAGCGTGATAAAGCGCAGCAATGCGTTCGGCCAATTAACCATCGCGCTCAGCGTACCAGCCGTAAAGACATGCATGATAAAGTTCAGCAATGCGTCCAGCAAATTAACCATCACGTGCGACGTAGCAGCCAAAGAGACAAGCGTGGTGAAGTTCAGCACTACGGCCGGCCATTTAAACACCACGTGAAGCCTACCCGTCGTAAAGACAAGCGTGATAAAAAGCAGAAATGTGACCGGTCAAATAACCATCAAGTGCAGCGTGCCAACCGTAGAGACAAGCGTGGTAAAGCTCAGCAGTGCGACCGGCCAAATGACCATCACGTGCAGCGCACCAGCCGTAGAGACATGCGGGATAAAGGGCTGCAATGCGACCGGCAAATGAACTATGACGAGCAGCGTACCAGCCGTAAAGACAAGGGTGCTAAAGTGCAGCAATGCGACCGGCCAATTAACCATCACGTGCAGCCTACCAGTCGTAGAGACAAGCATGGTAAACTTCAGCAGTCCGACCGGCCAATTAACAATCACCTGCAGCGTACCCGCCGTAAAGACACGCGTTAAAGAAGCAGCGCTGCGGCCTGCCAATTAACCACCACGTGCAGCGTACCAGCCGTAGAGACAAGGTGGTAAAGTTCAACAGTGCAGCCGGCCAAATAACCACCACGTGCACCGTACCCGCTGAAAAGACAAGCGTGATAAAGTGCAGCAACGCAACCGGCCAATTAACCATCACTTGCAGCGCACCAGCCGTAGAGACAAGCGTGGTAAAGTTCAGCAGTGCGGCGAGCCAATTACCCACCACGTGAAACGTAACCACCGTAGAGACAAGCGTGGTAAAGTTCAGCACTGCGGCTGGCCAATGAACCACCACGTGCAGGGTACCCGCCGTAAAGACAAGCGTGATAAAAAGCAGCAATGCGACCGGCCAATCAACCATCACGTTCAGCTTACCAGACGCAGAGACAAGCGTGGTAAAGTACAGCAGTGCGGCAAGGCAATTAACTATCACGTGCAGCGTACCACCGTAGAGACAAGCGTAGTGAAGCTCAACAGTGCGGCCGGCCAATTAACCACCACGTGCAGTGTACCCGCCGTAAGACAAGCGTGATAAAGCGCAGCAATGCGTTCGGCCAATTAACCATCGCGCTCAGCGTACTAACCGTAGAGACAAACGTGGTAAAGGGCAGCAGTGCGGCCGGCCAATTAACCATCACGTGCAGCGTACCAGCCGTAAAGACATGCATGATAAAGTTCAGCAATGCGTCCAGCAAATTAACCATCACGTGCGACGTAGCAGCCGTAGAGACAAGCGTGGTGAAGTTCAGCACTACGGCCGGCCATTTAAACACCACATGAAGCCTACACGCCGTAAAGACAAGCGTGATAAAAAGCAGAAATGTGACCGGTCAAATAACCATCACCTGCAGCGTACCAGCTGTACAGACAAACGTGGTAAAGCTCAGCAGTGCTACCGGCCAATTAACCACCACGTGCAGCATACCCTCCTTAGAGACAACCGCAATAAACTGCCGCAATGCGACCGGCCAATTGACCAACACGTGCAGAGTACCAGCCGTAGAGACAAGCGTGGTAAAGCTCAGCAGTGCGACCGGCCAAATGACCTTCACGTGCAGCGTACCAGCCTTAGAGACAAGCGTGGTAAAGTTCAGCATTTTTGCCGGCCAATTAACCACCAGGTGTAGCGTACCAGCCGCAGAGACTAGCGTGATAAAGTGCCGCAATGCGACCGGCAAATTAAACATCACATGCAGCATACCAGCCATAAACGCAACCGTGATAAAGTGCAGCAATGCGACCAGCCAATTAACCATCACGTGCAGCGTACCAGCCGTAA
The DNA here is from genome assembly GCF_050947875.1 of Dermacentor variabilis. NCBI lineage: Eukaryota > Metazoa > Arthropoda > Arachnida > Ixodida > Ixodidae > Dermacentor > Dermacentor variabilis. The sequence goes on along the minus strand of NC_134574.1, from coordinate 2,638,400 downwards.
TGACAAGCGTGCTAAAGTGCAGGAATGCGACCGGCCAATCAACCATCACGTGCAGCGTACCAGTCGTAGAGACAACCATGGTAAACTTCAGCAGTGCGACCGGCCAATTAGCCATAGCTCCAGCATACCCGCCTTAAAGACAAACGTTAAAAAAGCAGCACTGCGGCCGGCCAATTAACCACCACGTCCAGCGTACCAGCCGTAGAGACAAGCGTGGTAAAGTTCAGCCGTGTGGTCGGCCAATTAACCACCACGTGCAGCGTACCCGCTGAAAAGACAAGCGTGATAAAGTGCAGCAATGCGACGTGCCAATTAACCATCACGTGCAGCGTACCAGCCGTAGAGACAAGCGTGGTAAAGTTCAGCAGCGCGGCCGGCCAATTAACCACCACGTGCAGCGTACCCGCCGTAAGACAAGCGTTAAAAAGTGCAGCAATGCGTTCGGCCAATTAACCATCACGCGCAGCGTACGAACCGTAAAGGCAAGCGTGACAAAGTGCCGCAATACGACCAGCAATTTAACCACCATGTGCACCATACCCGCCTTAACGACAAGCGTGATAAAGTTCAACAATACGTCCAGTCAATAAACCATCACGTGCAGCGTACTAGCTGTAGATACAAGCGTGGTAAAATTCAGCACTACGACCGGCCAATTAACCACCACGCGCAGCGTGCCCGCAGTAAAGACAAGCGTGACAAGGTGCCGCAATGCGACCGGCAAATTAACCATCACGTGCAGCGTACCAGTCGTAGAGACAAGCGTGGTGACGTTCAGCAGTGCGGGCGACCAAGTAACCACCACGTGCAGCATACCAGCCGTAGAGAAAAGCGTGGTAAAGTTCAGCAGTGTGGCCGGCCAATTAACCACCACGTGCAGCGTACCAACCGTAGAGACAAGCGTAGTTAAGCTCAGCGGTGCGGCCGGCCAAATAACCATCACGTGCGGCGTACCAGCCGTAGAGACAAGCGGGATAAGGTGCCGCAATGCGACCGGCGAATGAACCATGACGAGCAGCGTACCAGCCGTAGAGAGAAGCGTGGTAAAGTTCAGCAGTACGGCCGGCCGTACTGCTGAACTCAGCAGTATCCGTAGTAAAAACAAGCGTGATAAAGTGCAGCAATGCGACCGGCCAATGAACCATCACGTTCAGCATACCAGCCGTAGAGACAAGCGTGGTAATCTTCAGCACTACGGCCGGCGAATTAACAACCACGTGCAGCGTACCCGCCGTCAAGACAAGCGTGATAAAAAGCAGCAATGTGACCTGCCAATTAATCATCACGTGCAGCGTACCAGCCATAGAGACAAGCGTTGTAAAGTTCAGCAGTGCGGCAAGCCAATTAGCCGTCACGCGCAGCGTACTAGCCGTAGAGACAAGCGTGATAAAAAGCAGCAATGCGACCGGCCAATTAACCATCACTTGCAGCTTACCAGCCGTAGAGACAAGCGTGGTAAAGCTCAACAGTGCGGCCGTTCAATAACCCACCACGTGCAGCGTGCTCGCGTAAGACAAGCGTGATAAAGGGCAGCAATGCGTTCGGTCATTTAACCGTCACGTGCAGCGTACTATCCATAGCGACAAGCGTGATAAAATTCAGCAGTGCGGCCGGCAAATTAACCATCACGTGCACCGTACCCTCCGTAGAGAAAAGCGTGGTCAAGTTAAGCAGGGCTGCCTGCCAATTAACCATCACGTCCAGCGCACCAGCCGTAGAGAGAAGCGTGGTAAAGTTCAACAATGCGTCCAGCCAATTAACCATCACGTGCAGCGTACCCACCGTAGATACAATCGTGGTAAAGTGCAGCAATGCGACCGGCGAATTAACCATCACGTGCAACGTACGAGCCTTAGAGACAAGCGTGGTAAAGTTCAGCAGTGCGGCGTGCCAATTACCCACCACGTGCAAGGTAACCCCCGTAGAGACAAGCGTGGAAAAGTTCAGCAGTGCGGCCGGCCAATAAAGCATACCGTGTAGCGCACCCTCCGTAAAGACTAGCGTGGTAAAGTTCAGCAGTGCGGCCGGCCAATTAACCACCACGTGCAGTGTACCCGCCGTAAGACAAGCGTGATAAAGCGCAGCAATGCGTTCGACAATTAACCATTGCGCTCAACGTACTAACCGTAGAGACAAACGTGGTAAAGTGCACCAGTGCGGCCGGCCAATTAACCATCACGTGCAGCGTACCAGCCGTAAAGACATGCATGATAAAGTTCATCAATGCGTCCAGCATATTAACGATCACGTGCGACGTAGCAGCCTTAGAGACAAGCGTGGTGAAGTTCAGCACTACGGCCGGCCATTTAAATACCACGTGAAGCCTACCCGCCGTAAAGACAAGCGTGATAAAAAGCAGAAATGTGACCGGTCAAATAACCATCACGTGCAGCGTACCAGCCGTAGAGACAAGCGTGGTAAAGCTCTGCAATACTGCCGGCCAATTAACCACCACGTGCAGCATACCCTCCTTAGAGACAAGCGTAATAAAGGGCCGCAATGCGACTGGCAAATTAACCAACACGTGCAGCGTACCAGCCGTAGAGGCAAGCGTGGTTAAATTCAGCAGCGCGCCCTGCCAATTAACCACCACGTGCAGCGTGCCAACCGTGGGGACAGGCGTGGTAAAGCTCAGCAGTGCGACCGGCCAAATGACCATCACGTGCAGCGTACCAGCCGTAGAGACAAGCGCGATAAGGGGCTGCAATGCGACCGGCAAATGAACCATGACGAGCAGCGTACCAGCCGTAAAGACAAGGGTGCTAAAGTGCAGCAATGCGGCCGGCCAATTAACCATCACGTGCAGCCTACCAATCGTAGAGACAAGCGTGGCAAACTTCAGCAGCGCGACCGGCCAATAAACCATCACCTGCAGCGTACCCGCCGTAATGACAAGCGTTAAAAAAGGAGCACTGCGGCCGGCCAATTAACCACCACGTGTAGCGTACCAGCAGTAGAGACATGCATGGTAAAGCTCAGTAGTGCGGCCGGCCAATTAACCGCCACGTGAAGCGTACCAGCCGTAGATACAAGCGTGGTAAAGTTCTGCAGTGCGGTCGGAAAATTAACCATCACGTGCAGCGTACCAGCCGTAAAGAGAAGCGTAATAAAGGGCCGCAATGCGACTGGCAAATTAACCAACACGTGCAGCGTACCAGCCGTAGAGGCAAGCGTGGTTAAATTCAGCAGCGCGCCCTGCCAATTAACCACCACGTGCAGCGTGCCAACCGTGGGGACAGGCGTGGTAAAGCTCAGCAGTGCGACCGGCCAAATGACCATCACGTGCAGCGTACCAGCCGTAGAGACAAGCGCGATAAGGGGCTGCAATGCGACCGGCAAATGAACCATGACGAGCAGCGTACCAGCCGTAAAGACAAGGGTGCTAAAGTGCAGCAATGCGGCCGGCCAATTAACCATCACGTGCAGCCTACCAATCGTAGAGACAAGCGTGGCAAACTTCAGCAGCGCGACCGGCCAATAAACCATCACCTGCAGCGTACCCGCCGTAATGACAAGCGTTAAAAAAGGAGCACTGCGGCCGGCCAATTAACCACCACGTGTAGCGTACCAGCAGTAGAGACATGCATGGTAAAGCTCAGTAGTGCGGCCGGCCAATTAACCATCACTTGCAGCGCACCAGCCGTAGAGACAAGCGTGGTAAATTTCAGCAGTGCGGCGAGCCAATTACTCACAGCGTGCAGCGTACCCGCCGTAAAGACAAGCGTCATAAAGTGCAGCAATGCGACCGGCCAATTAACCTTCTAGTGACGCTTACTAGCCGCATAGACAAGCGTGATAAAGTTCAGCAGTGCGGCCAGAAAATTAACCATCACGTGCAGCGTACCAGCCATAGAGACAAGCGTAGTAAATTTCAGCACTGCGGCCGGCCAATTAACCGCCACGTGCAGCGTACCCGCCGTAAAACAAGCGTGATAAAGTGCAGCAATGCGACCGGCCAATTAACAATCACGTGCAACGTACCAGCCGTAGAGGCAAGCGTGGTAAACTTCAGCAGTGCGACCGGCCAATTAACCATCACTTGCAGCGTACCACCGTAGAGACAAGCGTGGTAAAGTTCAGCACTGTGGCCGGCCAATGAACCACCACGTGCAACGAACCCGCCGTAAAGACAAGCGTGATAAAAAGCAGCAATGCGACCGGCCTATTAAACATCACGTGAAGCTTACCAGGCGCAGAAACAAGCGTGGGAAAGTACAGCAGTGCGGCCAGGCAATGAACCATCACGTGCAGGGTAACCCCCGTAGAGACAAGCATGGTAAAGCTCAACAGTGCGGCCCGCCAATTAACCACAAAGTGCAGCGTACCCGCCGTAAAGACAAGCGTGAGAAAGTGCTGCAATGCGACTGGCCAATTAACCATCAAGTGCAGTGTACCAGCCGTAGAGACAAGCGTGGTAAAGTTCAGCACTACGGCCGGCCAATTAACCACCACGTGCAGCGTACCCGTCGTAAAGACAAGCGCGATAAAAAGCAGCAATGCGACGGGCCATTACCCATCACGTGTAGCGTACTCGCAGTAGAGACATGCATGGTAAAGCTCAGTAGTGCGGCCGGCCAATTAACCGCCACGTGCAGGGTAACCCCCGTAGAGACAAGCGTGATAAAAAGCAGCAATGCGACCGGCCAATTAAGGATCACTTGCAGCTTACCAGCCGAAGAGACAAGCGTGGTAAAGCTCAACAGTGCGGCCGTTCAATTACCCGCCACGTGCAGCGTACCCGCGTAAGACAAGCGTGATAAAGTGCAGCAATGCGTTCGGTCATTTAACCGTCACGTGCAGCGTACTATCCATAGCGACAAGCGTGATAAAAGTCAGCAGTGCGGCCGGCAAAGTAAGCATCACGTGGAGCGTAATAGCTGCTGAGACAAGCCTGGTAAAGCTTAGCAATGCGGCCAGCCAATTAACCATCACGTGCACCGTACCCTCCGTAGAGAAAAGCGTGGTCAAGTTAAGCAGTGCGGCCGGCCAATTAACCATCACGTCCAGCGTGCCAGCCGTAGAGAGAAGCGTGTTAAAGTTCAACAATGCGTCCAGCCAATTAACCATCACGTGCAGCGTACCCGCCGTAGATACAATCGTGGTAAAGTGCAGCAGTGCGACCGGCGAATTAACCATCACGTGCAACGTACGAACCGTAGAGACAAGCGTGGTAAAGATCAGCAGTGCAGCGTGCCAATTACCCACCACGTGCAAGGTAACCACCGTAGAGACAAGCGTGGAAAAGTTCAGCAGTGCGGCCGGCCAATTAACCATCACGTGCAGTGTACCCGCTGTGAAGACAAGCGTGATAAAGTGCCGCAATGCGGTTGGCCAATTAACCATCACATGCAGAATACCCACCGTGAAGACAAGCGTTATAAAGTGCAGCAATGCGGCCTGCCACTTAACCACCACGTGTAGCGTACCAGCCGTAGAGACAAGCGTGATAAAGTGCCGCTGCGACCAGCAAATTAAACATCACGTGCAGCGTACCAGCCGTAAACACAAGCGTGATAGAGTGCAGCAATGCGACTTGCCAATAAACCATCACGTGCAGCGTACCAGCCGTAGATGCAAGCGTGGTAAAATTCAGAAGTGCGACCGGCCAATTAACCATCACGTGCAGCGTACCACCGTAGAGACAAGCGTGGTAAAGCTCAGTAGTGCGGCTGGCCAATTAACCACCACGTGCAACGTATAAGCCGTAGAGACAAGCGTGGTTAAGTTCAGCAGAGCGGCCGGCCAATTAACCATTACGTGCAGCCTACCAGCCGTAGAGACAAGCGTGGTAAAGCTCAGCAGTGCGGCCAGCCAATTAACCATCACGTGCAGCGTACCGGCCGTAGGGACAAGCGTGGCAAAGTTCACAAGTGCGGCCGGCCACTTAACCATCACGTGCAGCGTACCAGCCGTAGAGACAAGCGTGATAAAGTGTCGCAATGCGACTGGCAAATAAACCATCACGTGCAGCGTACCCGCCGTAAAGACAAGCGTGACAAAAAGCAGCAATGCGACCGGCCAATAACCATCACGTGTAGCGTACCATCCGTAGAGACAAGCGTTATAAAGTGCAGCAATGCGACCGGCAAATTAACCATCACGTGCAGCGTACCAGCGGTAGAGACAAGCGTGGTGAAGTTCAGGAGTACTGGCAACCAATTAACAACCACGTGCAGCGTACCAGCCGTAGAGACAAGCGTGGTAAACTTCAGCGGTGCGGCCGGCCAATTAAGCATCACGTGCAGCGTAACAGCCGCAGAGACAAGCATGATAAGGTGTCGTAATGCGACCGGCAAATGAACCATCACGTGCAGAGTACCAGCCGTAGAGACAAGCATGGTAAAGTTCAACAGTCCGGCCGGCCAATTAACCATGACGTGCAGTGTACCAGTCGTAGAGACGTGCGTTGTAAAATTCAGCAGTGTGGCCGGACAATTCATCTCCACGTGGAGCGTACCCGCCGTAAAGACAAGCGTGATAAAAAGCAGCAATGCGACCGGCCAATGACCATCACGTGTAGCGTACCAGCCGTAGAGACAAGCGTGGTAAAGCTCAGCAATGCGACCGGCAAACCAACCACCACGTGCAGCGTACCGGCCACAGAGAGAAGCGTGGTAGAGTTCAGCAGTGCGGTCGGCCAATTACCCATCACGTGTAGCGTACCAGCCGAAGAGACAAGCGTGATAAAGTGTCGCAATGCGACCGGCAAATGAAGCATCACGTACAGCGTACCAGGCGTAGAGACAAGCGTGGTAAAGTTCAGCACTGCGGCCGGCCAATTTACCATCACGTGCAGCGTACCAGCCGTAGAGACAAGCGTTGTAAAATTCAACAGTGTGGCCGGCCAATTAACCACCACGTGCAGACTACCCGCGGTAAAGACAAGCATGACAAAGTGCCGCAATGCGACCGGCAAATTAAACATCACGTGCAGCGTACCAGTCGTAGAGACAAGCGTGGTGAAGTTCAGAAGTGCAGGCGACCAATTAACAACCACCTGCAGCGTACCAGCCGTAGAGACAAGCGTGGTAAAGCTCAACAGTGCGGCCGGCCAGTTAGCCATCACGTGCAGCGTACCGGCCATAGAGAAAAGCGTGGTATTGTTCAGCAGTGTGGCCGGCCAATTACCCCTCACGTGCAGCGTACCCACTGTAGAGACAAACGTGGTAAAGTTCAGCAGTGCGGCCGGCCAATATAAGCATAGCGTGCAGCGTACCCTCCGTAGAGACAAGCGTGGTTAAGTTCAGCAGTGCGACCGGCCAATTAAGGATCACGTGCTGTGTACCCGCAGTGAAGCCAAGAGTGATAAAGTGCAGCAATACGGTCGGCCAATTAACCCTCACGTGCAGCGTATCCACCGTGAAGACAAGCGTTGTAAAGTACAGCAATGCGGCCGGCCAATTAACCATCACGTGCAGCGTATCGGCCATAGAGACAAGCATGCTAAAGTTCAGCAGTTCGGCCGGCCAACTCACCATCACGTGTAGCGTACCCACCGTAGAGAGAAGCGTGGTAAATATCAGCAGTGCGGCCGGCCAATTTACCATCACGTGCTGCGTACCCGCCGTTAAGACAAGCGGAATAATATGCAGTAATGAGGCCTGCCAATTAAGAATCACGAGCAGCGTACCCACCGTAGAGACAAGCGTGGTTAAGTTCAGCAGAGTGGCCGACCAATTAGCCATAATGTGCGGCGCACCATCCGTAGAGACAAGCGTGGTATTGTTCAGCAGTGCGGCCGGCCAATTAACCATCACGTGCAGCGTACCGGCCGTAGAGACAAGCGTGGTAAAGTTCAACAGTGCTGCCGGCCACTTAACCATCACGTGCAGCGTACCCGTCGCAGAGACAAGCGTGGTAGTGTTCAGCAGTGCGGCCGGCCAATTAACCATTACGTGCAGCCTGCCAGCCGTAGAGACTAGCGTGGTAAAGCTCAGCAGTGCGGCCGGCCAATTAACCATCACGTGTAGCTACCAGCCGTAGAGACAAGCGTGATAAAGTGTCGCAATGCGACCGGCAAATAAACCATCACGTGCAGCGTACCCGCCGTAAAGACAAGCGCGATATAAAGCAGCAATGCGATCTGCCATTTACCCACCACGTGCAGCGTACCAGCAGTAGAGACGTGCATGGTAAAGCTCAGTAGTGCGACCGGCCAATTAACCACCACGTGCAACGTATCAGCCGTAGAGACAAGCGTGGTTAAGTTCAGCAGAGCGGCCGGCCAATTAGCCATAATGTGCAGCGCACCATCCATAGAGACAAGCGTCGTATTGTTCAGCAGTGCGGCCGGCCAATTAACCATCACGTGCAGCGTACCCGCCGCAGAGACAAGCGTGGTAATGTTCAGCAGAGTGGCCGGCCAAATAAACATTACGTGCAGCCTACCATCCGTAGAGACAAGCGTGGTAAAGCTCAGCAGTGCGGCCGGCCAATTAACCATCACGTGTAGCGTACCAGCCGTAGAGACAAGCGTGATAAAGTGTCGCAATGCGACCAGCAAATAAACCATCACGTGCAGCGTACCCGCCGTAAAGACAAGCGTGACAAAAAGCAGCAATGCGACCGGCCAATAACCATCACGTGTAGCGTACCATGCGTAGAGACAAGCGTGGTAAAGTGCAGCAATGCGACCGGCAAATTAACCATCACGTGCAGCGTACCAGCGGTAGAGGCTAAGAAGCCGGCCAATTACCCATCACGTGCAGCGTACCAACCGCAGAGACAAGCGTGGTAAACTTGAGCAGTGCGGCCGGCCAATTAAGCATCACGTGCAGCGTACCAGCCGTAGAGACAAGCCTTGTAAAGTGCAGTTGTGCGGCAGGCCAATTAACCACCACGTGCAGCATACCCGCTGCAAGGACAAGCGTGACAAAGTTCCGCAATGCGACCGGCCAATTAACCATCACGTACAGCGTACCAACCGTAGAGACAAGCGTGGTAAAGTTCAGCCGTGCGGCCGGCCAATTAACCATCAGGTGCAGCGTACCAGCCGTAGAGACAAGCATGATAAAGTGTCGTAATACGCCCGGCAAATGAATCATCATGTGCAGAGTACTAGCCGTACAGACAAGCATGGTAAAGTTCAGCAGTGCGGCCGGCCAAATAACCATGACGTGCAGTGTACCAGCCGTAGAGACGTGCGTTGTAAAATTCAGCAGTGTGGCCGGCCAATTCACCACCACGTGCAGACTACCCGCTGTAAAGAAAAGCGTGACAAACTGCCGCAATGAGACCGGCAAATTAACCATCACGTGCAGCGTACCAGTCGTAGAGACAAGCGTGGTGAAGTTCAGAATTGCAGGCGACCAATTAACATCCACTTGCAGCGTACCATCCGTAGAGATAAGGGTGGTAGATTTCAGCAGTTCGACCGGCCAATTAACCATCACGTGCAGCGTACCAGCCGTAGAAACAAGCCCGGTAAAGTTCAGTGGTGCGGCCGGCCAATTAACCATCACGTGTAGCGTACCAGCCGTAGAGACAAGCGTGATAAAGTGTCGCAATGCGTACCGGCAAATAAACCATCACGTACAGCGTACCAGCCGTAAAGACAAGTGTGGTAAAGTTCAGCAGTGCGGCCGGCCAATCACCATCACGTGCAGCGTACCAGCCTCTGAGACAAACGTTGTAAAATTCAGAAGTGTGGCCGGCCAATTAAACACCACGTGCAGCGTACCCGCAGTAAAGACAAGCGTGATGAAGTGCAGCAATGCGACCGGCCAATTAACCATCACGTGTAGCGTACCATCCGTAGAGACAAGCGTGGTTAAGGTAAGCAGTGCGGCCGGCTAATTAGCCATCATGTGCAGCGCACCGGCCATAGTGACAAGCGTGGTATTCTTCAGCAGTGTAGCCGGCCAATTAACCATCACGTGCAGGGTACATGGCGTAGAGACAACCGTGGTAAAGTTCAGCAGTGCGGCCGGCCAATTAACCACCACGTGCAGCGTACCCGCAGTAAGGACTAGCGTGGTAAAGCTCAGCAACGCGGCCTGCCAATTACACATCACCTGCAGCGTAACCGCCGTAGAGACAAGCGTGGTAAAGCTCAGGAATGCGCCCGGCCAAATAACCATCACGTGCAGCGTACCAGCCGTAAACACAAGCGTGCTAAAGTTCAGCAGTGCGGCCGGCCAATCACCATCACGTGCAGCGTACCAGCCGCTGAGACAAACGTTGTAAAATTCAGAAGTGTGGCCGGCCAATTAAACACCACGTGCAGCGTACCCGCAGTAAAGACAAGCGTGATGAAGTGCAGCAATGCGACCGGCCAATTAACCATCACGTGTAGCGTACCATCCGTAGAGACAAGCGTGGTTAAGGTAAGCAGTGCGGCCGGCTAATTAGCCATCATGTACAGCGCACCGGCCATAGTGACAAGCGTGGTATTCTTCAGCAGTGTAGCCGGCCAATTAACCATCACGTGCAGGGTACATGGCGTAGAGACAACCGTGGTAAAGTTCAGCAGTGCGGCCGGCCAATTAACCACCACGTGCAGCGTACCCGCAGTAAGGACTAGCGTGGTAAAGCTCAGCAATGCGGCCGGCCAATTACCCATCACGTGCAGCGTAACCGCCGTAGAGACAAGCGTGGTAAAACTCAGCAATGCGGCAGGCCAATTACCCATCACGTGCAGCGTACCAGCCGTAGAGACAAGCGTGGTAAGGCTCAGCAATGTGGCCGGCCAATTGCCCATCACGTGCAGCGTACCGGCCGTAGACACAAGCGTGGTAAAGTTCAGCAGTGCGGCCGGCCAATTAACCATCACCTGCAGCGCACCATTCGTAGAGGCAAGCGTCGTATAGTTCAGCCGTAGAGACAAGCGTGGTTAAGTTCAGCCATGCGGCCGGCCAAATAACCATCACGTGCAGCGTACCAGCCGTACAGACAAGCATGGTAAAGTTCAGCAATGCGCCGGGGCATTAACAACACAGATCACGCCGTTCAAGCTGGTCTACGGCAGGAATCCGACGACGACGCTCGACGCCATGCTGCCGCACGTCACTGACGAGGAGAACCTTGACGTCGCTACCTACCTCCAGCGCGCCGAAGAAGCCCGACAGCTCGCCCGCCTGCGAATCAAGAGCCAGCAGAGGACCGACAGCCGACACTTCAACCTCCGACGACGCTTCGTCGAGTACCAGCCCGGGGACTGTGTTTGGGTATGGACCCCGATACGCCGACGAGGACTCAGTGAGAAACTACTCCGACGCTATTTCGGACCCTACAAGGTCATCCGACGTATTGGCGCTCTGGACTATGAGGTCGTGCCAGACGGCATTTCGCATTCACAGCGGCGCCGATCACGATCAGAAGTGGTCCACGTGGTGCGCCTTAAACCCTTTTACGGACGCTGACGAAATTCCTTATTTTTTGTTGTTTTCTTTGCTACGGGTGTTTTTATTTCGCTTGTACGTAGCATCGGGTCGATGCTCTTTAAGAGGGGGGTATTGACACGTGTGCTTATCTTTATCGGGCGACCAGGTTTCGCCGCTTAACAACTGCAATCGCACAACGACGGACGCGCCAGCATGTATCCGACGTTTCTGGAAAGTTATCGCTGCTTCTACCCGGGTGGCTGTCTGTTGTCGCCGAACCTTGTGTTATCTGATTTCATCGCGTAACGCGAATGGTGTAGAACTTTGTGGAAGGCACGCGGGTCCAAACGATTAGTCTGGAACATTCGACGACTGCTCTATAAAAGCCGACGCGCTTGACCCGCTGATCAGATTTTCGACGATCGCCGACTGTGTTCGCCGCTATCGTTGCGCTTTAAGTGTAGCCTGTTTTGTGGGCACAGGTTCGCCCAATAAAAGCTAGTTTTGTCTTTCACAGTACCGCTACTGTGTTCTTTAATGTCACTACCACGTGACAATATCTTCCAGTATTTTTACATATGGCTCATCTACACCCTGATTCCGTAATGCCTCCATGACTGCTGAGGTTTCGACTGAATCAAACGCTTTCTCGTAATCAATGAAAAATATATATGAGGGTTGGTTATATTCTGCACATTTCTCTATCACTTGATTGATAGTGTTAATATGGTCTATTGTTGAGTAGCCTTTACGGAATCCTGCTTGGTCCTTTGGTTGACAGAAGTCTAAGGTATTCCTGATTCTATTTGCAATTACCTTAGTAAATACTTTGTAGGCAACGGACAGTAAGCTGATCGGTCTATAATTTTTCAAGTCTTTGGCGTCCCCTTTCTTATGGATTAGGATTATGTTAGCGTTCTTCCAAGATTCCGGTACGCTCGAGGTCATGAGGCATTGCGTATACAGGGTGGCCAGTTTCTCTAGAATAATCTGTCCACCATCCTTCAACAAATCTGCTGTTACCTGATCCTCCCCAGCTGCCTTCCCCCTTTGCATATCTCCTAAGGCTTTCTTTACTTCTTCTGGCGTTACCATCGGTATTTCGAATTCCTCTAGACTATTTTCTCTTCCATTATCGTCGTGGGTGCCACTGGTACTGTATAAATCTCTTTAGAACTTCTCAGCCACTTGAACTATCTCATCCATATTAGTAATGATATGGCCGGCTTTGTCTCTTAACGCATACATCTGATTCTTGCCAATTCCTAGCTTCTTCTTCACTGTTTTTAGGCTTCCTCCGCTCCTGAGAGCATGTTCAATTCTATCCATATTATACTTCCTTATGTCAGCTGTCTTACGCTTGTTGATTAACTTCGAAAGTTCTGCCAGTTCTGTTCTAGCTGTAGGGTTAGATGCTTTCATACAATGGCGTTTCTTGATCAGATCTTTCGTCTCCTGCGATAGTTTGCTGGTATCCTGCCTAGCGGAGTTACCACCGACTTCTATTGCACACTCCTTAATGATGCCCACAAGATTGTCGTTCATTGCTTCAACCCTAAAGTCCTCTTCCTGAGTTAAAGCTGAATACCTGTTCTGTAGCTTGATCTGGAATTCCTCTATTTTCCCTCTTACCGCTAACTCATTGATCGGCTTCTTATGTACCAGTTTCTTCCGTTCCCTCCTCAGGTCTAGGCTAATTCGAGTTCTTACCATCCTGTGGTCACTGCAGCGCACCTTGCCGAGCACGTCCACATCTTGTATGATGCCAGGGTTAGCGCAGAGAATGAAGTCTATTTCATTTCTAGTCTCGCCATTCGGGCTCCTCCACGTCCACTTTCGGCTATCCCGCTCTCGGAAGAAGGTATTCATTATCCTCATATTATTCTGTTCCGCAAACTCTACTAATAACTCTCCCCTGCTATTCCTAGTGCCTATGCCATATTTCCCCACTGCCTTGTCTCCAGCCTGCTTCTTGCCTAGCTTGGCATTAAAATCGCCCATTAGTATAGTGTATTTAGTTTTCACTCTACCCACCGCCGATTCCGCGTCTTCATAGAAGCTTTCGACTTCCTGGTCATCATGACTGGATGTAGGGGCGTAGACCTGTACAATCTTCATTTTGTACCTCTTATTAAGTTTCACAACAAGACCTGCCACCCTCTCGTTAATGCTATAGAATTCCTGTATGTTACCAGCTATATTCTAATTAACCAGGAATCCGAGTCCTAGTTCTCTTCTATCCGCTAAGCCCCGGTAGCACAGGACGTGCCCGCTATTTAGCACTGTATATGCTTCTTTTGCCCTTCTAACTTCACTGAGCCCTATTATATCCCATTTACTGCCCTCTAATTCCTCCAATAGCACTGCTGGACTCGCCTCACTAGATAACGTTCTAGCGTTAAACGTTGCCAGGTTCATATTCCAATGGCGGCCTGTCCGGAGCCAGTGATTCTTAGCACCCTCTGCTGCGTCGCAGGTCTGACCGCCGCCGTGGTCAGCTGCAAGTTCAGCAGTGCGGTAGGCCAATTAACCACCACGTGCAGCGTACCCGCAGTAAAGACAAGAGTGATAAAGTGCTGCGATGCGACTGGCCAATTAACCATCACGTACAGCGTACCATCCGTAGAGACAAGCGTAATAAAGTTCAGCAGTGTGGCCGGCCAATTCACAATCACCTGCAGCGTACCTCCAGTGAAGACGAGGGTGATTAAGTGCAGCATTGCGGACGGCCAACTAACCATCCCGTGTAGCGTACCTTCCGTAGAGACAAGCGTGGTGAAGTTCTGCAGTGCGGCCAGCCAATACACCATCTTGTGCAGCGTACCATCCGAAGAGACAAGCGTGGTATTCTTCAGCAGTGCGGCCGGCCAATTAACCATCACCTGCAGCGACCCATTCGAAGAGACAAGCGTGGTATAGTTCAGCCGTAGAGACAAGCTTGGTAAAGTTCAGCCGTGCGGCCGGCCAAATAGCCATCACGATCAGCGTACCAGCCGTATACACAAGCGTGGTGAAGTTCAGCAGTGCGGCCGGCCAATCAGCCACCACGTGCAGCGTACCAGCCGCAGAGACAAGCGTTGTAAAATTCAGAAGTGTGGCCGACCAATTAAACACCACGTGCAGCGTACCCTCCGTAAAGTCAAGTGTGAAAATAGCAGCAATGCGACCGCCCAATAACCGTTACGTGTAGTGTACCCGCCGTAGAGACAAGCGTGGTAAAGTTCAGCAGTGTGGCCTGAAAATTAACCATCATCTGCAGCGCACCATCCGTAGAGACAGGTGTGGTATAGTTCAGCACTGCGGCCGGCCAATTAACCATCACTTGCAGCGTACCAGCCGTCGAGACAAGCGTGGTAAAGTTCAGCAGTGCGGCATGCCAATTAAACATCACGTGCAGCATACCATACGCAGAGACAAGCGTAATAAAGTTCAGCAGTGAGGCCGGTCAATTAACCATCGCCCACAGCGTACCCGCAGTGAAGACGAGGGTGATTAAGTGCAGCGATGCGGACGGCCAACTAACCATCACGTGTAGCGTACCATCCGTAGAGACAAGCGTGGTAAAGTTAAGCAGCGCGGCCGACCAATTAGCCATCACGTGCAGCGTACCGGCCATAGTGACACGCGTGGTATTCTTCAGCAGTGTAGCCGGCAAAGTGCCCATCACGTGCAGCGTACCGGCCGTAGAGAGAACCATGGTAAAGTTCAGCAGCGCGGCTGCCCAATTAACCATCACGTGCAGCGTACCACCGTAGAGACAAGCGTGGTAAAGTTCAGCAGTGCAGCCTGCCAATTAAGCATCACCTGCAGCGTACCAGCCGTAGAGACAAGCGCGGTTAAGTTCAGCAGTGCGGCCTGTCAATTAACTATCACCTGCAGATCACCATTCGTAGAGACAAGTGTGGTATAGTTCAGCCGTAGGGACAAGCGTGGTAAAGTTCAGCCGTGCGGCCGCCCAATTAACCATCACGTGCAGGGTACCATCCTAGAGGCAAGCGTTGTAAATTTCAGAAGTGTGGCCGGCCAATTAACCACCACGTGCAGCGTACCCTCCGTAAAGTCAAGCGTGACAAAAAGCAGCAATGCGACCGGCCAATAACAATCACGTGTAGTGTACCAGCGGTAGGGACGATCGTGGTAAAGCTCAGCAATGCGGCCGGACAATTACCCATCACGTGCAGAAGACCGGCCGTAAAGGCAAGCATGGGTAAGCATGGTTCCGCAGCGCGGCTGCCCAATTAACCATCACGTGCAGCGTACCACCGTAGAGACAAGCGTGGTAAAGTTCAGCAGTGCAGCCTGCTAATTAACCATCATCTGCAGCGCACCATTCGTAGAGACGAGCGTGGTAAAGTTCAGCTGTGCGGCCGGCCAAGTAACCATCACGTGCAGCGTACCAGCCATAGAGACAAGCGTGATAATGTATCGCAATGCGATCGGCAAATGAACCATCACGTGCAGCGTACCCGCCGTAGAGACAAGCGTGGTCAAGTTAAGTAGTGCGGCCGGCCAATTAACCATCACCTGCAGTGCACCTTTCGTAGAGACAAGCGTCGTATAGTTCACCCGTAGAGACAAGCGTGGTAAAGTTCAGCCATGCGCCCGGCCAAATAGCCAGCACGTGCAGCGTACCAGCCGTAGAGACAAGCGTGGTAAAGTTAAGCAGTGCGGCCGGCCAAATAACCATCACGTGCAGCGTAACACCGTACAGACAAGCGTGGTAAAGTTCACCCGCGCGGCAGGCCAATTAACCACCACGTCCAGCATACCCACCGTAAACACAAGCGTGGTAAAGTTCAGCAGTGCGGCCGGCCAATCAACCATCACGTGCAGCGTACCAGCCGCAGAGACAAGCGTTGTAAAATTCAGAAGTGTGGCCGGCCAATTAAACACCACGTGCAGCGTACCCTCCGTAAAGTCAAGCGTGAAAAAAGCAGCAATGCGACCGGCCAATAACCATCACGTGTAGCGTACCGGCCGTAGAAACAAGCGTGGTAAAGTTCCGCAGTGCGGCCTGAAAATTAACCATCACCTGCAGCGCACCACCGTAGAGACAGGTGTGGTATAGTTCAGCACTGCGGCCGGTCAATTAACCATCATCTGCAGCGTACCAGCCGTCGAGACAAGCGTGGTAAAGTTCAGCAGTGCGGCAGGCCAATTAACCTCCACGTGCAGCGTACCCGCAGTAAAGACAAGCGTGATAAAGTGCCATAATGCGACCGGCAAATGAACCATCACGTGCAGCGTACCCGCCGTAGAGACAAGCGTGGTAAGGCTGAGCAATGCGGCCGGCCAATTGCCCATCACGAGCAGCGTACCGGCGGTAGATACAAGCGTGGTAAAGTTCAGCAGTGCGGCCGGCCAATTAACCATCACGTGCAGCGTACCAGCCGTAGAGACAAGCGGAGTTAAGTTCAGCAGTGCGGCGTGTCAATTAACCATCACCTGCAGATCACCATTCGTAGAGACAAGTGTGGTATAGTTCAGCCGTAGGGACAAGCCTGGTAAAGTTCAGCCGTGCGGCCGGCCAATTAACCATCACGTGCAGGGTACCATCCTAGAGACAAGCGTTGTAAATTTCAGAAGTGTGGCTGGCCAATTAACTACCACGTGCAGCGTACCCTCCGTAAGGTCAAGCGTGACAAAAAGCAGCAATGCGACCGGCCAATAACCATCACGTGTAGTGTACCAGTGGTAGAGACGATCGTGGTAAAGCTCAGCAATGCGGCCGGCCAATTACCCATCACGTGCAGCGTAGCGGCCGTAGAGACAAGCATGGTAAAGTTCAGCAGCGCGGCTCCCCAATTAACCATCACGTGCAGCGTACCACCGTAGAGACAAGCGTGGTAAAGTTTAGCAGTGCAGCCTGCCAATTAACCATCACCTGCAGCGCACCATTCGTAGAGACAAGCGTGGTAAAGTTCAGCCGTGCGGCCGGCCTAATAACCATGGCGTGCAGCGTACCAGCCATAGAGGCAAGCGTGATAAAGTGTCGCAATGCGATCGGCAAATGAACCATCCCCTGCAGCGCACCATTCGTAGAGACAAGCGTGGTATAGTTCAGCAGTGCGGCCAGCCAATTAACCATCACGTGCAGCGCACCCGCCGTACAGACAAGCGTGGTCAAGTTAAGTAGTGCGGCCGGCAAATTAACCACCACGTGCAGCGTACAAGCCGCAGAGACTAGCGTGGTAAAGCTCAGCAATGCGGCCTGCCAATTACCCATCACCTGCAGCGTAACCGCCGTAGAGACAAGCGTGGTAAAGCTCAGGAATGCGCCCGGCCAAATAACCTTCACGTGCAGCGTAGCAGCCGTAGAGACAAGCGTGGAAGAGTTAAGCAGTGCGGGCGGCCAAATAACCATCACGTGCAGCGTAACACCGTACAGACAAGCGTGGTAAAGTTCACCCGCGCGGCAGGCCAATTAATCACCACGTGCAGCATACCCACCGTAAAACAAGCGTGACAAAGTTCAGCCATGCGACCGGCAAATTGACCATCACGTGCAGCGTACCAGCCGTAAACACAAGCGTGCTAAAGTTCAGCAGTGCGGCCGGCAAATCACCATCACGTGCATCGTACCAGCCGCTGAGACAAGCGTTGTAAAATTCAGAAGTGTGGCCGGCCAATTAAACACCACGTGCAGCGTACCCGCAGTAAAGACAAGCGTGATGAAGTGCAGCAATGCGACCGGCCAATTAACCATCACGTGCAGCGTACGAACCGCAGAGACAAGCGTAATAAATTTCAGCAGTGAGGCCGGTCAATTAACCATCGCCTACAGCGTACCCGCAGTGAAGACGAGGGTGATTAAGTGCAGCAATGCGGGCGGCCAACGAACCGTCACGTGTAGCGTACCATCCGTAGAGACAAGCGTGGTTAAGGTAAGCAGTGCGGCCGGCCAATTAGCCATCATGTGCAGCGCACCGGCCATAGTGACAAGCGTGGTATTCTTCAGCAGTGTAGCCGGCCAATTAACCATCACGTGCAGGGTACATGGCGTAGAGACAAGCGTGGTAAAGTTCAGCAGTGCGGCCGGCCAATTAACCACCACGTGCAGCGTACCCGCTGTAAGGACTAGCGTGGTAAAGCTCAGCAATGCGGCCGGCCAATTACCCATCACTTGCAGCGTAACCGCCGTAGAGACAAGCGTGGTAAAACTCAGCAATGCGGCAGGCCAATTACTCATCACGTGCAGCGTACCAGCCGTAGAGGCAAGCGTGGTAAGGCTCAGCAATGTGTCCGGCCAATTGCCCATCACGTGCAGCGTACCGGCCGTAGAGACAAGCGTGGTAAAGTTCAGCAGTGCGGCCGGGCAATTAACCATCACCTGCAGCGCACCATTCGTAGAGGCAAGCGTCGTATAGTTCAGCCGTAGAGACAAGCGTGGTAAAGTTCAGCCATGCGGCCGGCCAAATAACCAACACGTGCAGCGTACCAGCCGTAGAGACAAGCGTGGTAAAGTTAAGCAATGCGGCCGGCCAAATAACCATCACGTGCAGCGTACCAGCCGTAGAGACAAGCGTGGTAAGGTTCACCCGTGCGGCAGGCCAATTAACCACCACGTGCAGCATACCCACCGTAAAACAAGCGCGACAAAGTGCCGCAATGCGACCGGGAAATTAACCATCAGGTGGAAGCGTACAAGCCGTACAGACAAGCATGGTAAAGCTCAGCAATGCGCCGGGGCATTAACCATCACGTGTAGCGTACTCCCGTAGAGACAAGCGTTACAAAGTGCTGCAATGCGACCGGCAAGTTAACCATCACGTGTAGCATACCAGCCGTAGACACAAGCGTGGTAAAGCTCAGCAATGCGGCCGGCCAATTACCCATCACGTGCAGCGTACTCACCGTAGAGACAAGCGTGGTAAAGTTCAGCAGTGCGGCCTGAAAATTAACCATCACCTGCAGCGCACCAGCCGTAGAGACAGGTGCGGTATAGTTCAGCACTGCGGCCGGCCAATTAACCATCACGTGCAGCGTACCAGCCGTCGATACAAGCGTGGTAAATTTCAGCAGTCATCATCATCATCATCATCATCATCAGCCTGGGTACGCCCACTGCAGGGCAAAGGCCTCTCCCATACTTCTCCAACAAACCCTGTCATGTACTAATTCTGGCCATGCCGTCCCTGCAAACTTCTTAATCTCATCCGCCCACCTAACTTTCTGCCGCCCCCTGCTACGCTTCCTTTCCCTTGGGATCCAGTCCGTAACCCTTAATGACCATCGGTTATCTTCCCTCCTCATTACATGTCATGCCCATGCCCATTTCTTTTTCTTCATTTCAACTAAGATGTCATTAACTCGCGTTTGTTCCCTCACACAATTTGCTCTTTTCTTATCCCTTAACGTTACACCTATCATTCTTCTTTCCATAGCTCGTTGTGTCGTCCTCAATTTGAGTAGAACCCTTTTCGTAAGCCTCCAGGTTTCTGCCCCGTATGTGAGTACTGGTAAGACACAGCTATTATATACTTTTCTCTTGAGAGAAAACGGCAGCCTGCTGTTCATGATTTGGGACTGCCTGCCAAACGCACTCCAGCCCACTCTTATACTTCTGATTATTTCCGTCTCATGATCCGGATCCGCCGTCACTACCTGCCCTAAATAGATGTATTCCCTTACGACTTCCAGTGCCTCGCTGCCTATTGTAAATTGCTGTTCTCTCCCGAGACTGTTAAGCATTACTTTAGTTTTCTGCATATTAATTTTTAGACCCACTCTTCTGCTTTGCCTCTCCAGGTCAGTGAGCATGCATTGCAGTTGGTCCCCTGAGTTACTAAGCAAGGCAATATCATCAGCGAATCGCAAGTTACTAAGGTATTCTCCATTAACTTTTATCCCCAATTCTTCCCAATCCAGGTCTCTGAATACCTCCTGTAAACACGCTGTGAATAGCATTGGAGATATCGTATCTCCCTGCCTGACGCCTTTCTTTATTGGGATTTTGTTGCTTGCTTTATGGAGGACTACGGTGGCTGTGGAGCCGCTATAGATATCTTCCAGTATTTTTACATATGGCTCATCTACACCCTGATTCCGTAATGCCTCCATGACTGCTGAGGTTTCGACTGAATCAAACGCCTTCTCGTAATCAATGAAAGCTATATATAAGGGTTGGTTATATTCTGCACATTTCTCTATCACTTGATTGATAGTGTGAATATGGTCTATTGTTGAGTAGCCTTTACGGAATGCTGCCTGGTCATTTGGTTGACTGAAGTCTAAGGTGTTCCTGATTCTATTTGCAATTACCTTAGTAAATACTTTGTAGGCAACGGACAGTAAGCTGATCGGTCTATAATTTTTCAAGCGCCGCTATCGTTGCTCTTTAAGTATAGCCTGTTTTGTGGGCACAGGTTCGCCCAATAAAAGCTAGTTTTGTCTTTCACAGTACTGCTACTGCGTTCTTTAACGTCACTACCAAATGACATCTGGTGGAGGTGCTAGTGCGTTCATGTACCGAACGCCCCCGCAAAGCCGCGATCCAAGCCCGAAGCCCGAGGACAAAACTAACATTGCTCAAGACCAGCGTGCTAGCCGCAGACTGCAAGGACTGCCCCCAGAGCAAGGACTTCTACCTGAGTCGACAAAGAAGATCGTGGTCAAAGCAACCCCAATGGCTGCCCCAGCGTCCCCCGTTATCCTACAACAACCTCGGGACCCACCGCCCTTCCATGGAGCAGCGACTGAAGACCCAGAATCCTGGCTGGAGACCTTCGAACGAATCGCGACTTTTAACAAATGGGACTCCGACGACAAGCTGCAGCATGCATGCTTTGCCTTAGAAGATGCCGCCAGAACATGGTTTTAGAACCGGGAGTCGACCTTGACGACATGGGACCTCTTCCGTACCGGCTTCCTGCGCACCTTTACGAGCTTCGTGCGCAAGGAAAGGGCCGAAGCCATGCTGGACGCCCGAGTGCAGCTACCTAATGAGAACGTTGCCATCTTCACGCAAGAAATGAACCGTCTGTTCCGCCATGCCGACCCGGATATGCCCGAGGAGAAGAAAGTCCGCCTTCTCATGCGTGGTGTGAAGGAAGAACTTTTCGGCGCAATGATACGAAGCCCACCGAAGACCGTAGAAGAGTTCCTTCGCGAGGCCACCAGCATCGAGAAGACACTCGAAATTCGGAACCGGCAATTCAACCGCCGTACAAGCTCTACCCACTACGCAGGAATTCAATCACTCGCCACGGACGATCTGCGTGAGACCATCAGCGCCATAGTGCGCGAAGAACTGCGCAAGGTCCTGCCTTCGTCGCAGCCCCAAGTGGCTTCGATCGCCGACATCGTGAAAGAAGAGGTGCACCGATCGCTTGGAGTTCCCGAGCTGCAACCACAATTACCGCAGCCCCATCCTGAAGCGATGACATACGCCGCCGTCGCACGCCGTCAAGGACCCCCTCCGCGACCACGCCAGGGGCCTGCAACGACGCAATTCCGTCGCCCGCCGCCGCCAGCACGCCCACCCGTCGCCCAGCGCACCTGTGCAAGGAAGACGGACATTTGGCGAGCCCCCGACCACCGCCCGCTCTGCTATCACTGCGGAGAAGCCGGCCATGTGTACCGCCGATGCCCATACCGCGACTTGGGACTGAGGGGGTTCGCCGTGAATGCGCCGCGTCCACAGCTTGGCGAGCGCCCACGTGACATCGCCGATTACCTCGCCGCTACTCAGTGGAGTCCTCGACGGCCGTCCCGTTCGCCGTCACCAGGCCGCTACCTGTCGCCGCAGCGCCGACCATACACCGGCCCAGCCCGGGGCCGCTCTGCGAGCCCATATCCGGAAAACTAAAAGCAGCAACCGATGGAGGTGCGGTTGCTGTTCGTCGAACTGACGAAGATCCTCCGCCGCCGACGAAGACGACAAAGAAACCATCTCGACTACCTAATGACGACACGCCGCCGTTCCGACGAAGTCACGAAGCCAAGACTACACCGACGAAAGACGGCTTGACGACGCGACGTTCCAGCTTCAGTTCAACACGACGCAGCCGTGATCCGACGCCGAGACCTAACTGTAACGCCAGACAAAGAACCACCGACCTCGACGTGCTTCTCGACGGCCACGCTGTTACCGCTTTAGTGGACACAGGGGCTGATTACTCCGTCATGAGTGGACACATCGCCGCCCAGTTGAAGAAGGTTAAGACTGCATGGGAAGGCCCTCAAATTCGCACCGCTGGAGGACACCTCATTACGCCGACTGGAATCTGCACAACAAGAATAACCATTCATGACCGGACTTACCCTGCCACCTTCGTTATCCTCCAACAGTGTTCACGAGACGTCATTCTCGGTATGGACTTCCTCAACCAACACGGCGCAATCATCGACCTGAAGTGGAAGTCAATAACGCTGTCGGAAGATAAAGCAATACCGCCGGAGAGCCCTCGCAGTCACCACGCCTTGAGTGTGCTCGAAGATCAAGTGAGCCTCCCGCCTCGCTCCAGCATTGTTATTTCGGTCGGCACCGAAATACCCGCTGACGTAGAAGGTGTCATCGAAGGCGACCAACGTCTACTGCTAGACCGTGAAATTTGCGTCGCAAGAGGGATCGCTCGACTGCACGAAGGGAGAACTGAAGTGTTGCTGACAAACTTCAGCCAGGAGTTCAAGCACATCAACAAGGGCACGACGATCGCGTACATCGAGGAAATTCTAGAAACCAGCACTGCGTTTGTCCTCTCGGATTCCGCCGCATCTACCCCGACGACCATGGTTCCCGAACCAGACTACGACATTAATCCAAGTCTCCCCGTGATTAAGCAACAGCAGCTCAGAAGTCTGCTCCGACGATACAAAGGCTGCTTTTCGACGTCATCAAGGATTCGACAAACACCAGTCGCCAAACATCGCATAATCACCGAGGAGTGCGCTCGACCACTCCGCCAAAGCCCTTACCGAGTTTCGCCGCGAGAACGCGAAGCCATAAGAGAACAAGTCGACGAAACGCTGCGCGACGACATCATCCAGCCGTCGAAAAGCCCGTGGGCATCCCCTGTTGTCCTGGTGAAGAAAAAGGACGGAACCCTACGTTTCTGCGTCGATTATCATCGTCTGAACAAGATCACGAAGAAGGACGTATACCCCCTTCCACGGATAGAGGACGCATTGGATCGGCTCTGCAACGCTAAGTACTTCTCCTCGATGGACCTCAAGTCTGGCTATTGGCAAATAGAAGTCGACGAAAGAGATCGCGAAAAGACCGCCTTCATCACCCCAGATGGCCTCTACGAGTTCAAGGTTATGCCATTTGGACTGTGCTCGGCGCCTGCAACGTTCCAGCGCGTGATGGACACGGTTTTAGCGGGATTGAAATGGCAGACCTGTCTCGTTTACTTGGATGACGTCGTTGTATTCGCCGCAAATTTCGACGATCACCTTAGGCGGCTTGCCACAGTACTAGAGGCCATCAAGTCATCAGGGCTCACTCTGAAGCCAGAAAAATGCCGCTTCGCTTACGATGAGCTTCTGTTCCTAGGCCACGTCATCAGTAAATCCGGAGTACGCCCCGACCCCCAGAAAACAGCTGCCATCGCAAAGTTCCCGCAGCCCACCGACAAGAAGGCAGTGCGTAGATTCCTTGGCATGTGTGCCTACTATAGGCGCTTTGTCAAGAACTTTTCACGCATCGCCGAGCCGTTGACACGTCTAACTAAATGTGATGTTGAGTTCAAGTGGGAAACGCCGCAGGCCGACGCATTTGAAGAACTCAAACGACGCATGCAGTAGCCGCCGGTACTTGCTCACTTCGACGAGTACGCCGATACAGAAATCCATACTGACGCCACTAGCCTAGGCCTCGGTGCCGTTCTAGTCCAGAGGAAAAACGGAGTCGAACAGGTGATATCTTACGCTAGCCGGTCGCTGTCAAAAGCTGAAGGCAACTGTTCTAAGACCGAAAAGCAATGCCTTGCCATCGTTTGGGCTACAGCTAAATTTCGCCCTTACCTTTATGGCAGGCCATTCAAAGTCGTCAGTGACCATCACGCGTTGTGTTGCCTAGCGAGTATAAAGGATCCTTCAGGACGACTGGCGCGGTGGAGCCTCAGACTACAAGAATACGACATCACTGTAACCTACAAGTCCGGACTAAAACACTCCGATGCCGATTTCCTATCACGCGTCCCCATTGACCCGCCGCCGCAAGATGAGGAAGATGACGACGCCTTCCTTGGAATGATAAGCGCGGAAGACTTCGCTGAACAGCAACGGGCAGACCCGGAGCTAAAAGGCCTCGTGGAATATTTGGAAGGGCACACCGACCTTGTCCCCAGGGCATTTAAGCGCGGATTATCTTCCTTCACGCTTCAAAACAATCTACTCGTGAAGAGGATCTTTTCACCAGTCCGCGCCAACTACCTTCTTGTTGTCCCGTCAGGACTTCGTCGAGAAGTATTACACGCCCTACATGACGATCCGACCGCTGGACACCTCGGATTTTCCTGGACACTATCGAGGATACAAGAAACGTATTATTCGCCGCGCCTGACCGCCGACATCGCCCGTTATGTCAGAACATGCCGAGAC
Source organism: Dermacentor variabilis (assembly GCF_050947875.1). NCBI lineage: Eukaryota > Metazoa > Arthropoda > Arachnida > Ixodida > Ixodidae > Dermacentor > Dermacentor variabilis. Next base: position 2,613,534 of record NC_134574.1, on the reverse strand, counting down.
TGTCAGCGACGCAAGACACCGGCGACAAGGCCAGCCGGATCACTACAGCCAATCGAGCCTCCTTGCCGACCATTCCAGCAGATCGGGATGGACTTGCTGGGACCCTTTCCGACGTCAACAACCGGAAATAAGTGGATCGTCGTGGCGACGGACTACCTCACCCGCTTCGCTGAAACTAAAGCACTGCCGAAAGGTAGCGCAGCCGAAGTGGCGAAATTCTTTGTTGAAAACATCCTGCTGCGATATGGCGCCCCAGAAGTCCTCATCACCGACAGAGGAACGGCTTTTACAGCGGAGCTCACCCAAGCCATACTGAAATACAGTCAAACAAGGCACAGGAGGACAACGGCCTACCATCCGCAGACGAATGGTCTTACGGAGCGGCTGAATAAGACCCTCGCCGACATGCTAGCGATGTACGTCGACGTCGAACACAAGACCTGGGATGCCGTCCAGCCGTACGTAACATTCGCGTACAACGCGGTGGTGCAAGAAACAACACAGATCACGCCGTTCAAGCTGGTCTACGGCAGGAATCCGACGACGACGCTCGACGCCATGCTGCCGCACGTCACTGACGAGGAGAACCTTGACGTCGCTACCTACCTCCAGCGCGCCGAAGAAGCCCGACAGCTCGCCCGCCTGCGAATCAAGAGCCAGCAGAGGACCGACAGCCGACACTTCAACCTCCGACGACGCTTCGTCGAGTACCAGCCCGGGGACTGTGTTTGGGTATGGACCCCGATACGCCGACGAGGACTCAGTGAGAAACTACTCCGACGCTATTTCGGACCCTACAAGGTCATCCGACGTATTGGCGCTCTGGACTATGAGGTCGTGCCAGACGGCATTTCGCATTCACAGCGGCGCCGATCACGATCTGAAGTGGTCCACGTGGTGCGCCTTAAACCCTTTTACGGACGCTGACGAAATTCCTTATTTTTTGTTGTTTTCTTTGCTACGGGTGTTTTTATTTCGCTTGTATGTAGCATCGGGTCGATGCTCTTTAAGAGGGGGGTATTGACACGTGTGCTTATCTTTATCGGGCGACCAGGTTTCGCCGCTTAACAACTGCAATCGCACAACGACGGACGCGCCTGCATGTATCCGACGTTTCTGGAAAGTTATCGATGCTTCTACCCGGGTGGCTGTCTGTTGTCGCCGAACCTTGTGTTATCTGATTTCATCGCGTAACGCGAATGGCGTAGAACTTTGTGGAAGGCACGCGGGTCGAAACGATTAGTCTGGAACATTCGACGACTGCTCTATAAAAGCCGACGCGCTTGACCCGCTGATCAGATTTTCGACGATCGCCGACTGTGTTCGCCGCTATCGTTGCGCTTTAGGTGTAGCCTGTTTTGTGGGCACAGGTTCGCCCAATAAAAGCTAGTTTTGTCTTTCACAGTACCGCTACTGTGTTCTTTAATGTCACTACCACGTGACAATATCTTCCAGTATTTTTACATATGGCTCATCTACACCCTGATTCCGTAATGCCTCCATGACTGCTGAGGTTTCGACTGAATCAAACGCTTTCTCGTAATCAATGAAAGCTATATATAAGGGTTGGTTATATTCTGCACATTTCTCTATCACTTGATTGATAGTGTTAATATGGTCTATTGTTGAGTAGCCTTTACGGAATCCTGCCTGGTCCTTTGGTTGACAGAAGTCTAAGGTGTTCCTGATTCTATTTGCAATTACCTTAGTTAATACTTTGTAGGCAACGGACAGTAAGCTGATCGGTCTATAATTTTTCAAGTCTTTGGCGTCCCCTTTCTTATGGATTAGGAATATGTTAGCGTTCTTCCAAGATTCCGGTACGCTCGAGGTCATGAGGTATTGCGTATACAGGGTGGCCAGTTTCTCTAGAATAATCTGTCCACCATCCTTCAACAAATCTGCTGTTACCTGATCCTCCCCAGCTGCCTTCCCCCTTTGCATATTTCCTAAGGCTTTCTTTACTTCTTCCGGCGTTACCATCGGTATTTCGAATTCCTCTAGACTATTTTCTCTTCCATTATCGTCGTGGGTGCCACTGGTACTGTATAAATCTCTTTAGAACTGCTCAGCCACTTGAACTATCTCATTCATATTAGTAATGATATTGCCGGCTTTGTCTCTTAACGCATATATCTGATTCTTGCCAATTCCTAGCTTCTTCTTCACTGTTTTTAGGCTTCCTCCGCTCCTGAGAGCATGTTCAATTCTATCCATATTATACTTCCTTATGTCAGCTATCTTACGCTTGTTGATTAACTTCGCAAGTTCTGCCAGTTCTATTCTAGCTGTAGGGTTAGATGCTTTCATACATTGGCGTTTCTTGATCAGATCTTTCGTCTCCTGCGATAGTTTGCTGGTGTCCTGCCTAGCGGAGTTACCACCGACTTCCAATTCACACTCCTTAATGATGCCCACAAGATTGTCGTTCATTGTTTCAACACTAAGGTCCTCTTCCTGAGTTAAAGCTGAATACCTGTTCTGTAGCTTGATCTGGAATTCCTCTATTTTCCCTCTTACCGCTAATTCATTGATCGGCTTCTTATGTACCAGTTTCTTCCGTTCCCTCCTCAGGTCTAGGCTAATTCGAGTTCTTACCATCCTCTGGTCACTGCAGCGCACCTTGCGGAGCACGTCCACATCTTGTATGATGCCAGGGTTAGCGCAGAGAATGAAGTCTATTTCTTTTCTAGTCTCGCCATTCGGGCTCCTCCACGTCCACTTTCGGCTATCCCGCTTGCGGAAGAAGGTATTCATTATCCTCATATTATTCTGTTCCGCAAACTCTACTAATAACTCTCCCCTGCTATTCCTAGAGCCTATGCCATATTTCCCCACTGCCTTGTCTCCAGCCTGCTTCTTGCCTACCTTGGCATTAAAATCGCCCATTAGTATAGTGTATTTATTTCCACTCTACCCACTGCCGATTCCACGTCTTCATAGAAGCTTTCGACTTCCTGTTCATCATGACTGGATGTAGGGGCGTAGACCTGTACAATCTTCATTTTGTACCTCTCATTAAGTTTCACAACAAGACCTGCCACCCTCTCGTTACTGCTATAGAATTCCTGTATGTTACCAGCTATATTCTAATTAACCAGGAATCCGAGTCCTAGTTCTCTTCTATCCGCTAAGCCCCGGTAGCACAGGACGTGCCCGCTATTTAGCACTGTATATCCTTCTTTTGGCCTCCTAACTTCACTGAGCCCTATTATATCCCATTTACTGCCCTCTAATTCCTCCAATAGCACTGCTAAACTCGCCTCACTAGATAACGTTCTAGCGTTAAATGTTGCCAGGTTCATATTCCAATGGCGGCCTGTCCGGAGCCAGTGATTCTTAGCACCCTCTGCTGCGTCGCAGGTCTGACCGCCGCCGTGGTCAGCTGCAAGTTCAGCAGTGCGGTAGGCCAATTAACCACCACGTGCAGCGTACCCGCAGTAAAGACAAGCGTGATAAAGTGCTGCAATGCGACTGGCTAATTAACCATCACGTACAGCGTACCATCCGTAGAGACAAGCGTAATAAAGTTCAGCAGTGTGGCCGGCCAGTTCACAATCACCTGCAGCGTACCATCCGAAGAGACAAGCGTGGTATTCTTCAGCAGTGCGGCCGGCCAATTAACCATCACCTGCACCGACCCATTCGTAGAGACAAGCGTGGTATAGTTCAGCCGTAGAGACTAGCGTCGTAAAGTTTAGCCGTGCGGCCGCCCAATTAACCATCACGTGCAGCGTACCAGCCGTAGAGACAAGCGTGATAAAGTGTCGCAATGCGACCGGCAAATGAACCATCACGTGCAGCGTACCCGCCGTAGAGACAAGCATGGTAAGGCTCAGCAATACGGCCGGCCAATTGCCCATCACGTGCAGCGTACAGGCCGTAGTGACAAGCGTGGTAAAGTTAAGCAGTGTGGCCGGCCAAATAACCATCACGTGCAGCGTAACACCGTACAAACAAGCGTGGTAAAGTTCACCCGCGCGGCAGGCCAACTAACCACCACGTGCAGCGTAACACCGTACAGACAAGCGTGGTAAAGTTCACCCGCGCGGCAGGCCAACTAACCACCACGTGCAGCATACCCACCGTAAAACAAGCGTGACAAAGTTCAGCCATGCGACCGGCAAATTAACCATCACGTGCAGCGTATCAGCCGTAAACACAAGCGTGGTGAAGTTCAGCAGTGCGGCCGGCCAATCAACCACCACGTGCAGCGTACCAGCCGCAGAGACAAGCGTTGTAAAATTCAGAAGTGTGGCCGGCCAATAAACACCACGTGCAGCGTGCCCTCCGTAAAGTCAAGTGTGAAAATAGCAGCAATGCGACCGGCCAATAACCATCACGTGTAGTGTACCCGCCGTAGAGACAAGCGTGGTAAAGTTCAGCAGTGCGGCCTGAAAATTAACCATCAGCTGCAGCGCACCATCCGTAGAGACAGGTGTGGTATAGTTCAGCACTTCGGCCGGCCAATTAACCATCACGTGCAGCTTACCAGCCGGCTAGACAAGCGTGGTAAAGTTCAGCAGTGCGGCAGGCCAATTAGCCATCACGTGCAGCGTACCGGACATAGTGACAAGCGTGGTATTCTTCAGCAGTGTAGCCGGCCAATTAACCATCACGTGCAGCGTACCAGCCGTCGAGACAAGCGTGATAAAGTTCAGCAGTGCGGCAGGCCAATTAACCACCACGTGCAGCGTACCCGCAGTAAAGACAAGCGTGATAAAGTGCCGCAATGCGACCGGCGAATGAACCATCACGTGCAGCGTACCCTCGGTAAAGACAAGCGTGGTAAGGCTGAGCAATGCGGCCGGCAAATTGCCCATCACGTGCAGCGTACCGGCCGTTGAGACAAGCATGGTAAAGTTCAGCAGCGCGGCTACCCTATTCACCATCACGTGCAGCGTACCACCGTAGAGACAAGCGTGGTAAAGTTCAGCAGTGCAGCCTGCCAATTAACCATCACCTGCAGCGTACCAGCCGTAGAGACAAGCGGGGTTAAGTTCAGCAGTGCGGCCTGTCAATTAACCATCACGTGCAGCGTATATCCTAGAGACAAGCGTTGTAAATTTCAGAAGTGTGGCCGGCCAATTAACCACCACGTGCAGCGTACCCTCCGTAAAGTCAAGCGTGACCAAAAGCAGCAATGCGACCTGCCAATAACCATCACGTGTAGTGTACCAGCGGTAGAGACGATCGTAGTAAAGCTCAGCAATGCGGCCGGCCAATTACCCATCACGTGCAGAGTACCGGCCGTAGAGACAAGCATGGGTAAGAATGGTTCAGCAGCGCGGCTGCCCAATCAACCATCACGTGGAGCGTACCACCGTAGAGACAAGCGTGGTAAAGTTCAGCAGTGCAGCCTGCCAATTAATCATCACCTGCAGCGCACCATTCGTAGAGACAAGCGTGGTAAAGTTCAGCCGTGCGGCCGGCCAATTAACCATCACGTGCAGCGTACCAGCCATAGAGACAAGCGTGATAAAGTGTCGCAATGCAATCGGCAAATGAACCATCAATTGCAGCGCACCATTAGTAGAGACAAGCGTGGTATAGTTCAGCAGTGTGGCCGGCCAATTAACCATCACGTGCCGCGTACCCGCTGTAGAGACAAGCGTGGTAAAGTTCAGTAGTACGGCCAGCCAATTAACCATCACGTGCAGCGTACCCGTCGTAGAGACAAGCGTGGTCAAGTTAAGTAGTGCGGCCGGCCAATTAACCATCACCTGCAGTGCACCATTCGTAGAGACAACCGTCGTATAGTTCATCCGTAGAGACAAGCGTGGTAAAGTTCAGCCATGCGCCCGGCCAAATAACCATCACGTGCAGCGTACCAGCCGTAGAGACAAGCGTGGTAAAGTTAAGCAGTGTGGCCGGCCAAATAACCATCACGTGCAGCGTACCAGCCGCAGAGACAAGCGTTGTAAAATTCAGAAGTGTGGCCGGCCAAATAAACACCACGTGCAGCGTACCCTCCGTAAAGTCAAGCGTGAAAAAAGCAGCAATGCGACCGGCCAATATCCATCACGTGTAGCGTACCAGCCGTAGAGACCAGCGTGGTAAAGTTCCGCAGTGCGGCCATAAAATTAACCATCACCTGCAGCGCACCATCCGTAGAGACAGGTGTGGTATAGTTCAGCACTGCGGCCGGCCAATTAACCATCACGTGCAGCGTACCAGCCGTCGAGACAAGCGTGGTAAAGTTCAGCAACGCGGCAGGCTAATTAACCATCACGTGCACATTACCAGCCGTAGAGACAAGCGGGGTTAAGTTCAGCTGTTCGGCCTGTCAATTAACCATCACCTGCAGATCACCATTCGTAGAGACAAGTGTGGTATATTTCAGCCGTAGGGACAAGCGTGGTAAAGTTCAGCCGTGTGGCCGGCCAATTAACTACCACGTGCACCGTACCCTCCGTAATGTCAAGCCTGACAAAAAGCAGCAATGCGACCGGCCAATAACCATCACGTGTAGTGTACCAGTGGTAGAGACGATCGTGGTAAAGCTCAGCAATGCGGCCGGCCAATTACCCATCACGTGCAGCGTACCGGCCGTAGAGACAAGCATGGTAAAGTTCAGCAGTGCAGCCTGCCAATTAACCATCACCTGCCGCGCACCATTCGTAGAGACAAGCGTGGTATATTTCAGCCATAGAGACAAGCGTGGTAAAGTTCAGCCGGGCGGCCGGCCAATTAACCATCACGATAAGCGTACCATCCGTAGAGACAAGCGTGATAAAGTGTCCCTTTCCGACCGGCAAATAAACCATCACGTGCAGCGTACCCGCCGTAGAGAAAAGCATGGTAAAGTTCAGCAGTGCGGCCGGCCAATTACCCATCACGTGCAGCGTACCAGCCGTAGAGACAAGCCTTGTAAATTTCAGAAGTGTGGCCGGCCAATTAACCACCACGTGCAGCGTACCCTCCGTAATGTCAAGCGTGACAAAAAGCAGCAATGCGACCGGCCAATAACCATCACGTGTAGTGTACCAGCGGTAGAGACAAGCGTGGTACAGCTCGGCAATGCGGCCGGCAAATTACCCATCACGTGCAGCGTACCGGCCGTAGAGACAAGCGTGGTAAAGTTCAGCCGTGCGGCCGGCCAATTAACCATCACGATAAGCGTACCATCCGTAGAGACAAGCGTGATAAAGTGTCCCTTTCCGACCGGCAAATAAACCATCACGTGCAGCGTACCCGCCGTAGAGAAAAGCATGGTAAAGTTCAGCAGTGCGGCCGGCCAATTACCCATCACGTGCAGCGTACCAGCCGTAGAGACAAGCCTTATAAATTTCAGAAGTCTGGCCGGCCAATTAACCACCACGTGCAGCGTACCCTCCGTAATGTCAAGCGTGACAAAAAGCAGCAATGCGACCGGCCAATAACCATCACGTGCAGCGTACCAGCCGTAAACACAAGCGTGGTGAAGTTCAGCAGTGCGGCCGGCCAATCAACCATCACGTGCAGCGTACCAGCCGCAGAGACAAGCGTTGTAAAACTCAGAAGTGAGGCCGGCCAATTAAACACCACGTGCAGCGTACCCTCCGTAAAGTCAAGTGTGAAAATAGCAGCAATGCGACTGGAAAAATAACCATCACGTGTAGTGTACCAGCCGTAGAGACAAACGTGGTAAAGTTCAGCAGTGCGGCCTGAAAATAAACCATCACCTGCAGCGCACCATCCGTAGAGACAGGTGTGGTATAGTTCAGCACTGCGGCCGGCCAATTAACCATCACGTGCAGCGTACCAGCCGTCGAGACAAGCGTGGTAAAGTTCAGCAGTGCGGCAGGCCAATTAACCACCACGTGCAGCGTAATCGCAGTAAAGACAAGCGTGATAAAGTGCAGCAATGCGACCGGCCAATTAACCATCACGTGCAGCGTACCATACGCAGAGACAAGCGTAATAAAGTTCAGCAGTGTGGCCGGTCAATTAACCGTCGCCCACAGCGTACCCGCAGTGAAGACGAGGGTGATTAAGTGCAGCGATGCGGACGGCCAACTAACCATCACGTGTAGCGTACCATCCGTAGAGACAAGCGTGGTAAAGTTAAGCAGTGCGGCCGGCCAATTAGCCACCACGTGCAGCGTACCGGCCATAGTGACAAGCATGGTAAAGTTCAGCAGCGCGGCTGCCCTATTAACCATCACGTGCAGCGTACCACCGTAGAGACAAGCGTGGTAAAGTTCAGCAGTGCAGCCTGTCAATTAACCATCACCTGCAGATCACCATTCGTAGAGACAAGTGTGGTATAGTTCAGCCGTAGGGACAAGCGTGGTAAAGTTCAGCCGTGCGGCCGGCCAATTAACCATCACGTGCAGGGTACCATCCTAGAGACAAGCGTTGTAAATTTCAGAAGTGTGGCCGGCCAATTAACCACCACGTGCAGCGTACCCTCCGTAAAGTCAAGCGTGACAAAAAGCAGCAATGCGACCGGCCAATAACCATCAGGTGCAGAGTACCAGCCGTAGAGACAAGCATGGGTAAGCATGGTTCAGCAGCGCGGCGGCCCAATTAACCATCACGTGCAGCGTACCACCGTAGAGACAAGCGTGGTAAAGTTCAGCAGTCCAGCCTGCCAATTAACCATCACCTGCAGCGCACTATTCGTAGAGACAAGCGTGGTAAAGTTCAGCCGTGCGGCCGGCCAATTAACCATCACGTGCCGCGTACCAGCCATAGAGTCAAGCGTGATAAAGTATCGCAATGCGATCGGCAGATGAACCATCACCTGCAGCGCACCATTCGTAGAGACAAGCGTGGTATAGTTCAGCAGTGTGGCCGGCCAATTAACCATCACGTGCTGCGTGCCCGCTGTAGAGACAAGCGTGGTAAAGTTCAGCAGTGCGGCCAGCCAATTAACCATCACGTGCAGCGTACCCGCCGTAGAGACAAACGTGGTCAAGTTAAGTAGTGCGGCCGGCCAACTAACCATCACCTTCTGTGCACCATTCGTAGAGACAAGCGTCGTATAGTTCATCCGTAGAGACAAGCGTGGTAAAGTTCAGCCATGCGCCCGGCCAAATAACCATCACGTGCAGCGTACCCGCCGTAGAGAAAAGCATGCTAAAGTTCAGCAGTGCGGCCGGCCAATTACCCATCACGTGCAGTCTACCAGCCGTAGAGACAAGCCTTGTAAATTTCAGAAGTGTGGCCGGCCAATTAACCACCACGTGCAGCGTACCCTCCGTAATGTCAAGCGTGACAAAAAGCAGCAATGTGACCGGCCAATAACCATCACGTGTAGTGTTCCAGCGGTAGAGACGAGCGTGGTAAAGCTCGGCAATGCGGCCGGCCAATTACCCATGACGTGCAGCGTACCGGCCGTAGAGACAAGAATGGTAAATTTCAGCAGCGCGGCTGCCCAATTAACCATCACGTGCAGCGTACCACCGTAGAGACAAGCGTGGTAAAGTTCAGCAGTGCAGCCTGCCAATTAACCATCACCTGCAGCGCACCATTCGTAGAGACAAGCGTGGTAAAGTCCAGCCGTGCTTCCGGCCAATTAACCATCACGTGCAGCGTACCAGCCGTAGAGACAAGCGTGATAAAGTGTCGCAATGCGGTCGGCAAATGAACCATCACCTGCAGCGCACCATTCGTAGAGACAAGCGTGGTATTGTTCAGCAGTGTGGCCGGCCAAATAACCATCACGTGCAGGGTAACACCGTACAGACAAGCGTGGTAAAGTTCACCCGCGCGGCAGGCCAATTATTCACCACGTGCAGCATACCCACCGTAAAACAAACGTGACAAAGTTCAGCCATGCGACCGGCAAATTAACCATCACGTGCAGTGTACCAGCCGTAAACACAAGCGTGGTGAAGTTCAGCAGTGCGGCCGGCCAATCAACCATCACGTGCAGCGTACCAGCCGCAGAGGCAAGCGTTGTAAAATTCAGAAGTGTGGCCGGCCAATTAAACACCACGTGCAGCGTACCCTCCGTAAAGTCAAGCGTGAAAAAAGCAGCAATGCGACCGGCCAATAACCATCATGTGTAGCGTACCAGCCGTAGAGACCAGCGTGGTAAAGTTCCGCAGTGCGGCCTGAAAATTAACCATCACCTGCAGCGCACCATCCGTAGAGACAGGTGTGGTATAGTTCAGCACTGCGGCCGGCCAATTAAACATCACCTGCAGCGTACCAGCCGTCGAGACAAGCGTGCTAAAGTGCAGCAATGCGACCGGCCAATTAACCATCACGTGCAGCGTACCATCCGCAGAGACAAGCGTAATAAAGTTCAGCAGTGAGGCCGGTCAATTAACCATCGCCCAGAGCGTACCCGCAGTAAAGACGAGGGTGATTAAGTGCAGCAATGCGGACGGCCAACTGACCATCAGGTGTAGCGTACCAACCGTAGAGACAAGCGTGGTAAAGTTAAGCAGCGCGGCCGGCCAATTAACCATCACGTGCAGGGTACATGGCGTAGAGACAAGCGTGGAAAAGTTCAGCAGTGCTGCCGGCCAATTAACCACCACGTGCAGCGTGCCCGCAGTAAGGACTAGCGTGGTAAAGCTCAGCAATGCGGCCGGCCTATTACCCATCACGTGCAGCGTAACCGCCGTAGAGACAAGCGTGGTAAAACTCAGCAATGCGGCAGGCCAATTAGCCATCACGTGCAGCGTACCAGCCGTAGAGACAAGCGTGGTAAGGCTCAGCAATGTGGCCGGCCAATTGCCCATCACGTGCAGCGTACCAGCCATAGAGACAAGCGTGGTAAAGTTCAGCCATGAGGCCGGCCAAATAACCATAACGTGCAGCGTACCAGCCGTAGAGACAAGCGTGGTACAGTTAGGCAGTGCGGCCTGCCAAATAACCATCACGTGCAGCGTACCAGCCGTAGAGACAAGCGCGGTAAAGTTCACCCGCGCGGCAGGCCAATTATTCACCACGTGCAGCATACCCACCGTAAAACAAACGTGACAAAGTTCAGCCATGCGACCGGCAAATTAACCATCACGTGCAGCGTACCAGCCGTAAACACAAGCGTGGTGAAGTTCAGCAGTGCGGCCGGCCAATCAACCATCACGTGCAGCGTACCAGCCGCAGAGGCAAGCGTTGTAAAATTCAGAACTGTGGCCGGCCAATTAAACACCACGTGCAGCGTACCCTCCGTAAAGTCAAGCGTGAAAAAAGCAGCAATGCGACCGGCCAATAACCATCAAGTGTAGCGTACCAGCCGTAGAGAACAGCGTGGTAAAGTTCCGCAGGGCGGCCTGAAAATTAACCATCACCTGCAGCGCACCATCCGTAGAGACAGGTGTGGTATAGTTCAGCACTGCGGCCGGCCAATTAACCATCACCTGCAGCGTACCAGCCGTCTAGACAACCGTGCTAAAGTGCAGCAATGCGACCGGCCAATTAACCATCACGTGCAGCGTACCATCCGCAGAGACAAGCGTAATAAAGTTCAGCAGTGAGGCCGGTCAATTAACCATCGCCCACAGCGTACCCGCAGTGAAGACGAGGGTGATTAAGTGCAGCAATGCGGACGGCCAACTGACCATCACGTGTAGCGTACCAACCGTAGAGACAAGCATTGTAAAGTTAAGCAGCGCGGCCGGCCAATTAACCATCACGTGCAGGGTACATGGAGTAGAGACAAGCGTGGAAAAGTTCCGCAGTGCTGCCGGCCAATTAACCACCACGTGCAGCATGCCCGCAGTAAGGACTAGCGTGGTAAAGCTCAGCAATGCGGCCGGCCAATTACCCATCACGTGCAGCGTAACCGCCGTAGAGACAAGCGTGGTAAAACTCAGCAATGCGGCAGGCCAATTATTCATCACGTGCAGCGTACCAGCCGTACAGAAAAGCGTAGTAAAGTTCAGGAGTGCGGCCGGTCAATTACCCATCACGTGCAGCGTACTTTCCGTAGAGACAAGCGTGGTATAGTTCAGCAATGTGGGCGGTCAATTAACCACCACGTGCAGCGTACCCGCCGTAAAGACAAGCGTGATAAAAAGCAGCAATGCGACCGGCACATTAACCATCACGTGTAGCGTACCCTCCGTAGAGACAAGCGTTACAAAGTGCTGCAATGCGACCGGCAAATTAACCATCACGTGTAGCATACCAGCCGTAGACTCAAGCGTGGTAAAGCTTAGCAATGCGGCCGGCCAATTACCTATCACGTGCAGCGTACTCGCCGTAGAGACAAGCGTGGTAAGGTTCAGCAGTGCGGCCTGAAAATTAACCATCACCTGCAGCGCACAAGCCGTAGACAGGTGTGGTATAGTTAAGCACTGCGGCCGGCCAATTAACCATCACGTGCAGCGTACCAGCCGTCGAGACAAGCGTGGTAAAGTTCAGCAGTGCGGTAGGCCAATTAACCATCACCTGCAGCGTACCCGCAGTAAAGACAAGCGTGATAAAGTGTAGCAATGCAACCGGCCAATTAACAATCACGTACAGCGTACCATCGGTAGAGACAAGCGTAATAAAGTTCAGCAGTGTGGCCGGCCAATTAACCATCACCTGCAGCGTACCTGCAGTGAAGACGAGGGCGATTAAGTGCAGCATTGCGGATGGCCAACTAACCACCATGTGTAGCGTACCATCCATAGAGACAAGCGTGGAGAAGTTCAGCAGTGCGGCCGGCCAATTAACCATCACGTGCAGCGTGCAGGCCGTAGAGACAAGCGTGGTAAAGTTCAGCAGTGCGGCCGGCCAATTAACCATCACGTGCAGCGTACCCGCAGTAAGGACAAGCGTGGTTAAGCTCAGCAATGCGGCCGGCCAATTACCCATCACGTGCAGCGTAACAGCCGTAGAGACAAGTGTGGTAAAGCTCAGCAATGCGGCCGGGCAATTGCCCATCACGTGCAGCGTACCAGCCGTAGATAAAAGAGTGGTAAAAATTCAGCAGTGCTGCCGGCCAATTAACCATCACGTGCAGCGTACCAGCCGTAGAGACAAGCGTGGTAAAGTTCACCAGTGCGGCCGGACAATTAACCATAACGTGCAGCGTACCCGCCATAGAGACAAGCGTGGTAATGTTCAGCAGTGCGGCCTGAAAATTAACCATCACCTGCAGCGCACCAGCCGTAGAGACAGGTGTGGTATAATTCAGCACTGCGGCCGGCCAATTAACCATCACGTGCAGCGTACCAGCAGTCGAGACAAGCGTGGTAAAGTTCAGCAGTGCGGCTGCCAAATTAACCACCACGTGCAGCGTACCCGCAGTAAAGACAAGCGTGATAAAGTGTAGCAATGCGACCTGCCAATTAACCATCACGTGCAGCGTACCATCCGTAGAAACAAGTGTAATAAAGTTCAGCAGTGTGGCCGGCCAAAAAAACCACCACCTGCAGCGTACCCGCAATGAAGACGAGGGTGATTAAGAGCAGCAATGCGGACGGCCAACTTACCATCTTGTGCAGCGTACCGGCCATAGAGGCAAGCGTGGTATTCTTCTGCACTGTGGCCGGCCAATTAGCCATCACGTGCAGCGTACCCGCTCTAGAGACAAACATTGTAAAATTCAACAGTGCGGCCGGCCAATTACCCATCACGTGCAGGAAACAGTCGTAGAGACAAGCGTGGTAAAGGTCAGCAGTGCGGCCGGCCAATTAACCATTTAGGTGCAGTGTACCCGCAGTAAGGACAAGCGTGTTAAATCTCAGCAATGCGGCAGGCCAATTACCCATCACGTGCAGCGTAACATCCGTAGAGACAAGCGTGGTAAAGCTAAGCAATGTGGCAGGACAATTACCCATCACGTGCAGTGTACCTGCCATAGAGACAAGCGTGGTAAAGTTCTCCCGTGCGGCAGGCCAAATAACCATCACGTGTAGCGTACCAGCCGTGCACACAAGCGTGGTAAAGTTCAGCAGTGCGGCCGGCCAATTAACCATCACGTGCAGCGTACCAGCCGTAGAGACAAGCATTGTAAGATTCACAAGTGTGGCCGGCCAATAAAAATCCACGTGCAGCGTACCCTCCATAAAGTCAAACGTGAAAAAAGCAGCATTGCGACCGGCCAATAACCATCACGCGTAGCGTATCAGCCGTAGAGACAAGCGAAGTAAAGCTCAGCAATGCGGCCGGCCAATTACCCATCACGTGCAGCGTACCGGCCGTAGAGACAAGCATGGTAAAGTTCAGCAGTGCGGCCGGCCAATTAACCATCACCTGCAGCGCACCATTCGTAGAGACAAGCGTCGTATAGTTCAGCCGTAGAGACAATCGTGGGAAAGTTCAGCCATGCACCCTGCCAAATAACCATCACGTGCAGCGTACCATCCGTAGAGACAAGCGTGGTAAACTTAAGCAGTGCGGCCGGCCAAATAACCATCACGTGCAGCGTACCACCGTACAGACAAGCGTGGTAATGTTCACCCATGCGGCAGGCCAATTAACCACCACGTGCAGCATGCCCACCGTAAAACAAGCGTGACAAAGTTCAGCCATGCGACCGGCTAATTAACCATCACGTGCAGCGTACCAGCCGCAGAGACAAGCGTTGTAAAATTCTGAAGTGTGGCCGGCCAAATAAACACAGCGTGCAGCGTACCCTCCGTAAAGTGAAGCGTGAAAAAAGCAGCAATGCGACTGGCCAATAACCATCACGTGCAGCGTACCAGCCGTAGAGACAAGCGTGGTAAAGTTCACCCGTGCGAGCGCCTATTTAACCATTACGTGCAGCGTACCAGTCGAAGATACAAGCGTGGTAAAGTTCAGCAGTGCGACCTGTAAATTAACCATCACCTGCAGCGCACCATCCCTAGAAACAGGTGTGGTATAGTTCAGCACTGCGGCCGGCCAATTAACCATCACGTGCAGCCTACCAGCCGTCGAGACAAGCGTGGTAAACTTCAACAGTGCGGCAGGCCAATTAACTACCACGTGCAGCGTACCCGAAGTAAAGACAAGCATGATAAAGTGAAGCAATGCGACCGGCCAATTAACCATCACGTGCAGCATACCATCCGCAGAGACAAGCGTAATAAAGTTAAGCAGTTAGGCCGGTCAATTAACCATCGCCTACAGCGTACCCGCAGTGAAGACAAGCGTGATAAAAAGCAGCAATGCGACCGGCACATTAACCATCACGTGTAGCGTACCCTCCGTAGAGACAAGCGTTACAAAGTGCTGCAATGCGACCGGCAAATTAACCATCACGTGTAGCATACGAGCCGTAGACACAAGCGTGGTATAGCTCAGCAATGCGGCCGGCCAATTACCCAACACGTGCAGCGTACCCTTCGTAGAGACAAGCGTGGTAAGGTTTAGCAGTGCGGCCTGAAATTTAACCATCACATGCAGCGCACCAGCCGTAGAGACAGGTGTGGTATAGTTCAGCACTGCAGCCGGCCAATTAACCATCACGTGCAGCGTACCAGCCATCGAGACAAGCGTGGTAAAGTTCAGCAGTGCGGAAGGCCAATTAACCACCACGTGCAGCGTACCCGCAGTAAAGACAAGCGTGATAAAGTGCTGCAATGCGACTGGCCAATTAACCATCACGTACAGCGTACCATCCGTAGAGACAAGCGTAATAAAGTTCAGCAGTGTGGCCGGCCAATTAACCATCACCTGCAGCGTACCTGCAGTAAAGACGAGGGTGATTAAGTGCAGCATTGCGGACGGCCAACTAACCATCATGTGTAGCGTACCATCCATAGAGACAAGCGTGGTGAAGTTCAGCAGTACGGCCGGCCAATTAACCATATTATGCAGCGTACCATCCGTAGAGACAAGCGTGGTAAGGTTAATTAGTGCGGCCGGCCAATTAACCATCACGTGCAGCGCACAGGCCGTAGAGACTAGCGTGGTAAAGTTCAGCAGGGCGGCCGGCCAATTAACCATCACGTGCAGCGTACCCGCAGTAAGGACAAGCGTGGTAAAGCTCAGCAATGCGGCCGGCCAATTACCCATCACGTGCAGCGTAACAGCCGTAGAGACAAGCGTGGTAAGGCTCACCAATGCGGCCGACCAATTGCCCATCACGTGCAATGTACCGGCCGTAGAGACCAGCGTGGTAAAGTTCAGCAGTGCGACCGGCCAATTAACCATCACGTGCAGCCTACCCGCAGTAAGGACAAGCGTGGTAAAGCTCAGAAATGCGGCAGGCCAATTACCCATAACGTGCAGCGTACCGGCCGTAGAGACAAGCGTGGTAAAGTTCAGCAGTGCGGCCGGCCAATTAACCATCACCGGCAGCGCACCATTCGCAGAGAGAAGCGTCGTATAGTTCAGCCGTAGAGACTACGCGTGGTAAAGTTCAGCCATGCAGCCGGCCAAATAACCATCACGTGCAGCGTACCAGCCGTAGAGACAAGCGTGGTAAAGTTAAACAGTGCGGCCGGCCAAATAACCATCACGTGCAGCGTACCAGCCGTAGAGACAAGCGTGGTATAGCTCAGCAAAGCGGGCAGTCAATTACCCATCACGTGCAGCGTACCAGCCGTAGAGACAAGAATTGTACAGCTCAGCTGTGCGGCCGACCAATTAACCACCACGTGCAGCGTACGCGAGGTAAAGACAAGCGTGATAAAAAGCAGCAATGTGACCGGCACATTAACCATCACGTGTAGCGTACCCTCCGTAGAGACAAGCGTTACAAAGTGCCGAAATGCGACCGGCTAATTAACCATCAGGTGTAGCATACCAGCCGTAGACACAAGCGTAGTAAAGCTCAGCAATGCGGCCGGCCAATTACCCTTCGCGTGCAGCGTACGCTCCGTAGAGACAAGCGTTGTAAGGTTCAGCAGTGCGGCCGGAATATTAAACATCACCTGCAGCGCGCCAGCTGTAGAGACAGGTGTGGTATAGTTCAGCACTGCGGCCGGCCAATTAACCATCACGTGCAGCGTACCATCCGTAGAGACAAGCGTAATAAAGTTCAGCAGTGTCGCCGGCCAAATAACCATCACCTGCAGCGTACCCGCAGTGAAGACGAGGGTGATTAAGTGCATCAATGCGGACGGCCAACTAACCATCATGTGTAGCTTACCAGCCGTAGAGAAAAGCGTGGTAAAGTTCAGCAGTGCGGCCTGAAAATTAACCATCACCTGCAGCGCGCCAGCTGTAGAGACAGGTGTGGTATAGTTCAGCACTGCGGCCGGCCAATTAACCATCACGTGCAGCGTACCATCCGTAGAGACAAGCGTAATAAAGTTCAGCAGTGTCGCCGGCCAAATAACCATCACCTGCAGCGTACCCGCAGTGAAGACGAGGGTGATTAAGTGCATCAATGCGGACGGCCAACTAACCATCATGTGTAGCTTACCAGCCGTAGAGAAAAGCGTGGTAAAGTTCAGCAGTGCGGCCTGAAAATTAACCATCACCTGCAGCGCTCCATCCGTAGAGACAGGTGTGGTATAGTTCAGCACTGCGGCCGGCCAATCAACCATCACCTGCAGCGTACCGGCCGTCGAGACAAGCGTGGTAAAGTTCAGCAGTGCGGCAGGCCAATTAACCACCACGTGCAGCATACCCGCAGTAAAGACAAGCGTGATAAACTGCAGCAATGCGACCGGCCATATAACGATCACGTGCAGCGTACCATCCGCAGAGACAAGCGTAATAAAGTTCAGCAGTGTGGCCGGCCAATTAACCATCGCCAACAGCGTACCCGCAGTGAAGACGAGGGGGATTAAGTGCAGCAATGCGGACGGCAAACTAACCATCACGTGTAGCGTACCATCCGTAGAGACAAGCGTGGTAAAGTTAAGCAGTGCGGCCGGCCAATTAGCCATCACGTGCAGCGTACCGGCCATAGTGACAAGCGTGGTATTATTTAGCAGTGTGGCCGTCCAATTTACCATCACGTGCAGCGTACCCGCTCTAGAGACAAACGTAAAGTTCAGCAGTGCGGGTGGCCAATTAACCATCACGTGCAGGGTATATGCCGTAGAGACAAGCGTGGTAAAGTTCAGCTGTGCGGCCGGCCAATTAAACTCCACGTGCAGCGTACGACCGTAGAGACAAGCGTGGTAAGGTAAGCAGTGCGGCCGGCCAATTAACCATCACGTGCAGCGTACCAGCCGTAGAGACAAGCGTGGTAGAGTTCACCCGTGCGGCCGGCTATTTAACCATCACGTGCAGCGTACAAGCCGCAGAGACAAGCGTGGTAAAGCTCAGCAATGCGGCCTGCCAATTACCCATCACGTGCAGCGTAACCGCCGTAGAGACAAGCTTGGTAAAGCTTAGCAAAGCGGCCGGCCAATTACCCATCACGTGCAGCGTACCGTCCATAGGGACAAGCGTGGTAAAGTTCAGTAGTGCGGCCGGCCAAATAACCATCACCTGCAGCGCACCATTCGTAGAGACAAGCGTCGTATAGTTCAACCGTAGAGACACGCGTGGTAAAGTTCAGCCATGCGGCCGGCCAAATAACCATCACGTGCAGCGTACCAGCCGTAGAGATAAGCGTGGTAAAGTTAAGCAGTGCGGCCGGCCAAATAACCATCAGGTGAATCGTACCAGCCGTACAGACAAGCGTGGTAAAGTTCACCCGTGCGGCAGGCCAATTTACCACCACGTGCAGCATACCCAACGTAAAACAAGCGTGACAAAGTGCCGCAATGCGACCGGCAAATTTACCATCACGTGCAGCGTACCAGCCGCAGAGACAAGCGTTGTAAAATTCAGAAGTATGGCCGGCCAATTAAACACCACGTGCAGCGTACCCTCCGTAAAGTCAAGAGTGAAAAAAGCAGCAATGCGACCGACCAATAACCATCACGTGTAGCGTAACAGCCGTAGAGACTAGCGTGGTAAAGTTCACCCGTACGGCCGGCTATTTAACCAACACGTGTAGCGTACCACCCGTAGAGAAAAGCGTGGTAAAGTTCAGCCGTGCTTCCGGCCAAGTAGCCATCACGTGCAGCGTACCAGCCGTAGAGACAAGCGTGGTATAGTTCAGCAGTGTGGCCGGCCAATTAACCATCATGTGCCGTGTACCCGCTGTAGAGACAAGCGTGGTAAAGTTCAGCAGTGCGGCCAGCCAATTAACCATCACGTGTAGCGTACGAGCCGTAGAGGCAAGCGTGGCACGGTAAGCAGTGCGGCCGGCCAATTAACCATCACGTGCAGCGTACCGGCCGTAGAGACAAGCGTGGTAAAGTTCACGCGTGCGGCCGGCTATTTAACCATCACATGTAGCGTACCACCCGTAGAGACAAGCGTGGTAGAGTTCAGCAGTGCGGCCGGCAAATTAACCATCACGTGCAGCGTACAAGCCGCAGAGACAAGCGTGGTAAAGCACAGCAATGCGGCCTGCCAATTACCCATCACGTGCAGCGTAACCCCCGTAGAGACAAGCGTCGTAAAGCTCAGCAATGCGGCAGCCCAATTACCCATCACGTGCAGCGTACCATCCATAGGGACAAGTGTGGTAAAGTTCAGCAGTGCGGCCGGCGAAATAACCATCACCTGCAGCGCACCATTCGTAGAGACAAGCGTCGTATAGTTCACCCGTAAAGACAAGCGTGGTAAAGTTCAGCCATGCGGCCGGCCAAATAACCATCAGGTGCAGCGTACCAGCCGTACAGACAAGCGTGGTAAAGTTCACCCGTGCGGCAGGCCAATTAACCACCACGTGCAGCATACCGACCGTAAAACAAGGGTGACAAGGTGCCGTAATGCGACCGGCAGATTTACCATCAAGTGCAGCGCACCAGCCGCAGAGACAAGCGTTGTAAAATTCAGAAGTATGGCCGGCCAATTAAACACCACGTGCAGCGAACCCCCCGTAAAGTCAAGAGTGAAAAAAGCAGCAATGCGACCGGCCAATAACCACCACGTGTAGCGTACCGGCCGTAGAGACAAACGTGGCTAAAGTTCAGCCGTGCGGCCAGCCAATTAACCATCACGTGCAGCGTACCCGCCGTAGAGACAAGCGCGATAATGTGTCGCAATGCGACCGACAAATGAACCATCACGTGCGGCGTACCAGCTGTAGAGACAAGCGTTGTAAAATTCAGCAGTGTGGCCGAACAATTAACCACCACGTGCAACGTACCCGCCGTAATGGCAAGCGTGATAAAAAGCAGCAATGCGACAGGCCAGTAACCATCACGTGTAGCGTACCTTCCGCAGATACAAGCGTGGTAAGGCTCAGCAATTCGGCCTGCCAATTACTCATCATGTGCAGCGTACCTGCCGTAGAGACAAGCGTGGATAGTTCAGCAGTGCGGCCTGCCAATTAACCATCACCTGCAGCGCACCATTCGTAGAGAAAAGCGTGGTAAAGTTCAGCAGTGCGATCGGCCAATTAACCATCGCGTGCAACGTACCAGCCGTAGAGACAAGCGTTGTAAATTTCAAAAGTGTGGCCGGCCAATCAACCACCACGTCCAGGGTACCGTCCGTAAAGTCAAGCGTGACAAAAAGCAGGAATGCGACAGGCCAATAAAGATCACGTGTAGTGTAGCAGCGGTAGAGACAAGCGTGGTAAAGCTCAGCAATGCGGCCGGCCAATTACCCATCACGTGCAGCGTACCGGCCGTAGAGACAAGCATGGTAAAGTTCAGCAGCGCGGCTACCCAATTAACCATCACGTGCAGGGTACCGTCCGTAAAGTCAAGCGTGACAAAAAGCAGGAATGCCACAGGCCAATAAACATCACGTGTAGTGAGCATTGTTTAACTGCGCGAACAAACGAACCACAAAGACAGCGAGGGACAAGGACGGGCGCAGACTTGCAACTAAAGTTTATTCCACAACGTACACATATAAGTACACACCTGACATACACCACTGCGCGTGCGCAAAAAAAAAGGCAAGGAAAAAGAAAAGTAAAACCTTGTATAAGCGAAACGCGACCTACCTACGCTCGTCAATAAACCTCATCTCACTGTTATGTAAATAAACTGAGGTGTCACTGACGCATTCTTGTCCCTTCTTTCTAATATGGTACGCCTCGAGTAGCTCTCTGGCTCGGCTATCTCGGCAGCGGCACAAAATCTTTGCTTCCTTCATGATCGGCTTGCACGTGCATGCCAGGCAGTGGACAGGCAGGTGCCCATTCGCTTTATTCCTAATAGACAATTCATGCTCACGCAAGCGCACATTCACACACCTTCCTGTTTGACCTATGTAAACTTTGCCGCATGATAGAGGTATCTGATATACTACTCCAACACTGCAATCTACGTGGGAAATGGAGTGCTTTGTTCCGCACCCTTGGAAGTTATTTTTACTTCTTCCTATGCGCGAGCATAGCCCAGCGAGCTTGCCGGGAGCCGAGAGCGCTATCTCAACTCCTACCGTTTCGCAACCTTCTTTAAGTTGTGGGAAGTTTTGTGAACATAAGGCACAACTGTCCGTTTCTTATTTTTGCGCTCCCTTGCGTCTTCAGCAACATTGCCTTGCGTCTTTATCCCAGCAAGCTCGCTGGGCTATGCTCGCGCATAGGAAGAAGTAAAAATAACTTCCAAGGGTGCGGAACAAAGCACTCCATTTCCCACGTAGATTGCAGTGTTGGAGTAGTATATCAGATACCTCTATCATGCGGCAAAGTTTACATAGGTCAAACAGGAAGGTGTGTGAATGTGCGCTTGCGTGAGCATGAATTGTCTATTAGGAATAAAGCGAATGGGCACCTGCCTGTCCACTGCCTGGCATGCACGTGCAAGCCGATCATGAAGGAAGCAAAGATTTTGTGCCGCTGCCGAGATAGCCGAGCCAGAGAGCTACTCGAGGCGTACCATATTAGAAAGAAGGGACAAGAATGTGTCAGTGACACCTCAGTTTATTTACATAACAGTGAGATGAGGTTTATTGACGAGCGTAGGTAGGTCGCGTTTCGCTTATACAAGGTTTTACTTTTCTTTTTCCTTGCCTTTTTTTTGCGCACGCGCAGTGGTGTATGTCAGGTGTGTACTTATATGTGTACGTTGTGGAATAAACTTTAGTTGCAAGTCTGCGCCCGTCCTTGTCCCTCGCTGTCTTTGTGGTTCGTTTGTTCGCGCAGTTAAACAATGCTCGCTAATATCTACCAACTCGCCCAACAACAAGTTCTTCTAAATCACGTGTAGTGTAGCAGCGGTAGAGACAAGCGTGGTAAAGCTCAGCAATGCGACCGGCCAATTACCCATCACGTGCAGCGTACCGGCCGTAGAGACAAGCATGGTAAAGTTCAGCAGCGCGGCTACCCAATTAACCATCACGTGCAGCGTACCACCGTAGAGACAAGCGTGGTAAAGCTCAGCAGTACCGCCTGCCAATTAACCATCACCTGCAGCGCACCATTTGTAGAGACAAGCGTGGTAAAGTTCAGCCGTGCGGCCAGCCAATTAACCATCCCGTGCAGCGTACCAGCCATAGAGACAAGCGTGATAAAGTGTCGCAATCCGATCGGCAAATGAAGCATCACCTGCAGCGCACCATTCGTAGAGACAACCGTGGTATATTTCACTAGTGTGGCCGTCCAATTAACCATCACGTGCCGCGTACCCGCTGTAGAGACAAGCATGGTAAAGTTCAGCAGAGCGGCCAGCCAATTGAGTGCAGCGTACCAGCCGTCGAGACAAGCGCGGTAAAGTTAACCTGTGCGGCCGGCTATTTAACCATCACGTGAACCGTACCTGCCGTAGAGACAAGTGTGGTAAATTTCAGCAGTGCGGCCGGCAAATTAACCATCACGTGCAGTGTACAAGCCGCAGAGACTAGCGTGGTAAAGCTCAGGAATGCGGCAGGCCAATTACCCATTACGTGCAGCGTACCGGCCATAGAGACAAGCATGGTAAAGCTCAGCAATGCTGCCGGCCAATTGCCCATCACGTGCAGCGCACCAACCGTAGAGACAAGCGTGGTAAAGTTCAGCCGTGCGGCCGGCCAATTAACCATCACATGCAGCGTACAAGCCGTAGAGACAAGCGCGGTAAAGTTCAGCAGTGCGGCCGGACAAATAACCATCACCTGCAGCGCACCATTCGTAGAGACAAGCGTCGTATAGTTCACCCGTAGAGACAAGCGTGGTAAAATTAAGCCATGCGGCCGGCCAAATAACCATCACGTGCAGCGTACCAGCCGTAGAGATAAGCGTGGTAAAGTTAAGCAGTGCGGCCGGCCAAATAACCATTAGGTGCTGCGTACCAGCCGCACAGACAAGCGTGGTAAAGTTCACCCGTGCGGCAGCCCAATTAACCAACACGTGCTGCATACCCACCGTAAAACAAGCGTGACAATGTGCAGCAATGCGACCGGCAAATTGACCATCACGTGCAGCGTACCAGCCGTACACACAAGCGAGGTAAAATTCAGCAGTGCGGCCGGCCAATATACCATCAAGTGCCGAGTACCAGCCGCAGAGACAAGCGTTGTAAAATTCAACAGTGTGGCCGCACAATTAACCACCACGTGCAACGTACCTGCCGTAAAGGCAAGCGTGATAAAAACCAGCAATGCGACCGGCCAGTAACCATCACGTGTAGCGTACCACCGTAGATACAAGCGTGGTAAGGCTCAGCAATGCGGCCGGCCAATTACTCATCATGTGCAGCGTACCGGCCGTAGAGACAAGCGTGGATAGTTCAGCAGTGCGGCCTGCCAATTAACCATCACCTGCAGCGCACCATTCGTAGAGAAAAGCGTGGTAAAGTTCATCAGTGCGATCGGCCAATTAACCATCACGTGCAGCGTACCAGCCGTAGAGACAAGCGTTGTAAATTTCAGAAGTGTGGCCGGCCAATCAACCACCACGTGCAGGGTACCGTCCGTAAAGTCAAGCGTGACAAAAAGCAGGAATGCGACAGGCCAATAACCATCACGTGTAGTGTACCAGCGGTAGAGACAAGCGGGGTAAAGCTCAGCAATGCGGCCGGCCAATTACCCATCACGTGCAGCGTACCGGCCGTAGAGACAAGCATGGTAAAGTTCAGCAGCGCGGCTACCCTATTAACCATCACGTGCAGCGTACCACCGTAGAGACAGGCGTGGTAAAGTTCAGCAGTGCCGCTTGCCAATTAACCATCACCTGCAGCGCACCATTCGCAGAGACAAGCATGGTAAAGTTCAGCCGTGCGGCCAGCCAATTAACCATCACGTGCAGCGTACCAGCCATAGAGACAAGCGTGATAAAGTGTCGCAATGCGATCGGCAAATGAAGCATCACCTACAGCGCACCATTCGTAGAGACAAGCGTGGTATATTTCACCAGTGTGGCCGGCCAATTAACCATCACGTGCCGCGTACCCGCTATAGAGACAAGCGGGGTAAAGTTCAGCAGTGCGGCCAGCCAATTGACCATCACGTGCAGCGTACCCGCCGTAGAGACAAGCGTGGTCAAGTTAAGCAGTGCGGCCGGCCAATTAACCATCACGTGCAGCGTACCAGCCGTAGAGACAAGCATGGTAAAGTTAACCTGTTCGGCCCGCTATTTAACCATCACTTGAATCGTACCAGCCGTAGAGACAAGCGTGGTAAATTTCAGCAGTGCGGCCGGCAAATTAACCATCACGTGCAGTGTACAAGCCGCAGAGACAAGCGTGCTAAAGCTCAGGAATGCGGCACGCCAATTACCCATTACGTGCAGCGTACCGGCCATAGAGACAAGCATGGTAAAGCTCAGCCATGCGGCCGGCCAATTGCCCATCACGTGCAGCGCACCAACCGTAGAGACAAGCGTGGTAAAGTTCAGCCGTGCGGCCGGCCAATTAACCATTACATGCAGCGCACCATTCGTAGAGACAAGCGTGGTATAGTTCAGCAGTGTGGCCGGCCAAGTTACCCTCACGTGCAGCGTACACGCAGTAGAGAGAAGCGTGGGAAAGTTCAGCAGTGCGGCCAGCCAAGTTACCCTCACGTGCAGCGTACCAGCCGTAGAGACAAGCATGGTAAAGTTCACCCGTACGGCAGGCTATTTAACCAACACGAGTAGCGTAGCAGCCGTAGAGACAAGCGTGGTAAAGTTCAGCCGTGCTTCCGGCCAATTAACCATCACGTGCAGCGTACCAGCCGTAGAGACAAGCGTGGTAAGGTAAGCAGTGCGGCCGGCCAATTAACCATCACGTGCAGCGTGCCAGCCGTAGAGACAAGCGTGGTAAAGTTCACCCGTGCGGCCGGCTATTTAACCATCACGTGTAGCGTACCAGCCGTAGAGACAAGCGTGGTAAAGTTCAGCAGTGCGGCCGGCAAATTCACCATCACGTGCAGCGTACAAGCCGCAGAGACAAGCGTGGTAAAGCTCAGCAATGCGGCCGGCCAATTACCCATCAGGTGCAGCGTACCCGCCGTAAGACAAGCGTGGTAAAGTTCAGCAGTGCGGCCGGCATTTAACCATTACGTGCAGCGTACCATACGCAAAGACAAGCGTGGTAAAGCTCAGCAATGCGGCCGGTCAATTACCCAGCACGTGCAGCGTACCAGCCGTAGAGACAAGAATTGTAGAGCTCAGCAGTGCGGACTGCCAATTAACCACCACGTGCAGCTTACCCGCCGTAAAGACAAGCGTGATAAAACGCAGCAATGCGACTGGCACAATAACCATCACGTGCAGCGTACCAACCGTAGACACAAGCGTGGTTAAGCTCAGCAATGCGGCCGGCCAAATACCCATCACGTGCAGCCTACCCGCCTTAGAGACAAGCGTGGTAAAGTTCACCAGCGACGCCGGCCAATTAACCATCACGTGCAACGTACCAGCCGTAGAGACAAGCGTGGTAAAGTTCAGCAGTGCGGCCTGAAAATTAACCATCACCTGCAGCGCACCATCCGTAGAGACAAGTGTGGTATAGTTCAGCGCTGCGGTCGGCCAATTAACCATCGCCTACAGCGTACCCGCAGCGAAGACGAGGGTGAATAAATGCAGCAATGCGGACGGCCAACTAACCATCACGTGTAGCGTACCATCCGTAGAGACAAGCGTGGTGAAGTTCTGCAGTGCGGCCAGCCAATTAACCATCTTGTGCAGCGTACCATCCGAAGAGACAAGCGTGGTAAATTTTAGCAGTGCGGCCTGCCAATTAGCCATCACCTGCAGCGCACCATTCGTAGAGACAAGCGTGGTATAGTTCAGCCGTAGAGACAAGCGTGGTAAAGTTCAGCCGTGCGGCCGGCCAATTAACCATCACGTGCAGCGTACCAGCCGTACAGACAAGCGTGATAAAGTGTCGCAATGCGACCGGCAAATGAAGCATCACGTGCAGCGTACCCGCCGTAGAGACAAGCGTGGTAAGGCTCAGCAATGCGGCCGGCCAATTGCCCATCACGTGCAGCGTACAGGCCGTAGAGACGAGCGCGGTAAAGTTCAGCTGTGCGGCCGGCCAATTACCCATGACGTGCATCGCACCAGCCGCAGAGACAAGCGGGGTTAAGTTCAGCAGTGCGGCCTGTCAATTAACCATCACCTGCAGCGCACCATTCGTAGAGACAAGCGTGGTAAAGTTCAGCCATGCTTCCGGCCAATTAACCATCACGTCAGCATACCTGCCGTAGAGACAAGCGTGATTAAGTGTTGCAATGCGATCGGCAAATGAACCATCACGTGCCGCGCACCATTCGTTGTGACAAGCGTGGTATAGTTCAGCAGTGTGGCCGGCCAATTAACCATCATGTGCCGCGTACCCGCTGTAGAGACAAGCGTTGTAAAATTCAGCAGTGTGGCCGAACAATTAACCACCACGTGCAACGTACCCGCCGTAAAAGCAAGCGTGATAAAAAGCAGCAATGCGACCGGCCAGCAACCATCACGTGTAGCGTACCATCCGTAGATACAAGCGTGGTAAGGCTCAGCAATGCGGCCGGCCAATTACTCATCACGTGCAGCCTACCGGCCGTAGAGACAAGCGTGGCAAAGTTCAGCAGTGCGGCCTGCCAATTAACCATCACCTGCAGCGCACCATTCGTAGAGACAAGCGTGGTATAGTTCAGCAGTGTGGTCGGCCAATTAACCATCACGTGCAGCGTACCCGCTTTAGAGACAAACGTGGCAAAGTTCAGCAGTGCGGCCAGCCAATTAACCATCACGTGCAGCGTAGCCTCCATAGAGACAAGCGTGCTAAAGTTCAGCAGTGCTGACGGGAAATTAACCTTCACGTGCAGCGTACTAGCCGCCGAGACAAGCGTGGTAAAGCTCAGCAATGCGGCCTGTCAATTACCTATCACGTGCAGCGTACCAGCCGTAGAGACAAGAATTGTAAAGCTCAGCAGTGCGGCCTGCCAATTAAACTCCACGTGCAGCGTACCCGCCGTAAAGACAAGCGTGATAAAAAGCAGCAATGCGGCCGGCACAATAAAAATCACGTGCAGCGTACCCGCCGTAGCGACAAGCGGGAAAAAGTGCTGCAATGCGACCGGCAAATTAACCATCACGTGTAGCAGACCAGCCGTAGACACAAGCGTGCTAAAGCTCATCAATGCGGCCGGCCAATTACCCATCACGTGCAGCGTACCAGCCGTAGAGACAAGCGTGGTAAAGTTCAGCAGTGCGGCCGGCCAATTAACCACCACGTGCAGCGTACCAGCCGTAGAGACAAGCGTGGTAAAGTTCAGCAGTGCGGCCTGAAAATTAGCCATCACCTGCAGCGCACCACCCGTAGAGACAGGTGTGGTATAGTTCAGCACTGCGGCCGGCCAATTAACCGTCACGTGCTGCGTACCAGCCGTCGAGACAAGCGTGGTATAGTGCAGCAATGCGACCGGCCAATTAACCATCGCGTTTAGCGTACCATCCGCAGAGACAAGCGTAATAATGTTCAGCAGTGCGGCCAGCCAATTAACCATCCCGTGCAGCGTACGAGCCGTAGAGACAAGCGTGGTCAAATTAAGCAGTGCGGCCGGCCAATTAACCATCACGTGCAGCGTACCAGCCGTAGAGACAAGCATGGTAAAGTTCACCCGTGCGGCCGGCTTTTTAACCATCACGTGTAGCGTACCAGCCGTAGAGACAAGCGTGGTAAAGTTCAGCAGTGCGGCCGGCAAATTAACCATCACGTGCAGCGACCAGCTGTAGAGACAAGCGTTGTAAAATTCAGCAGTGTGGCCGAACAATTAACCACCACGTGCAACGTACCCGCCGTAAAGGCAAGCGTGATAAAAAGCAGCAATGCGACCGGCCAGCAACCATCACGTGTAACGTACCATGCGTAGATACAAGCGTGGTAAGGCTCAGCAATGCGGCCGGCCAATTACTCATCACGTGCAGCCTACCGGCCGTAGAGACAAGCGTGGCAGAGTTCAGCAGTGCGGCCTGCCAATTAACCATCACCTGCAGCGCACCATTCGGAGAGACAAGCGTGGTATAGTTCAGCAGTCTGGTCGGCCAATTAACCCTCACGTGCAGCGTACCCGCTTTAGAGACAAACGTGGCAAAGTTAAGCAGTGCGGCCAGCCAATTAACCATCACGTGCAGCGTAGCCGCCGTAGAGACAAGCGTGGTCAAGTTAAGCAGTGCGGCCGGCCAATTAACCATCAGGTGCAGCGTACCGGCCGTAGTGACAAGCGTGGTAAAGTTCACCTGTGCGGCCGGCTATTTAACCAACACGTGCAGCGTGCCAGTCGTTGAGACAAGGGTGGTAAAGTTCAGCAGTGCGGACGGCAAATTAACCTTCACGTGCAGCGTACTAGCCGCCGAGACAAGCGTGGTAAAGCTCAGCAATGCGGCCGGCCAATTAACCATCACGTGCAGCGTGCCAGCCGTAGACACAAGCGTGGTAAAGTTCAGCAGTGCGGCCTGAAAATTAACCATCACCTGCAGCGCACCATCCGTAGAGACACGTGTGGTATAGTTCAGCACTGCGGCCGGCCAATTAACCATCGCCTACAGCGTACCCGCAGTGAAGTCGACGGTGATTAAATGCAGCAATGCGGACGGCCAACTAACCATCACGTGTAGCGTACCATCCGTTGAGACAAGTGTGGTGAAGTTCTGCAGCGCGGCCAGCCAATTAACCATCATGTGCAGCGTACCATCCGAAGAGACAAGCGTGGTAAATTTAAGCAGTGCGGCCGGCCAATTATCCATCACGTGCAGCGTACCGGCCATAGAGACAACCGTGGTATTCTTCAGCAGTGCGGCCGGCCAATTAACCATGACCTGCAGCGCACCATTCGTAGAGACAAGCGTGGTAAAGTTCAGCCGTAGAGACAAGCGTGGTAAAGTTCAGCCGTGCGGCCGGCCAATTAACCCTCACGTGCAGAGTACTACCGTAGAGACAAGCGTGATAAAGTGTCGCAATGCGACCGGCAAATGAACCATCACGTGCAGCGTACCCGCGGTAGAGACAAGCGTGATAAGGCTCAGCAATGCGGCCGGCCAATTGCCCATCACGTGCAGCGTACAGGCCGTAGAGACGAGCGCGGTAAAGTTCAGCTGTGCGGCCGGCCAATTACCCATGACGTACAGCGCACCAGCTGCAGAGACAAGCGGGGTTAAGTTCAGCAGTGCGGCCTGTCGATTAACCATCACCTGCAGCGCACCATTCCTAGAGACAAGTGTGGTATAGTTCAGCCGTAGAGACAAGCGTGGTAAAGTTCAGCCGTGTGGCCGGCCAATTAACCATCACGATCAGCGTACCATCTGTAGAGACAAGCGTGATAAAGTGTCCCAATCCGACCGGCAAATGAACCATCACTTGCAGCGTACCCGCCGTAGAGAAAACCATGGTAAAGTTCAGCAGTGCGGCCGGCCAATTACCCATCACGTGCAGCGTACCAGCCGTAGAGACAAACCTTGTAAATTTCAGAAGTGTGGCCGGCCAATTAACCACCACGTGCAGCGTACCCTCCCTAATGTCAAGCGTGACAAAAAGCAGCAATGCGACCGGCCAATAACCATCACGTGTAGTGTACCAGCGGCAGAGAAGAGCGTGCTAAAGCTCGGCAATGCAGCCGGCCAATTACCCATCACGTGCAGTGTACCGGCCGTAGAGACAAGAATGGTAAATTTCAGCAGTGCGGCTGCCCAATTCACCATCACGTGCAGCGTACCACCATAGAGACAAGCGTGGTAAAGTTCAGCAGTGCAGCCTGCCAATTAACCATCACCTGCAGCGCACCATTCGTAGAGACAAGCGTGGTAAAGTTCAGCCGTGCTTCCGGCCAATTAACCATCACGTCAGCATACCTGCCGTAGAGACAAGCGTGATTAAGTGTTGCAATGCGATCGGCAAATGAACCATCACGTGCAGCGCACCATTCGTTGTGACAAGCGTGGTATAGTTCAGCAGTGTGGCCGGCCAATTAACCATCATGTGCCGCGTACCCGCTGTAGAGACAAGCGTTGTAAAATTCAGCAGTGTGGCCGAACAATTAACACCACGTGCAACGTACCCGCCGTAAAAGCAAGCGTGATAAAAAGCAGCAATGCGACCGGCCAGCAACCATCACGTTTAGCGTACCATCCGTAGATACAAGCGTGGTAAGGCTCAGCAATGCGGCCGGCCAATTACTCATCACGTGCAGCCTAACGGCCGTAGAGACAAGCGTGGCAAAGTTCAGCAGTGCGGCCTGCCAATTAACCATCACCTGCAGCGCACCATTCGTAGAGACAAGCGTGGTATAGTTCAGCAGTGTGGTCGGCCAATTAACCATCACGTGCAGCGTACCCGCTTTAGAGACAAACGTGGCAAAGTTCAGCAGTGCGGCCAGCCAATTAACCATCACGTGCAGCGTAGCCTCCGTAGAGACAAGCGTGGTCAAGTTAAGCAGTGCGGCCGGCCAATTAACCATCACGTGCAGCGTACCAGCCGTAGAGACAAGCGTGGTAAAGTTCACCCGTGCGGCCGGCTATTTAACCAAAACGTGTAGCGTGCCAGTCGTAGAGACAAGGGTGGTAAAGTTCAGCAGTGCGGACGGGAAATTAACCTTCACGTGCAGCGTAATAGCCGCCGAGACAAGCGTGGTAAAGCTCAGCAATGCGGCCTGTCAATTACCTATCACGTGCAGCGTACCAGCCGTAGAGACAAGAATTGTAAAGCTCAGCAGTGCGGCCTGCCAATTAAACACCACGTGCAGCGTACCCGCCGTAAAGACAAGCGTGATAAAAAGCAGCAATGCGGCCGGCACATTAAAAATCACGTGCAGCGTACCCGCCGTAGAGACAAGCGGGACAAAGTGCTGCAATGCGACCGGCAAATTAACCATCACGTGTAGCATACCAGCCGTAGACACAAGCGTGCTAAAGCTCAGCAATGCGGCCTGCCAATTACCCATCACGTGCAGCGTACCCGCAGTAGAGACAAGCGTGGTAAAGTTCGCCAGCGAGGCCGGCCAATTAACCATCACGTGCAGCGTACCAGCTGTAGAGACAAGCGTGGTAAAGTTCAGCAGTACGGCCGGCCAATTAACCACCACGTGCAGCGTACCAGCCGTAGAGACAAGCGTGGTAAAGTTCAGCAGTGCGGCCTGAAAATTAGCCATCACCTGCAGCGCACCACCCGTAGAGACAGGTGTGGTATAGTTCAGCACTGCTGCCGGCCAATTAACCGTCACGTGCTGCGTACCAGCCGTCGAGACAAGCGTGGTAAAGTGCAGCAATGCGACCGGCCAATTAACCATCGCGTTTAGCGTACAATCCGCAGAGACAAGCGTAATAATGTTCAGCAGTGTGGCCGGCCAATTAACCATCGCCTACAGCGTGCCCGCAGTGAAGACGAGGGTGATTAAGTGCAGCAATGTGGACGGCCAACTAACCATCACGTGTAGCGTACCTTCCGTAGAGACAAGCGTGGTGAAGTTCAACAGTGCAGCCGGCCAATTAACCATCTTGTGCAGCATACCATCCGAAGAGACAAGCGTGGTAAAGTTAAGCAGTGCGGCCGGCCAATTACCCATCACGAGCAGCGTACCGGCCATAGAGACAAGCTTGGTATTCTCCAGCAGTGCGGCTGGCCAATTAACCATCACGTGCAGCGTAACTGCCACAGAGACAAGCGTTCTAAAGTTCAGCAATGCGGCCGGCCAATTACCCATCACGTGCAGCGTACTAGCCGTAGAGACAAGCGTGATAAAGTGTCGCAATTCCACCGGCAAATGAACCATCACGTGCAGCGTACCCGCGGTAGAGACAAGCGTGGTAAGGCTCAGCAATGTGGCCGGCCAATTGCCCATCACGTGCAGCGTACAGGCCGTAGAGACGAGCGCGGTAAAGTTCAGCTGTGCGGCCGGCCAATTACCCATGACGTGCAGCGCACCAGCCGCAGAGACAAGCGGGGTTAAGTTCAGCAGTGCGGCCTGTCGATTAACCATCACCTGCAGCGCACCATTCCTAGAGACAAGTGTGGTATAGTTCAGCCGTAGAGACAAGCGTGGTAAAGTTCAGCCGTGCGGCCGGCCAATTAACCATCACGATCAGCGTACCATCTGTAGAGACAAGCGTGATAAAGTGTCCCAATCCGACCGGCAAATGAACCATCACTTGCAGCGTACCCGCCGTAGAGAAAACCATGGTAAAGTTCAGCAGTGCGGCCGGCCAATTACCCATCACGTGCAGCGTACCAGCCGTAGAGACAAGCCTTGTAAATTTCAGAAGTGTGGCCGGCCAATTAACCACCACGTGCAGCGTACCCTCCCTAATGTCAAGCGTGACAAAAAGCAGCAATGCGACCGGCCAATAACCATCACGTGTGGCGTACCAGCCGTAGACACAAGCGTGCTAAAGCTCAGCAATGCGGCCGGCCAATTACCCATCACGTGCAGCGTACCCGCAGTAGAGACAAGCGTGGAAAAGTTCGCCATCGAGGCCGGCCAATTAACCATCATGTGCAGCGTACCAGCCGTAGAGACAAGCGTGGTAAAGTTCAGCAGTGCGGCCGGCCAATTAACCACCACGTGCAGCGTACCAGCCGTAGAGACAAGCGTGGTAAAGTTCAGCAGTGCGGCCTGAAAATTAGCCATCACCTGCAGCGCACCACCCGTAGAGACAGGTGTGGTAAAGTTCAGCACTGCTGCCGGCCAATTAACCGTCACGTGCTGCGTACCAGCCGTCGAGACAAGCGTGGTAAAGTGCAGCAATGCGACCGGCCAATTAACCATCGCGTGTAGCGTACCATCCGCAGAGACAAGCGTAATAATGTTCAGCAGTGTGGCCGGCCAATTAACCATCGCCTACAGCGTGCCCGCAGTGAAAACGAGGGTGATTAAGTGCAGCAATGCGGACGGCCAACTAACCATCACGTGTAGCGTACCTCCCGTAGAGACAAGCGTGGTGAAGTTCAACAGTGCAGCCGGCCAATTAACCATCTTGTGCAGCATACCATCCGAAGAGACAAGCGTGGTAAAGTTAAGCAGTGCGGCCGGCCAATTACCCATCACGTGCAGCGTACCGACCATAGAGACAAGCGTGGTATTCTTCAGCAGTGCGGCTGGCCTATTAACCATCACGTGCAGCGTAACTGCCACAGAGACAAGCGTTCTAAAGTTCAGCAATGCGGGCGGGCAATTACCCATCACATGCAGCGTAACCGCCGTAGAGACAAGCGTGGTAAAGCTCAGCAATGCGGCCGGCCAATTACTCATCACGTGCAGTGTACCCGCCGTAGAGACAAGCGTGGTAAAGTGCACCCGTGCGGCCGGCCATTTAACCAACACGTGCAGCGCACCAGCCGTAGAGACAAGGGTAGTAAAGTTCAGCAGTGCGGACGGCAAATTAACCATCACTTGCAGCGTGCTAGCCGCAGAGACAAGCGTGGTAAAGCTCAGCAATGCGGCCAGCCAATTACCCTTGACGTGCAGCGCACCAGCCGCCGCGACAAGCGGGGTTAAGTTCAGCAGTGCGGCCTGTCAATTAACCATCACCTGCAGCGCACCATTCGTAGAGACAAGTGTGGTATAGTTCAGCCGTTGAGACAAGCGTGGTAAAGTTCAGCCGTGCGGCCGGCCAATTAACCATCACGATCAGCGTACCATCCGTAGAGACAAGCGTGATAAAGTGTCCCAATCCGACCGGCAAATGAACCATCATGTGCAGCGCACCCGCCGTAGAGAAAAGCATGGTAAAGTTCAGCAGTGCGGCCGGCCTATTACCCATCATGTGCAGCGTACCAGCCGTAGAGAGAAGCCTTGTAAATTTCAGAAGTGTTGCCGGCCAATTAACCACCACATGCAGGGTACCCTCCCTAATGTCAAGCGTGACAAAAAGCAGCAATGCGACCGGCCAATAACCATCACGTGTAGTGTACGAGCGGTAGAGAAGAGCGTGCAAAAGCTCGGCAATGCGGCCGGCCAATTACCCATCACGTGCAGTGTACCGGCCGTAGAGACAAGAATGGTAAACTTCAGCAGCGCGGCTTCCCAATTCACCATCACGTGCAGCGTACCACCGAAGAGACAAGCGTGGTAAAGTTCAGCAGGGCAGCCTGCCAATTAACCATCACCTGCAGCGCACCATTCGTAGAGACAAGCGTGTTAAAGTTCAGCCGTGCTTCCGGCCAATTAACCATCACATGCAGCGTACCAGCCGTAGAGACAAGCGTGATAAAGTGTTGCAATGCGATCGGCAAATGAACCATGCACCATTCGTAGTGACAAGCGTGGTATAGTTCAGCAGTGTGGCCGGCCAATTAACCATCATGAGCCGCGTACCCGCTTTAGAGACAAGCGTGGTCAAGTTAAGCAGTGCGGCCGGCCAATTAACCATCACGTGCAGCGTACCAGCCGTAGAGACAAGCGTGGTAAAGTTCAGCAGTGTGGCCGAACAATTAACCACCATGTGCAACGTACCCGCCGTAAAGGCAAGCGTGATAAAAAGCAGCAATGCGACCGGCCAGCAACCATCACGTGTAGCGTACCATCCGTAGATACAAGCGTGGTAAGGCTCAGCAGTGCGGCCTGCCAATTAACCATCACCTGCAGCGCACCATTCGTAGAGACGAGCGTGGTATAGTTCAGCAGTGTGGCCGGCCAATTAACCATCATGTGCCGCGTACCCGCTTTAGAGACAAACGTGGTAAAGTTGAGCAGTGCGGACGGCAAATTAACCTTCACATGCAGCGTACTAGCCGCCGAGACAAGCGTGGTAAAGCTCAGCAATGCGGCCGGTCAATTACCTATCACGTGCAGCGTACCAGCCGTAGAGACAAGAATTGTAAAGCTCAGCAGTGCGGCCTGCCCATTAACCACCACGTGCAGCGTACCCGCCGTAAAGACAAGCGTGATAAAAAGCAGCAATGCGACCGGCACATTAACCATCACGTGCAGCGTACCCGCCGTAGAGACAAGCGTGACAAAGTGCTGCAATGCGACCGGCAAATTAACCATCGCGTGTAGCATACCAGCCGTAGATACAAGCGTGCTAAAGCTCAGCAATGCGACCGGCCAATTGCTCATTATGTGCAGCGTACCGGACGTAAAGACAAGCGTGGTAAAATTCAGCAGTGCGGCCGGCCAATTAACCATCACCTGCAGCGTACCAGCTGTAGAGACAAGCGTGGTAAAGTTAAGTACTGCGGCCGGCCAAATAACCATCACGTGCAGCGTACCAGCCGTAGAGACAAGCGTTGTAAAGTTCACCCTGCGGCAGGCCAATTAACCACCACGTGCAGCATGCCCACCGTAAAACAAGCGTGACAAGGTGCCTCAATGCGACCGGCAAATTAACCATCACGTGCAGCGTACCAGCCGTACAGGCAAGCGTGGTAAAGTTCAGTAGTGCGGCTGGCCAATTAACCATCACGTGCAGTGTACCAGCCGTAGAGACAAGCATTGTAAAATTCAGGAGTCTGGCCGGCCAATTAAACACCACGTGCAGCGTACCCTCCGTAAAGTCAAGCGTGAAAAAAGCAGCAATGCGGCCGGCCAATAACCATCATGTGTAGCGTACCAGCCGTAGATACAAGCGTGGTAAAGCTCAGCAATGCGGCCAGCCATTTACCCATCACGTGCAGCGTACCCTCCATAAAGTCAAGCGTGAAAAAAGCAGCAATGCGACCTGCCAATAATCATCACGTGTAGCGTATCAGCCGTAGAGACAAGCGTGGTAAAGCTCAGCAATGCGTCCGGCCAATTACCCATCACCTGTAGCGTACCTTTCGTAGAGACAAGCGTGGTGAAGTTCAGCAGTGCGACCGGCCAATTAACCATCTTGTGCAGCGTACCATCTCAAGAGACAAGCTTGGTAAAGTTAAGCAGTGCGGCCGGCCAATTAACCATCACGTGCAGCGTACCGGCCTTACGAGACAAGCGTGGTATTCTTCAGCAATGCGGCCGGCCAATTACCCATCACGTGCAGCGTAACCGCCGTAGAGACAAGCGTGGTAAAGCTCAGCAATGCGGCCCGCCAATTACCCATCACGTGCAGTGTACCGGACGTAAAGACAAGCGTAGTAAAATTCTGTAGTGCGGCCGGCCAATTAACCATCACGTGCTGCGTACCAACCGCAGAGACAAGCGTGGTAAAGTTAAGCAGTGCGGCTGGCCAATTAACCATCACGTGCAGCATACCAGCCGTACAGTCAAGCGTGGTAAAGTTCAGCAGCACGGCCGGCCAATTAACCATCACGTGCAGCGTACCAGCCGTAGAGACAAGCATTGTAAAATTCAGAAGTGTGGCCGGCCGATTTAACACAACGTGCAGCGTACCCTCTGTAAAGTCAAGCGTGAAAAACAAGCAATGCGACCGGCCAATAACCATCACGTGTAGCGTACCAGCCGTAGAGACAAGCGTGGTAAAGCTCAGCAATGCAGAAGGCCAATTACCCATCACGTGCAGCGTACCGGCCGTAGAGACAAGCATGGTAAAGTTCAGCAGTGTGGCCGCCCTATTAACCATCACGTGCAGCGTACCACCGTAGAGACAAGCATGGTAAAGTTCAGCAGTGCGGCCGGCCAATCAAACATCACCTGCAGCGCACCATTCGTAGCGACAAGCGTGGCATATTTCAGCCGTAGAGACAAGCATGGTAAAGTTTAGCCGTGCGGCCGGCCAATTACCCATCACGTGCAGCGTACCGGCCGTAGAGACAAGCATGGTAAAGTTCAGCAGTGTGGCCGCCCTATTAACCATCACGTGCAGCGTACCACCGTAGAGACAAGCGTGGTAAAGTTTAGCCGTGCGGCCGGCCAATTAACCATCACGTGCAGCGTACCGGTCGTAGAGACCATCGTGATAAAGTGTCGCAATGCGACCGACAAATGAACCATCACGTGCAGCGTACCAGCGGTAGAGACAACCGTGGTAAAGTTCAGCAGTGCGGCCGGCCAATTCATCACGTGCAGCGTACCAGCCGTAGAGACAAGCGTGGTAAAGTTCAGCAGTGCGGCCGGCCAATCAAACATCACCTGCAGCGCACCATTCGTAGCGACAAGCGTGGCATATTTCAGCCGTAGAGACAAGCGTGGTAAAGTTTAGCCGTGCGGCCGGCCAATTACCCATCACGTGCAGCGTACCGGCCGTAGAGACAAGCATGGTAAAGTTCAGCAGTGTGGCCGCCCTATTAACCATCACGTGCAGCGTACCACCGTAGAGACAAGCGCGGTAATGTTCAGCAGTGCGGCCGGACAATCAAACATCACCTGCAGCGCACCATTCGTAGAGACAAGCGTGGCATAGTTCAGCCGTAGAGACAAGCGTGGTAAAGTTTAGCCGTGCGGCCGGCCAATTAACCATCACGTGCAGCGTACCGGTCGTAGAGACCAGCGTGATAAAGTGTCGCAATGCGACCGACAAATGAACCATCACGTGCAGCGTACCAGCGGTATAGACAACCGTGGTAAAGTTCAGCAGTGCGGCCGGCCAATTAACCATCACGTGCAGCGTACCAGCCGTAGAGACAAGCAGGGTATAGTTCAGCAGTGCGGCCGGCCAATTATTCATCACGTGCAGCGTACCTACAGTAGAGATACGCGTGGTAACGTTCAGCAGTGCGCCAGGCAAATTAACCATCATGCGTAGCATACCCGACGTAGAGACAGGCGTTGTAAAGTTCAGCATTGTGGCCGGCCAATTAACCATCACGTGCAGCGTACCACCGTAGAGACAAGCGGGGTTAAGTTCAGCAGTGCGGCCTGACAATTAACCATCACCAGCAGCGCACCATTCGTAGAGACAAGCGTGGTATAGTTCAGCCGTAGAGACAAGCGTGGTAAAGTTCAGCAGTGCGCCCGGACAATTAACCGTCACGTGCAGCGTACCATCCGTAGAGACAAGCATTGTGAAATTCAGAAGTGTGGCTGGCCAATTAACCACCACGTGCAGCGTACCCTCCGTAAAGTCAAGCGTGACAAGAAGCAGGAATGCGACCGGGCAATAACCATCACGTGCAGCATACCAGCCGTAGAGACAAGCGCGGTAAAGCTCAGCAATGCGGCCGGCCAATTACCCATCACGTGCAGCGTACCGGCCGTGGAGACAAGCATGGTAAAGTACAGCAGTACGGCCGCCCAATTAACCATCACGTGCAGCGTACCACCATAGAGACAAGCGTGGTAAAGTTCAGCAGT
This sequence comes from Dermacentor variabilis, assembly GCF_050947875.1. Taxonomy (NCBI): domain Eukaryota; kingdom Metazoa; phylum Arthropoda; class Arachnida; order Ixodida; family Ixodidae; genus Dermacentor; species Dermacentor variabilis. The sequence continues at coordinate 2,575,215 of NC_134574.1, read as the reverse complement.
GCAGCCTGCCAATTAACCATCACCTGCAGCACACCATTCGTAGAGAGAAGCGTAGTAAAGCTCACCCGTGCGGCCAGCCACTTAACCATCACGTGCAGCGTACCAGCCGTAGAGACAAGCGTGATAAATTGTCGCAATGCGATCTGCAAATGAACCATCACGTGCTGCGTACCCGCTTTAGAGACAAACGTGGCAAAGTTCAGCAGTTCGGCTGGCCATTTACCCACCGCGTGCAGCGGGCCAGCCGTAGAGACAAGCATTGTAAAATTCAGAAGTGCGGCAGGCCAATTAAACACCACGTGCAGCCTACCCTCCGTAAAGTCAAGCGTCAAAAAAGCAGCAATGCGACCGGCCAATAACCATCACGTGTAGCGTACCAGCCGTAGAGACAAGCGTGGTAAAGCTCAGCAATGCGGACGGCCAATTACCCATCACGTGCAGCGTACCCTACATAAAGTCAAGCGTGAAAAAAGCAGCAATGCGACCTGCCAATAATCATCACGTGTAGCGTATCAGCCGTAGAGACAAGCGTGGTAAAGCTCAGCAATGCGGCCGGCCAATTACCCATCACCTGTAGCGTACCTTTCGTAGAGACAAGCGTGGTGAAGTTCAGCAGTGCGACCGGCCAATTAACCATCTTGTGCAGCGTACCATCTGAAGAGACAAGCTTGGTAAAGTTAAGCAGTGCGGCCGGCCAATTAACCATCACGTGCAGCGTACCGGCCTTACGAGACAAGCGTGGTATTCTTCAGCAATGCGGCCGGCCAATTACCCATCACGTGCAGCGTAACCACCGTAGAGACAAGCGTGGTAAAGCTCAGCAATGCGGCCCGCCAATTACCCATCACGTGCAGTGTACCGGACGTAAAGACAAGCGTAGTAAAATTCTGTAGTGCGGCCGGCCAATTAACCATCACGTGCTGCGTACCAACCGCAGAGACAAGCGTGGTAAAGTTAAGCAGTGCGGCTGGCCAATTAACCATCACGTGCAGCATACCAGCCGTACAGTCAAGCGTGGTAAAGTTCAGCAGCACGGCCGGCCAATTAACCATCACGTGCAGCGTACCACCGTAGAGACAAGCGTGGTAAAGTTCAGCAGTGCGGCCGGCCAATCAAACATCACCTGCAGCGCACCATTCGTAGCGACAAGCGTGGCATATTTCAGCCGTAGAGACAAGCGTGGTAAAGTTTAGCCGTGCGGCCGGCCAATTACCCATCACGTGCAGCGTACCGGCCGTAGAGACAAGCATGGTAAAGTTCAGCAGTGTGGCCGCCCTATTAACCATCACGTGCAGCGTACCACCGTAGAGACAAGCGTGGTAAAGTTCAGCAGTGCGGCCGGACAATCAAACATCACCTGCAGCGCACCATTCGTAGAGACAAGCGTGGCATAGTTCAGCCGTAGAGACAAGCGTGGTAAAGTTTAGCCGTGCGGCCGGCCAATTAACCATCACGTGCAGCGTACCGGTCGTAGAGACCATCGTGATAAAGTGTCGCAATGCGACCGACAAATGAACCATCACGTGCAGCGTACCAGCGGTAGAGACAACCGTGGTAAAGTTCAGCAGTGCGGCCGGCCAATTCATCACGTGCAGCGTACCAGCCGTAGAGACAAGCGTGGTAAAGTTCAGCAGTGCGGCCGGCCAATCAAACATCACCTGCAGCGCACCATTCGTAGCGACAAGCGTGGCATATTTCAGCCGTAGAGACAAGCGTGGTAAAGTTTAGCCGTGCGGCCGGCCAATTACCCATCACGTGCAGCGTACCGGCCGTAGAGACAAGCATGGTAAAGTTCAGCAGTGTGGCCGCCCTATTAACCATCACGTGCAGCGTACCACCGTAGAGACAAGCGCGGTAAAGTTCAGCAGTGCGGCCGGACAATCAAACATCACCTGCAGCGCACCATTCGTAGAGACAAGCGTGGCATAGTTCAGCCGTAGAGACAAGCGTGGGAAAGTTTAGCCGTGCGGCCGGCCAATTAACCATCACGTGCAGCGTACCGGTCGTAGAGACCAGCGTGATAAAGTGTCGCAATGCGACCGACAAATGAACCATCACGTGCAGCGTACCAGCGGTAGAGACAACCGTGGTAAAGTTCAGCAGTGCGGCCGGCCAATTAACCATCACGTGCAGCGTACCAGCCGTAGAGACAAGCAGGGTATAGTTCAGCAGTGCGGCCGGCCAATTATTCATCACGTGCAGCGTACCTACAGTAGAGATACGCGTGGTAACGTTCAGCAGTGCGCCAGGCAAATTAACCATCATGCGTAGCATACCCGACGTAGAGACAGGCGTTGTAAAGTTCAGCATTGTGGCCGGCCAATTAACCATCACGTGCAGCGTACCACCGTAGAGACAAGCGGGGTTAAGTTCAGCAGTGCGGCCTGACAATTAACCATCACCTGCAGCGCACCATTCGTAGAGACAAGCGTGGTATAGTTCAGCCGTAGAGACAAGCGTGGTAAAGTTCAGCAGTGCGCCCGGACAATTAACCGTCACGTGCAGCGTACCATCCGTAGAGACAAGCATTGTGAAATTCAGAAGTGTGGCTGGCCAATTAACCACCACGTGCAGCGTACCCTCCGTAAAGTCAAGCGTGACAAGAAGCAGGAATGCGACCGGGCAATAACCATCACGTGCAGCATACCAGCCGTAGAGACAAGCGCGGTAAAGCTCAGCAATGCGGCCGGCCAATTACCCATCACGTGCAGCGTACCGGCCGTGGAGACAAGCATGGTAAAGTACAGCAGTACGGCCGCCCAATTAACCATCACGTGCAGCGTACCACCATCAAGACAAGCGTGGTAAAGTTCAGCAGTGCAGCCTGCCAATTAACCATCACCTGCAGCACACCATTCGTAGAGAGAAGCGTAGTAAAGCTCACCCGTGCGGCCAGCCACTTAACCATCACGTGCAGCGTACCAGCCGTAGAGACAAGCGTGATAAATTGTCGCAATGCGATCTGCAAATGAACCATCACGTGCTGCGTACCCGCTTTAGAGACAAACGTGGCAAAGTTCAGCAGTTCGGCTGGCCATTTACCCACCGCGTGCAGCGGGCCAGCCGTAGAGACAAGCATTGTAAAATTCAGAAGTGCGGCAGGCCAATTAAACACCACGTGCAGCCTACCCTCCGTAAAGTCAAGCGTCAAAAAAGCAGCAATGCGACCGGCCAATAACCATCACGTGTAGCGTACCAGCCGTAGAGACAAGCGTGGTAAAGCTCAGCAATGCGGACGGCCAATTACCCATCACGTGCAGCGTACCCTACATAAAGTCAAGCGTGAAAAAAGCAGCAATGCGACCTGCCAATAATCATCACGTGTAGCGTATCAGCCGTAGAGACAAGCGTGGTAAAGCTCTGCAATGCGGCCGGCCAATTACCCATCACGTGTAGCGTACCTTTCGTAGAGACAAGCGTGGTGAATTTCAGCAGTGCGACCGGCCAATTAACCATCTTGTGCAGCGTACCATCCGAAGAGACAAGCGTGGTAAAGTTCAGCAATGCGGCCTACCAATTACCCATCACGTGCAGCGTAACCGCCGTAGAGATAAGCGTGGTAAAGCTCAGCAATGCGGCCCGCCAATTGCCCATCACGTGCAGCGTACAGGACGTAAAGACAAGCGTGGTAAAATTCAGAAGTGCGGCCGGCCAATTAACCATCACCTGCAGCGCACCATTCGTAGAGACAAGCATCGTATAGTTCAGCCGCAGAGACAAGCGTCGTAAAGTTCAGCCATGCGGCCGGCCAAACAACTATCACGTGCAGCGTACCAGCCGCACAGACAAGCGTGGTAAAGTTAAGCAGTGCGGCCGGCCAATTAACCTTCACGTGCAGCGTACCAGCCATAGAGACAAGCGTGGTAAAGTTCACCCGTGCGGCAGGCCAATTAACCATCACGTGCAGCATGCCCACCGTAAAACAAGCGTGACAAAGTGCCGCAATGCGACCGGCAAATTAACTATCACGTGCAGCATACCAGCCGTACAGACAAGCGTGGTAAAGTTCAGCAGTGCGGCCGGCCAATTAACCATCACGTTCAGCGTACCAGCCGTAGAGACAAGCATTGTAACATTCAGAAGTGTGGCCGGCCAATTTAACACCTCGTGCAGCGTACCCTCCGTTAAGTCAAGCGTGAAAAAAGCAGCAATGCGACCGGCCAATAACGATCACGTGTAGCATAACCCCCTTAGAGACAAGAGTGGTCAAGCTTAGCAATGCGGCCGGCCAATTATCCATCACGTGCAGCGTACCCGCGTTCAGACAAGCGTGGTAAACTTAAGCAGTGCGGCCGGCCAATTAATCATCACGTGCAGCGTACCATCCGTAGAGACAAGCGTGGTAAAGTTTAGCAGTGCGGCCGGCCCATTAAACATCACCTGCAGCGTACCATCCGTAGAGAGAAGCGTTGTGAAATTCAGAAATGTGGCCGGCCAATTAACCACCACGTGCAGTGTACCCTCCGTAAAGTCAAGCGTGACAAGAAGCAGGAATGCGACCGGGCAATAACTATCACGTGTAGCGTACCAGCCGTAGAGACAAGCGCGGTAAAGCTCAGCAATGCGGCCGGCCAATTACCCATCACGTGCAGCGTACCGGCCGTAGAGACAAGCATGGTAAAGTACTGCAGTACGGCCGCCCAATTAACCATCACGTACAGCGTACCACCGTAGAGAAAAGCGTGGTAAAGTTCAGCAGTGCAGCCTGCCAATTAACCATCCCCTGCAGCGCACCATTCGTAGAGAGAAGCGTAGTAAAGTTCACCCGTGCGGCCAGCCGATTAACCATCACGTGCAGCGTACCAGCCGTAGAGACAAGCGTGATAAATAGTCGCAATGCGATCGGCAAATGAACCATCACGTGCAGCGTACCATCCGTAGAAACACGCGTGGCAAAGTTCAGCAGTGCGGCTGATTATTTACCCACCGCGGGCAGCGTGCCAGCCGCAGAGACAAGCGTTGTAAAATTCAGCAGTGTGGCCGAACAATTAACCACCACGTGCATCGTACCCGATGTAAAGACAAGCGTGATAAAAAGCAGCAATGCGACCGGCCAGTAACCATCACCCGTAGCGTACTACCGTAGAGACAAGCGTGGTAAGGCTCAGCAATGCGGCCGCCAAATTAACCATCACGTGCAGCTACCAGCCGTAGAGACAAGCGTAGTAAAGTTCAGCAGTGCGGCCTGTCAATTAACCATCACCTGCAGCGCACCATTCGTAGAGACAAGCGTGGTATAGTTCAGCCGTAGAGACAAGCGTGGTAAAGTTCAGCCGTGCGGCCGGCCAATTAACCATCACGTGCAGCGTACCAGCCGTAGAGACAAGCATGGCAAAGTTCAGCAGTGCGGCCAGCCAATTATCCATCACGTGCAGCGTACCCACCGCAGAGACAAGCGTGGTCAAGTTAAGCAGTGCGGTCGGCCAATTAACCATCACGTGCAGCGTACCATTCGTAGAGACAAGCATGGTAAAGTTCACCCGTGCGGCCGGCATTTAACCATCTTGTGCAGCGTACTCGCAGTAAGGACAAGCGTGGTAAAGCTCAGCAATGCGGCCGGCCAATTACCCATCACGTGCAGCGTAACAGCCGTAGAGACAAGTGTGGTAAAGCTCAGCAATGCGGCAGGCCAATTACGCATCACGTGCAGTGTACCCTCCGTAGAGACAAGCGTGGTAAGGCTCACCAATGCGGCCGGACAATTGCCCATCACGTGCAGCGTACCCGCCGTAGAGACAAGCGTGGTAAAGTTCAGCAGTGCGGCCGGCCAATTAACCATCAGTTGCAGCCTACCCGCAGTAAGGACAAGCGTGGTAAAACTCAGCAATGCGGCCGGCAAATTACCCATCACGTGCAGCATAACCGCCGTAAAGACAAGCGTGGTATAGTTCAGCCGTAGAGACAAGCGTGGTAAAGTTCAGCAGTGCGGCCGGCCAATTAACCATCACGTGCAGCGTACCCGCAGTAAGGACAAGCGTGGTAAAGCTCAGCAATGTGGCCGGCCAATTACCCATCACGTGCAGCGTAACAGCCGTGGAGACAAGTGTGGTAAAGCTCAGCAATGCGGCAGGCCAATGACCCATCACGTGCAGTGTATCCTCCGTAGAGACAAGCGTGGTAATGCTCACCAATGCGGCCGGCCAATTGCCCATCACGTGCAGCGTACCAGCCGTAGAGACTAGCGTGGTAAAGTTCAGCATTGCGGCCGGCCAATTAACCATCACGTGCAGCCTACCCGCAGTAAGGACAAGCGTGGTAAAGCTCAGCAATGCGGCCGGCCGATTACCCATCACGTGCAGCATAACGGCCGTAGAGACAAGCGTGGTAAAGCTCAGCAATGCGGCCGGCCAATTACCCATCACGAGCAGCGTACGCGCCGCAGAGACAAGCGTGGTAAAGTTCAGCAGCGTGGCTGGCCAATTAACCATCACGTGCAGCGTACCAGCCGTAGAGAGAAGCGTGGTAAAGTTCACCAGTGCGGCCGGCCAATTAACCATCACGTGCAGCGTACCAGCCGTAGAGACAGGTGTCGTAAAGTTCAGCAGTGCGGCTGCCAAATTAACCACCACGTGCAGCGTACCCGCAGTAAAGACAAACGTGATAAAGTGTAGCAATGCGACTGGCCAATTAACCATCACGTGCAGCGTATCATCCGTAGAGACTAGCGTGGTAAAGTTCAGCATTGCGGCCGGCCAATTAACCATCACGTGCAGCCTACCCGCAGTAAGGACAAGCGTGGTAAAGCTCAGCAATGCGGCCGGCCAATTACCCATCACGAGCAGTGTACGCGCCGCAGAGACAAGCGTGGTAAAGTTCAGCATTGCGGCAGGCCAATTAACCACCACGTGCAGCGTACCCGCAGTAAAGACAAACGTGATAAAGTGTAGCAATGCGACTGGCCAATTAACCATCACGTGCAGCGTATCATCCGTAGAGACAAGCGTAATAAAGTTCAGCAGTGTGGCCGGCCAATTAACCGTCACCTGCAGCGTACCCGCAATGAAGATGAGGGTGATTAAGAGCAGCAATGCGGACGGCCAACTAACCATCTTGTGCAGCGTACAGGCCATAGACACAAGCGTGGTATTCTTCTGCAGTGTGGCCGGCCAATTAACCATCACGTGCAGCGTAGCCGCTCTAGAGACAAACATTGTAAAGTTCAACAGTGCGGCCGGCCAATTAACCATCACGTACAGGAAACAGCCGTAGAGACAAGCGTGGTAAAGTTCAGTAGTGCGGCCGGCCAATTAATCATCACGTGCAGTGTACCCGCAGTAAGCACAAGCGTGGTAAAGCTCAGCAATGCGGCCGGCCAATTACCCATCACGTGCAGCGTAACAGCCGTAGAGACAAGCGTGGTAAGGCTCACCAATGCGGCCGGCCAAATGCCCATCACGTGCAGCGTACCGGCCGTAGAGACAAGCGTGGTAAAGTTCAGCAGCGCGGCCGGCCAATTAACCATCACCTCCATCGCACCATTCGTAGAAACAAGCGTCGTATAGCTCAGCCGTAGAGACAAGCGTGGTAAAGTTCAGCAATGCGGCATACCAAATAACCCTCACGTGCGGCGTACCAGCCGTAGAGACAAGCGTGGTAAAGTTAAGCAGTGCGGCCGGCCAAATTACCATCACGTGCAGCGTACCTGCCGTAGAGACAAGCGTGGTAAATTTCACCCGTGCGCAGGCCAATTAACCACCACGTGCAGCATACACACCGTAAAACAAGCGTGACAAAGTGCCGCAATGCGACCGGCAAATTAACCTTCACGTGCAGCGTACCAGCCGTACAGAGAAGCGTGGTAAAGTTGAGCAGTGTGGCCTGCCAATTAACCATCACGTGCAGCGTACCAGCCGTAGAGACAAGCGTTGTAAAATTCAGAAGTGTGGCCGGCCAATTAAAGACCACGTGCAGCGTACCTTCCGTAAAATCGAGCGTGACAAAAAGCAGCAATACGACCGGCCAATAACCATCACGTGCAGCGTACCGGCCGTAGAGACAAGCATGGTTAAGTTCAGCAGTGCGGCCACCCAATTAAGCATCACATTCCGCGTACCAGCCGTAAAGACAAGCATGGTAAAGTTCAGCAGTGTGGCCGCCCAATTAACCAGCACATGCAGAGTACCCGCCGTAGAGAAAACTGCGGTAAAGTTCAGCAGTGCGGCCTGCCAATTAACCATCACCTACAGCGAACAATTCGTAGAGACAAGCGTGGCAAATTTCAGCAGTGCGGCCAGCCAATTAACCATCACGTGCAGCGTACCCGCCGTAGAGACAAGCGTCGTCAAGTTAAGCAGTGCGACCGGCCAATTAAGCATCACGTCCAGCGTACAAGCCGTAGAGACAAGCGTGGTAAAGTTCACCCGTGCGGCCGCCTATTTAACCATCACGTGTAACGTACCAGCCGTAGAGACAAGCGTGGTAAAGTTCAGCAGTGCGGACGGCAAATTAACCATCACGTGCAGCGTACTAGCCGCAGAGACAAGCGTGGTAAAGATCAGCAATGCGGCCGGAAAATTACCCATCACGTGCAGCGTACCCGCCGTAAGACAAGCGTGGTAAAGTTCAGCAGTTCGGCTGGCATTTAACCAAAACGTGCAGCGTACCCGCCTTAGAGACAAGCGTGGTCAAGTTAAGCAGTGCGGCCGTCCAATTAAGCATCACATGCCCCGTACCAGCCGTAAAGACAAGCGTGGTAAAGTTCAGCAGTGTGGCCGCCCAATTAACCAGCACATGCAGCGTACCATTCGTAGAGACAAGCGTGGTATGGTTCAGCCGTAGAGACAAGCGTGCTAAAGTTCAGCCGTGCGGCCGGCCAAATAACCATCACGTGCCGCGTGCCAGCCGTAGAGACAAGGGTGATAAAGTGTCGCAATGCGTCCGGCAAATGAACCATCACGCGCAGCGTACCAGCCGTAGAGACAAGCATGGCAAAGTTCAGCAGTGCGGCCAGCCAATTAACCATCACGTGCAGCGTACCCGCCGCAGAGACAAGCGTGGTCAAGTTAAGCAGTGCGGCCGGCCAATTAACCATCACGTGCAGCGTACCAGTCGTAGAGACAAGCGTGGTAAAGTTCACCCGTGCGGCCGGCATTTAACCATAACGTGCAGCGTACCAACCGTAGACACAAGCGTGGTGAAGTTTAGCAGTGCGACCGGCCTATTAGCCATCACGTGCAGCGTACCGGCCATAGAGGCAAGCGTGGTATTCTTCTGCAGTGTGGCCGGCCAATTAACCATAACGTGCAGCGTACAGGCCGTAGATACAAGCGTGGTAAAGTTCAGCAGTGGGGCCGGTCAATTAATCATCACGTGCAGCGTACCAGCCGTAGAGCCAAGCGTGGTAAAGCTCAGCAATGCGGCCGGCCAATTGTCCATCACGTGCAGCGTACCGGCCGTAGAGACAAGCGTGGTAAAGTTCAGCAGTGCGGCCGGTAATTTAACCACCACCTGCAGCGCACCATTCGTAGAGACAAGCGTGGTAGTTCAGCCGTTCAGCCGTAGAGACAAGCGTGGTAAAGTTCAGCCATGCGGCCGGCCAAATAACCATCACGTGCAGCGTACCAGCCGTAGATACAAGCGTGGTAAAGTTAAGCAGTGCGGCGGGCCAAATAACCATCACGTGCAGCGTACCAGCCGTACAGACAAGCGTGGTAAAGTTCACCCGTGCGGCAGGCCAAATAATCATCACGTGCAGCATACCAACCGTAAAACAAGCTTGACAAAGTGCCGCAATGCGACCGGCAAATTAACCATCACGTGCAGCGTACCAGCCGTACGCACAAGCGTGGTAAAGTTCAGCAGTGTGGCCGGCCAATTAAACACCACGTGCAGCGTACCCTCCATAATGTCAAGCATGAAAAAAGCAGCAATGCGGCAGGCCAATTACCCATCACGTACAGCGTACCGTCCTTAGGGACAAGCGTGGTAAAGTTCAGCAGTGCGGCCGGCCAAATAACTATCACCTGCAGCGCACCATTCGTGGAGACAAGCGTCGTATAGTTCACCCGTACAGACAAGCGTGGTAAAGTTCATCCGTGCGGCAGGCCAATTAACCACCACGTGCAGCATACCCACCGTAAAACAAGCGTGACAAAGCGCCGCAATGCGACCGGCAAATTGACCATCACGTGCAGCGTACCAGCCGTACACACAAGCGAGGTAAAATTCAGCAGTGCGGCCGGCCAATTTACCATCACGTGCAGCGTACCAGCTTTAGAGACAAGCGTGGTAAAATTCAGCAGTGTGGCCGAACAATTAACCACCACGTGCAACGTACCCGCCGTAAAGGCAAGCGTGATAAAAAGCAGCAATGCGACCGGCCAGTAACCATCACGTGTAGCGTACCCTCCGTAGATACAAGCATGGTAAGGCTCAGCAATGGGGCCGGCCAATTACTCATCACGTGCAGCGTACCGGCCGTAGAGACAAGCGTGGCAAAGTTCAGCAGTGCGGCCTGCCAATTAACCATCACCTGCACCTTACCCGACGTAGAGACAAGCGTTGTAAAATTCAGAAGTGTGGCCGGCCAATTAAACACCACGTGCAGCGTACCCTCCGTAAAGTCAAGCGTGAAAAAAGCAGCAATGCGACCGGCCAATAACCATCACGTGTTGCGTAACAGCCGTAGAGACTAGCGTGGTAAAGTTCACCCGTCCGGCCGGCCATTTAACCAACACGTGTAACGTATGTAACGTACCAGCCGTAGAGACAAGCGTGGTAAAGCTCAGTAATGCGGCCGGCCATTTAACCATCACGTGCAGCGTACCAGCCGTAGAGCCTAGCGTGGTAAGGCTCAGCAATGCGGCCGGCCAATTGCCCATCACCTGCAGCGCACCATTCGTAGAGACAAGCGTCGTATAGTTCAGCCGTTGAGACAAGTGTGGTAAAGTTCAGCCATGCGGCCGGCCAAAAAACCATCACGTGCCGCGTACCAGCCGTAGATACAAGCGTGGTAAAGTTAAGCAGTGCGGCCGGCCAAATAACCATCACCTGCAGCGTACCAGCCGTACAGACAAGCGTGGTAAAGTTCACCCGTGCGGCAGGCCAATTAACCATCACGTACAGCGTACCAGCCGCAGAGACAAGCATTGTAAAATTCAGAAGTTTGGCCGGCCAAATAAACATCACCTGCAGCGTACCCTCCGTAATGTCAAGCGTGAAAAAAGCAGCAATGCGACCGGCCAATAACCATCACGTGTAGAGTACCAGCCGTAGAGACAAACATGGTAAAGCTCAGCAATGCGGCCGGCCACTTGCCCATCAGGTGCAGCGCACCAACCGTAGAGACAAGCGTGGTAAAGTTCAGCCGTGCGGCCGGCCAAATAATCATCACATGCAGCGTACAAGCCGTAGAGACAAGCGCGGTAAAGTTCAGCAGTGCGGCCTGCCAATTAACGATCACCTGCAGCTTACAATTCGTAGAGACAAGCGTGGTATAGTTCAGCCGTAGAGAACAGCGTGGTATAGTTCAGCAGTGTGGCCGGCCAAGTAACCCTCACGTGCAGCGTACCCGCAGGAGAGACAAGCGTGGCAAAGTTCAGCAGTGCGGCCAGCCAATTAAGCATCACGTGCAGCGTACCAGCCGTAGAGACAAGGGTGGTAAAGTTCAGCAGTGCGGACCGCAAATTAACCATCACGTGCAGCGTGCTAGCAGCAGAGACAAGCGTGGTAAAGCTCAGCAATGCGGCCGGCCAATTACCCATCACGTGCAGCGTACCCGCCGTAAGACAAGCGTCGTAAAGTTCAGTAGTGCGGCCGGGATTTAACCATTACGTGCAGCGTACTAGCCGTAGAGACAAGCGTGGTAAAGCTCAGCAATGCGGACGGCCAACTAACCATCTTGTGCAGCGTACAGGCCATAGAGACAAGCGTGGTAAAGTTCAGCAGTGCGGTCGGCCAAATAACCATCACGTGCAGCGTACCATCCGTAGAGACAAGCGTGGTAAAGTTCAGCAGTGGGGCCTGAAAATTTACCATCACCTGCAGTGCACCATCCGTAGAGGCAAGTGTAGTATAGTTCAGCACTGCGGCCGGCCAATTAACCATCGCCTACAGCGTACCCGCAGAGAAGACGAGGGTGATTAAGTGCAGCAATGCGGACGGCCAACTAACCATCACGTGTAGCATACCATCCGTAGAGACAAGCGTGGTGAAGTTCATCAGTGCGGCCAGCCAAGTAACCATCTTGTGAAGCGTACAATCCGAATAGACAAGCGTGGTAAATTTAAGCAGTGCGGCCGGCCAATTAGCCATCACGTGCAGCGTACCGGCCATAGAGACCACCGTGGTATTCTTCAGCAGTGCGGCCAGCCAATTAACCATCACGTGCAGCGTACCCGCCGCAGAGACAAGCGTGGTCAAGTTAAGCAGTGCGGCAGGCTTTTTAACCAACACGTGTAGCGTACCAGTCGTAGAGACAAGGGTGGTAAAGTTCAGCAGTGCGTACGGCCAATTAACCTTCACGTGCAGCGTACTAGCCGCCGAGACAAGCGTGCTAAACCTCAGCAATGCGGCCGGTCAATTACCTCTCACGTGCAGCGTACCGGCCGTAGAGACAAGAATTGTAAAGCTCAGCAGTGCGGCCTGCCAATTAACCACCACGTGCAGCGTACCCGCCGTAAAGACAAGCGCGATACAAAGCAGCACTGCGACCGGCACATTAACGATCACGTGCAGCGTACCCGCCGTAGAGACAAGCGTGACAAAGTGCTGCACTGCGACCAGCAAATTAACCATCACGTGTAGCATACCAGCCGTAGACACAAGCGTGCTAAAACTCAGCAATGCGGCCGGCCAATTACCCATCACGTGAAGCGTACCCGCAGTAGAGACAAGCGTGGTAATGTTCGCCAGCGAGGCCGGCCAATTACCCATCACGTGCAGCGTACCAGCCGTAGAGACAAGCGTGGTAAACTTCAGCAGTGCGGCCGGCCAATTAACCATCACGTGCAGCGTACCAGCCGTAGAGACAAGCGTGGTAAAGTTGAGCAGTGTGGCCTGAAAAGTAACCATCACCTGCAGCGCACCACCCGTAGAGACAGGTGTGGTATAGTTCAGGACTGCTGCCGGCCAATTAACCGTCACGTGCAGCGTACCAGCCGTCGAGACAAGCGTGGTAAAGTGCAGCAATGCGACCGGCCAATTAACCATCGCGTGCAGCGTACCATCCGCAGAGACAAGCGCAATAATGTCGAGCAGTGTGGCCGGCCAATTAACCATCGCCTACAGCGTACCCGCAGTGAAGACGAGGGTGATAAAGTGTCGCAATGCGACCGGCAAATGAACCATCACGCGCAGCGTACCAGCCGTAGAGACAAGCATGGCAAAGTTCAGCAGTGCGGCCAGCCAATTAACCATCACGTGCAGCGTACCCGCCGCAGAGACAAGCGTCGTCAAGTTAAGCAGTGTGGCCGGCCAATTAACCATCACGTGCAGCGTACCAACCGTAGAGAAAAGCGTGGTAAAGCTCAGCAATGCGACCGGCACATAAACCATCACGTGCAGCGTACCCGCCGTAGGGACAAGCGTGACAAAGTGCTGCAATGCGACCGGCAAATTAACCATCACGTCTAACGTACCCGCCGTAGACACAAGCGTGGTAAAGCTCAGCAATGCGGGCGGCCAATTACCCATCACGTGCAGAGTACCGGCCGTAGAGACAAGCGTGGCAAAGTTCAGCAGTGCGGCCTGCCAATTAACCATCACCTGCAGCGCACCATTCGTAGAGAAAAGCGTGGTAAATTTCAGCAGTGCGAACGGCCAATTAACCATCACGTGCAGCGTACCAGACGTAGAGACAAGCGTTGTAAAATTCAGAAGTGTGGCCGGCCAATTAAACACCACGTGCAGCGTACCCTCCGTAAAGTCAAGCGTGAAAAAAGCAGCAATGCCACCGGCCAATAACCATCACGTGTTGCGTAACATCCGTAGAGACTAGCGTGGTAAAGTTCCCCGTGCGGCCGGCCATTTAGCCAAAACGTATAACGTACCACCCGTAGAGACAAGGGTGGTAAAGTTCAGCAGTGCGACCGGCAAATTAACCATCACGTGAAGCATACCAGCCGTAGACACAAGCGTGGTAAAGCTCAGCAATGCGGCCGGCCAATTACCCATCACGTGCAGCGTACCCGCTGTAGAGGCAAGCGTGGTGAAGTTTAGCAGCGCGACCAGCCAATTAACCATCACGTGCAGCGTACCAGCCGTAGAGCCAAGCGTGGTAAGGCTCAGCAATGCGGCCGGCCAATTGCCCATCACCTGCAGCGCACCATTCGTAGAGACAAGCGTCGTGTAGTTCAGCCGTAGAGGCAAGTGTGGTAAAGTTCAGCCATGCGGCCGGCCACAAAACCATCACGTGCAGCGTACCAGCCGTAGATACAAGCGTGGTAAAGTTAAGGAGTGCGGCCAGCCAAATAACCATCACGTGCAGCGTACCAGCCGTACAGACAAGCGTGGTAATGTTCACCCGTGCGGCAGGCCAACTAACAATCACGTGCAGCGTACCAGCCGCAGAGACAAGCATTGTAAAATTCAGAAGTTCGGCCGGCCAAATAAACACCACGTGCAGCGTACCCTCCGTAATGTCAAGCGTGAAAAAGCAGCAATGCGACCGGCCAATAACCATCACGTGTAGCGTAACAGCCGTAGAGACAAGCATGGTAAAGCTCAGCAATGCGGCCGGCCAATTGCCCATCAGGTGCAGCGCACCAACCGTAGAGACAAGCGTGATAAAGTTCAGCAGTGCGGCCTGCAAATTAACCATCACCTGCAGCGCACCATTCGTAGAGACAAGCCTGGTATAGTTCAGCCGTAGAGACCAGCGTGGTATAGTTCAGCAGTGTGGCCGGCCAAGTAACCCTCACGTGCAGCGTACCTGCAGGAGAGACAAGCGTGGCAAAGTTCAGCAGTGCGGCCAGCCAATTAACCATCACGTGCAGCGTACCCGCCGTAGAGACCAGCGTGGTCAAGTTAAGCAGTGCGGCCGGCCAATTAACCATCACGTGCAGCGTACCATCCGTAGAGACAAGCGTGGTAAAGTTCACCCGTGCGGCCGCCTATTTAACCAACACGTGCAGCGTACCAGCCGTAGAGACAAGGGTGGTAAAGTTCAGCAGTGCGGACGGCAAATAAACCATCACGTGCAGCGTGCTAGCCGCAGAGACAAGCGTGGTAAAGCTCAGCAATGCGGCCGGCCAATTACCCATCACGTGCAGCGTACCCGCCGTAAGACAAGAGTCATAAAGTTCAGCAGTGCGGCCGGCATTTAACCATTACGTGCAGCGTACTAGCCGTAGAGACAAGCGTGGTAAAGCTCAGCAATGCGGCCGGTCAATTACCCATCACGTGCAGCGTACCAGCCGTAGAGACAAGAATTGTAGAGCTCAGCAGTGCGGCCTGCCTAACTAACCACCACGTGCAGCGTACCCGCAGTAAAGACAAGCGTGATAAAGTGTAGCAATGCGACCGGCCAATTACCCTCACGTGCAGCGTACCATCCGTAGAGACAAGCGTAATAAAGTTCAGCAGTGTGGCCGGCCAATTAACCATCACCTGCAGCGTACCCGCAATGAAGACGAGGGTGATTAAGAGCAGCAATGCGGACGGCCAACTAACCATCTTGTGCAGCGTACCAGCCGTAGAGACAAGCGTTGTAAAGTTCAGCAGTGGGGCCTGAAAATTAACCATCTTGTGAAGCGTACAATCCGAAGAGACAAGCGTGGTAAATTTAAGCAGTGCGGCCGGCCAATTAGCCATCACGTGCAGCCATAGAGACAACCGTGGTATTCTTCAGCAGTGCGGCCGGCCAATTAACCATCACCTGCAGCACACCATTCGTAGAGAGAAGCGTGGTATAGTTCAGCCGTAGGGACAAGCGTGATAAAGTGTCGCAATGCGACCGGCAAATTAACCATCACGTCTAACGTACCCGCCGTAGACACAAGCGTGGTAAAGCTCAGCAATGCGGGCGGCCAATTACCCATCACGTGCAGAGTACCCGCCGTAGAGACAAGCGTGGTATTCTTCAGCAGTGCGGCCGGCCAATTAACCATCACGTGCAGCGTAACAGCCGTAGAGACAAGCGTGGTAAAATTCAGCGATGCGGCCGGCCAAATACCCATCACGTGCAGTGTACCGGCAGTAGAGACAAGCGTGGTAAAGCTCAGCAATGCGACCGGCCAATTGCCCATCACGTGCAGCGTAACGGACGTAAGGACAAGTGTGGTAAAATTCAGCAGTGCGGCCGGCCAATTAACCATCACCTGCAGCGCACCATTCGTAGAGACAAGCTTCGTATACTTCAGCCGCAGAGACATGCGTGGTAAAGTTCAGCCATGCGGCCGGCCAAATAACCATCACGTGCAGCGTACCATCTGTAGAGACAAGCGCGGTAAAGTTAAGCAGTGCGGCCTGCCAAATAACCATCACGTGCAGCGTACCAGCCGTAGAGACAAGCGTGGTAAAATTCACCCATGCGGCAGGCCAATTAACCACCACGTGCAGCATACCCACCGTAAAATAGCGTGACAAGGTGCCGCAATACGACCGGCTAATTAACCATCACGTGCAGCGTACCAGCCGTACAGGCAAGCGTGGTAAAGTTCAGTAGTGCGGCCGGCCATCACGTGCAGCGTAGCCGCCGTACAGACAAGCGTGGTAAAGTTAAGCAGTGCGCCCGGCCAATAAACCATCACGTCCAGCGTACCAGCCGTAGAGACAAGCGTGGTAAAGTTCACCCGTGCGGCCGGCTTTTTAACCAACACGTGTAGCGAACCAGTCGTAGAGACAAGGGTGGTAAAGTTCAGCAATGCGGACGGCAAATTAACCTTCACGTGCAGAGTACTAGCCGCCAAGACAACCGTGCTAAAGCTCAGCAATGCGGCCGGTCAATTACCTATCACGTGCAGCGTAACAGCCGTAGCGACAAGAATTGTAAAGCTCAGCACTGCGGCCTGCTAATCACCCACACGTGCAGCGTTCCCGCCGTAAAAACAAGCGTGATAAAAAGCAGCACTGCGACCGGCACATTAACGATCACGTGCAGCGTACCCGCCGTAGAGACAAGCGTGACAAAGTGCTGCAATGCGACCGGCAAATTAACCATCACGTGTAGCATACCAGCCGTAGACACAAGCGTGCTAAAGCTCAGCAATGCGGCCGGCCAATTACCCATCACGTGAAGCGTACCCGCAGTAGAGACAAGCGTGGTAATGTTCGCCAGCGACGCCGGCCAATTACCCATGACGTGCAGCGTACCAGCCGTAGAGACAAGCGTGGTAAACTTCAGCAGTGCGGCCGGCCAATTAACCATCACGTACAGCGTACCAGCCGTAGAGACAAGCGTGGTAAAGTTCAGCAGTGCGGCCTGAAAATTAACCATCACCTGCAGCGCACCACCCGTAGAGACAGGTGTGGTATAGTTCAGGACTGCTGCCGGCCAATTAACCGTCACGTGCAGCGTACCAGCCGTTGAGACAAGCGTGGTAAAGCGCAGCAATGCGACCGGCCAATTAACCATCGCGTGTAGCGTACCATCCGCAGAGACAAGCGTAATAATGCGTAATAATAATAACCATCACGTGCAGTGTACCAGCCGTAGAGACAAGCATTGTAAAATTCAGAAATGTGGCCGGCCAATTAAACACCACGTGCAGCGTACCCTCCGTAAAGTCAAGCGTGAAAAAAGCAGCAATGCGACCGGCCAATAACCATCATGTGTAGCGTACCAGCCGTAGAGACAAGCGTGGTAAAGTGCAGCAGTGCGGCCGCCTAATTAACCTCACAAGCAGCGAACCACCCGTAGCGACAAGCATGGTAATGTTCAGCAGTGCGGCCGGCCAATTAACATCACATGCAGCGTACCATCCGTAGAGACAAGCGCGGTAAAGTTCTGCAGTGCGGCCTGCCAATTAACCATCACCTGTAGCGCACCATTCGTAGAGACAAGCATGGTATAGTTCAGCCGTAGAGACAAGGGTGGTAAAGTTCAGCATTGCGGACGGCAAATTAACCATCACGTGCAGCGTAACCGCCGTAAGACAAGCGTGGTAAAGTTCTGCAGTGCGGCCGGCATTTAACCATCACGTGCAGCGTACCAGCCGTAGAGACAAGAATTGTAAAGCTCAGCAGTGCGGCCGGCCAATTAACCACCACGTGCAGCGTACCCGCCGTAAAGACAAGCGTGATAAAAAGCAGCAATGCGACCGGCACATTAACCGTCACGTGCAGCGTACCAGCCGTAGAGACAAGCGTGGTAAAGTTCAGCAGTGCTGCCTGAAAATTAACCATCACCTTCAGCACATCACCCGTAGAGACAGGTGTGGTATAGTTCAGCACGGCGGCCGGCTAATTAACCGTCACGTGCAGCGTACCAGCCGTCGAGACAAGCGTGGTAAAGTTCAGCATTGCGGCAGGCCAATTAACCAACACGTGCAGCGTACCCTCAGTAAAGACAAGTGTGATAAAGTGCAGCAATGCGACCGGCCAATTAACCATCGCGTGTAGCGTACAATCCGCAGAGACAAGCGTAATAAAGTTCAGCAGTGTGGCCGGCCAATTAACCATCGCCTACAGCGTACCCGCAGTGAAGACGAGGGTGATTAAGTGCAGCAATGCGGACGGCCAACTAACCATTATGTGTAGCCTACCTTCCGTAGAAACAAGCGTGGTGAAGTTCAGCAGTGCGGCCGGCCAATTCACCATCTTGTGCAGCGTACCATCCGAAGAGAAAAGCGTGGTAAAGTTAAGCAGTCCCACCGGCTAATTAGCCATTACGTGCAGCGTACCAGTCGTAGAGACAAGCGTGGTAAAGCTCAGCAATGCGGCCGGCCAATTACCCATCACGTGCAGCGTACCGGCCCGTAGAGACAAGCATGGTAAAGTTCAGCAGTGCGGCCGCCCAATTTACCATCACGTGTAGCATACCAGCCGTAGAGACAAGCGTGGTAAAGCTCAGCAATGCGACCGGCCAATTACTCATCATGTGCAGTGTACCGGCTGTAGAGACAAGCATGGTAAGGCTCACCAATGCGACCGGCCAATTGCCCATCACGGGCAGCGTAACGGACGTAAAGACAAGGGGGGTAAAATTCAGCAGTGCGGCCGGCCAATTAACCATCACCTGCAGCGCACCATACGTATAGACAACCTTCGTATACTTCAGCCGCAGAGACAAGCGTGGTAAAGTTCAGCCATGCGGCCGGCCAAATAACCATCAAGTGCAGCGTACCATCTGTAGAGACAAGCGTGGTAAAGTTAAGCAGTGCGGCCGGCCAAATAACCATCACGTGCAGCGTACCAGCCGTAGAGACAAGCGTGGTAAAATTCACCCGTGCGGCAGGCCAATTAACCACCACGTGCAGCATACCCACCGTAAAATAGCGTGACAAGGTGCCGCAATGCGACCGGCAAATTAACCATCACGTGCAGCGTACCATCCGTACAGACAAGCGTGGTAAAGTTCAGTAGTGCGGCCGGCCAATTAACCATCACGTGCAGTGTACCAGCCGTAGAGACAAGCATTGTAAAATTCAGAAATGCGGCCGGCCAATTAAACACCACGTGCAGCGTACCCTCCGTAAAGTCAAGCGTGAAAAAAGCAGCAATGCGACCGGCCAGTAACCATCATGTGTAGCGTACCAGCCGTAGAGACAAGCGCGGTAAAGCTCAGCAATGCGGCCGGCCAATTACCCATCACGTGCAGCGTACCGGCCGTAGAGACAAGCATGGTAAAGTGCAGCAGTGCGGCCGCCTAATTAACCTCACATGCAGCGAACCACCCGTAGCGACAAGCATGGTAATGTTCAGCAGTGCGGCCGGCCAATTAACATCACATGCAGCGTACCATCCGTAGAGACAAGCGCGGTAAAGTTCTGCAGTGCGGCCTGCCAATTAACCATCACCTGTAGCGCACCATTCGTAGAGACAAGCATGGTATAGTTCAGCCGTAGAGACAAGCGTGGTGAAGTTCAGCCGTGCGGCCGGCCAATTAAACATCACGTGCAGCGTACCAGCCGTAGAGACAAGCGTGGTAAGGCTCAGCAATGCGGCCGGCCAATTGCCCATTACGTGCAGCGTACCAGCCACAGAGACAAGCGGGGTTGAGTTCTGCAGTGCGACCTCTCAATTAACCATCACCTGCAGGGCACCATTCGTAGAGGCAAGTGTGGTATAGTTCAACCGTTGAGACAAGGGTAGTAAAGTTCAGCAGTGCGGACGGCAAATTAACCATCACGTGCAGCGTAACCGCCGTAAGACAAGCGTGGTAAAGTTCTGCAGTGCGGCCGGCATATAACCATCACGTGCAGCGTACCAGCCGTAGAGACAAGAATTGTAAAGCTCAGCACTGCGGCCGGCCAATTAACCACCACGTGTAGCGTACCCGCCTGTAAAGACAAGCGTGATAAAAAGCAGCAATGCGACCGGCACATTAACCGTCACGAGCAGCGTACCAGCCGTAGAGACAAGCGTGGTAAAGTTCAGCAGTGCGCTCGGCCAAATAACTATCACGTGCAGCGTACCAGCCGTAGAGACAAGCGTGGTAAAGTTCAGCAGTGCGGCCTGAAAATAAACCATCACCTTCAGCGCACCACCCGTAGAGACAGGTGTGGTATAGTTCAGCACGGCGGCCGGCTAATTAACCATCACAAGCAGCGTAACAGCCGTCGAGACAAGCGTGGTAAAGTTCAGCAGTGCGGCAGGCCAATTAACCAACACGTGCAGCGTACCCGCAGTAAAGACAAGCGTGATAAAGTGCAGCAATGCGACCGGCCAATTAACCATCGCGTGTAGCGTATAATCCGCAGAGACAAGCGTAATAAAGTTCAGCAGTGTGGCCGGCCAATTAACCATCGCCTACAGCGAACCCGCAGTGAAGACGAGGGTGATTAAGTGCAGCAATACGGACGGCCAACTAACCATTATGTGTAGCCTACCTTCCGTAGAAACAAGCGTGGTGAAGTTCAGCAATGCGGCCGGCCAAATAACCATCACGTGCAGGGTACACGCCGTAGAGACAGGCGTGGTAAAGTTCAGCAATGCGGCCGGCCAATTACCCATCACGTGCAGCGCACCATTCGTAGAGACAAGCTTGGTATAGTTCAGCCGTAGAGACCAGCGTGGTATAGTTCAGCAGTGTGGCCGGCCATGTAACCCTCACGTGCAGCGTACCCGCAGGAGAGACAAGCGTGGCAAAGTTCAGCAGTGCGGCCAGCCAATTAACCATCACGTGCAGCGTACCATCCGTATAGACAAGCGTGGTAAAGCTCAGCAATGTGGCCGGCCAATTACTCATCACGTGCAGTGTACCCGCCGTAGAGACAAGCGTGGTAAGGCTCACCAATGCGACCGGCCAATTGCCGATCACGTGCAGCGTACCGGACGTAAAGACAAGCGTGGTAAAATTCAGCAGTGCGGCCGGCCAATTTACCATCACCTGCAGTGCACCATTCGTAGAGACAAGCGTCGTATAGTTCAGCCGCAGAGACAAGCGTGGTAAAGTTCAGCCATGCGGCCGCCCAAATAACCATCACGTGCAGCGTACCAGCCATAGAGACAAGCGTGGTAAAGTTAAGCAGTGCGGCCGGCCAAATAACCATCACGTGCAGCATACCAGCCGTACAGACAAGCGTGGTAATGTTCACCCGTGCGGCAGGCCAATTAACAATCACGTGCAGCGTACCAGCCGCAGAGACAAGCATTGTAAAATTCTGAAGTTTGGCCGGCCAAATAAACACCACCTGCAGCGTACCCTCCGTAATGTCAAGCCTGAAAAAAGCAGCAATGCGACCGGCCAATAACCATCACGTGTAGCGTACCAGCCGTTGAGACAAGCATGGTAAAGCTCAGCAATGCGGCCGGCCAATTGCCCATCAGGTGCAGCGCACCAACCGTAGAGACAAGCGTGATAAAGTTGAGCAGTGCGGCCTGCCAATTAACCATCACCTGCAGCGCACCATTCGTAGAGACAAGCCTGGTATAGTTCAGCCGTAGAGACCAGCGTGGTATAGTTCAGCAGTGTGGCCGGCCAAGTAACCCTCACGTGCAGCGTACCCGCCGGAGAGACAAGCGTGGCAAAGTTCAGCAGTGCGGCCAGCCAATTAACCATCACGTGCAGCGTACCCGCCGTAGAGACAAGCGTGGTCAAGTTAAGCAGTGCGGCCGGCCAATTAACCATCACGTGCAGCGTACCATCCGTAGAGACAAGCGTGGTAAAGTTCACCCGTGCGGCCGGCTATTTAACCAACACGTGCAGCGTACCAGCCGTAGAGACAAGGGTGGTAAAGTTCAGCAGTGCGGACGGCAAATTAACCATCACGTGCAGCGTGCTAGCCGCAGAGACAAGCGTGGTAAAGCTCAGCAATGCGGCCGGCCAATTACCCATCACGTGCAGCGTACCCGCCGTAAGACAAGCGTCATAAAGTTCAGCAGTGCGGCCGGCATTTAACCATTACGTGCAGCGTACTAGCCGTAGAGACAAGCGTGGTAAAGCTCAGCAATGCGGCTGGTCAATTACCCATCACGTGACGCGTACCAGCCGTAGAGACAAGAATTGTAGAGCTCAGCAGTGCGGCCTGCCAAATTAACCACCACGTGCAGCGTACCCGCAGTAAAGACAAGCGTGATAAAGTGTAGCAAAGCGACCGGCCAATTACCCTCACGTGCAGCGTACCATCCGTAGAGACAAGCGTAATAAAGTTCAGCAGTGTGGCCGGCCAATTAACCATCACCTGCAGCGTACCCGCAATGAAGACGAGGGTGATTAAGAGCAGCAATGCGGACGGCCAACTAACCATCTCGTGCAGCGTACCAGCCGTAGAGACAAGCGTGGTAAAGTTCAGCAGTGGGGCCTGAAAATTAACCATCACCTACAGCGCACCATCCGTAGAGGCAAGTGTAGTATAATTCAGCACTGCGGCCGGCCAATTAACCATCGCCTACAGCGTACCCGCAGTGAAGACGAGGGTGATTAAGTGCAGCAATACGGACGGCCAACTAACCATCACGTGTAGCGTACCATCCGTAGAGACAAGCGTGGTGAAGTTCTGCAGTGCGGCCAGCCAATTAACCATCACGTGCAGCCATAGAGACAACCGTGGTATTCTTCAGCAGTGCGGCCGGCCAATTAACCATCACCTGCAGTACACCATTCGTAGAGACAAGCGTGGTATAGTTCAGCCGTAGAGACAAGCGTGATAAAGTGTCGCAATGCGACCGGCAAATGAACCATCACGTGCAGCGTACACTCCGTAGAGACAAGCGTGGTAAGGCTCAGCAATGCGGACGGCCAATTGCCCATCACGTGCAGTGTACAGGCCGTAGAGACAAGCGCGGTAAAGTTCAGCTGTGCGGCCGGCCAATTAACCACGACGTGCAGCGCACCAGCCGAAGAGACAAGCGGGGTTAAGTTCAGCAGTGTGGCCTGTCAATTAAGCATCACCTGCAGCGCACCATTCGTAGAGACAAGTGTGGTATAGTTCAGCCGTACAGACAAGCGTGGTAAAGTTCAGCCGTGCGGCCGGCCAATTAACCATCACGATCAGCGTACCATCCATAGAGAAAAGCGTGATAAAGTGTCCCAATCCGACCGGCAAATGAACCATCACGTGCAGCGTACCCGCCGTAGAGACAAGCCCTGTAAATTTCAGAAGTGTGGCCGGCCAATTAACCACCACGTGCAGCGTACCCTCCGTAATGTCAAGCATGACAAATAGCAGCAATGCGACCGGCCAATAACCATCACGTGTAGTGTACCAGCGGTAGAGACAAGCGTGGAAAAGCTCGGCGATGCGGCCGGCCAATTACCCATCACGTGCAGTGTACCGGCCGTAGAGACAAGAATGGTAAATTTCAGCAGCGCGGCTGCCCAATTAACCATCACATGCAGCGTACCACCGTAGAGACAAGCGTGGTAAAGTTCAGCAGTGCAGCCTGCCAAATAACCATCACCTGCAGCGCACCATTCGTAGAGACAAGCGTGGTAAAGTTCAGCCGTGCTTCCGGCCAATTAACCATCACGTGCAGCGTACCAGCCGTAGAGACAAGCGTGATAAAGTGTCGCAATGCTATCGGCAAATGAACCATCACCTGCAGCGCACCATTCGTACTGACAAGCGTGGTATAGTTCAGCAGTGTGGCCGGCCAATTAACCATCATGTGCCGCGTACCCGCTGTAGAGACAAGCGTGGTAAAGTTCAGCAGTGCGGCCAGCCAATTAACCATCACGTGCAGCGTACCAGCCGTAGACACAAGCGTGGTAAAGTTCACCCGTGCGACCGGCCATTTAACCATCATGTGTAGCGTACCAGGAGTAGAGACAAGCGTGGTAAAGTTCAGCAGTGCGGCCGGCCATTTAACCATCACGTGTAGCGTACCAGGAGTAGAGACAAGCGTGGTAAAGTTCAGCAGTGCGGCCGGCAAATTAACCATCACGTGCAGCCTACCAGCTGTAGAGACAAGCGTTGTAAAATACAGCAGTGTAGCCGAACACTTAACCGCCACGTGCAACGTACCCGTCGTAAAGGCCAGCGTGATAAAAAGCAGGAATGCGACCGGCCAGTACCCATCACGTGTAGCGTACCATCCGTAGATACAAGCGTGGTAAGGCTCAGCAATGCGGCCGGCCAATTACTCATCACGTGCAGCGCACCATTCGTAGAGAAAAACGTGGTATAGTTCAGCAGTGTGGCCGGCCAATTAACCCTCACGTGCAGCGTACCCGCTTTAGAGAGAAACGCAGCAAAGTTCAGCAGTGCGGCGACCCAATTATCCATCAAGTGCAGCGTAGCCGCCGTACAGACAAGCGTGGTCAAGTTAAGCAGTGCGGCCGGCCAATTAACCATCACGTCCAGCGTACCAGCCGTAGAGACAAGCGTGGTAGAGTTCACCCGTGCGGCCGGCTTTTTAACCAACACGTGTACCGTACCAGTCGTAGAGACAAGGGTGGTAAAGTTCAGCAGTGCGGACGGCAAATTAACCTTCACGTGCAGTGTACTAGCCGCCGAGACAAGCGTGCTAAACCTCAGCAATGCGGCCGGTCAATTACCTATCACGTGCAGCGTACCAGCCGTAGAGACAAGAATTGTAAAGCTCAGCAGTGCGGTCTGCCAATGAACCACCACGTGCAGCGTACCCGCGGTAAAGACAAGCGTGATAAAAAGCAGCACTGCGACCGGCACATTAACGATCACATGCAGCGTACCCGCCGTAGAGACAAGCGTGACAAAGTGCTGCAATGCGACCGGCAAATTGACCATCACGTGTAGCATACCAGACGTAGACACAAGCGGGCTAAAGCTCAGCAATGCGGCCGGCCAATTACCCATCACGTGAAGCGTACCCGCAGTAGAGACAAGCGTAGTAAAGTTCAGCAGTGCGGCCTGAAAAGTAACCATCACCTGCAGCGCACCAGCCGTAGAGACAGGTGTGGTATAGTTCAGGACTGCTGCCGACCAATTAACCGTCACGTGCAGCGTACCAGCCGTCGAGACAAGCGTGGTAAAGTGCAGCAATGCGACCAGCACATTAACCATCACGTGCAGCGTACCCGCCATAGGGACAAGCGTGGCAAAGTGCTGCAATGCGACCGGCAAATTAACCATCACGTCTAACGTACCCGCCGTAGACACAAGCGTGGTAAAGCTCAGCAATGCGGGCGGCCAATTACCCATCACGTGCAGAGTACCCGCCGTAGAGACAAGCGTGGTATTCTTCAGCAGTGCGGCCGGCCAATTAACCATCACGTGCAGCGTACCAGCCGTAGAGACAAGCGTGGTAAAGTTCAGCAGTGCGGCCTGAAAATTAACCATCACCTGCAGCGCACCACCCGTAGAGACAGGTGTGGTATAGTTCAGGACTGCTGCCGACGAATTAACCGTCACGTGCAGCGTACCAGCCGTCGAGACAAGCGTGGTAAAGTGCAGCAATGCGACCAGCACATTAACCATCACGTGCAGCGTACCCGCCATAGGGACAAGCGTGGCAAAGTGCTGCAATGCGACCGGCAAATTAACCATCACGTCTAACGTACCCGCCGTAGACACAAGCGTGGTAAAGCTCAGCAATGCGGGCGGCCAATTACCCATCACGTGCAGAGTACCCGCCGTAGAGACAAGCGTGGTATTCTTCAGCAGTGCGGCCGGCCAATTAACCGTCACGTGCAGCGTACCAGCCGTCGAGACAAGCGTGGTAAAGTGCAGCAATGCGACCGGCCAATTAACCATCGCGTGTAGCGTACCATCCGCAGAGACAAGCGTAATAATGCGTAACAATAATAACCATCACGTGCTGTGTAGATGCCGTAGAGACAAGTATTGTAAATTTCAGAAATGCGGCCGGCCAATTAAACACCACGTGCAGCGTACCCTCCGTAAAGTCAAGCGTGAAAAAAGCAGCAATGCGACCGGCCAATAACCATCATGTGTAGCCTACCAGCCGTAGAGACAAGCGTGGTAAAGCTCAGCAATGCGGCCGGCCAATTACCCATCACGTGCAGCGTACCGGCCGTAGAGACAAGCATGGTAAAGTGCAGCAGTGCGGCCGCCCAATTAACCTCACATGCAGCGAACCACCCGTAGCGACAAGCATGGTAAAGTTCAGCAGTGCGGCCGGCCAATTAACATCACATGCAGCGTACCATCCGTAGAGACAAGCGCGGTAAAGTTCTGCAGTGCGGCCTGCCAATTAACCATCACCTGTAGCGCACCATTCGTAGAGACAAGCATGGTATAGTTCAGCCGTAGAGACAAGCGTGGTGAAGTTCAGCCGTGCGGCCGGCCAATTAAACATCACGTGCAGCGTACCAGCCGTAGAGACAAGCGTGATAAAGTGTCGCAATGCGATCGGCAAATGAACTATCACGTGCAGCGTACCCGCCGTAGAGACAAGCGTGGTAAGGCTCAGCAATGCGGCCGGCCAATTGCCCATCACGTGCAGCGTACCAGCCGTAGAGACAAGAATTGTAAAGCTCAGCAGTGCGGCCGGCCAATTAACCACCACGTGCAGCGTACCCGCCGTAAAGACAAGCGTGATAAAAAGAAGCAATGCGACCGGCACATTAACCGTCACGAGCAGCGTACCAGCCGTAGAGACAAGCGTGGTAAAGTTCAGCAGTGCGGCCGGCCAAATAACTATCACGTGCAGAGTACCAGCCGTAGATACAAGCGTGGTAAAGTTCAGCAGTGCGGCCTGAAAATTAACCATTCCCTTCAGCGCACCACCCGTAGAGACAGGTGTGCTATAGTTCAGCACGGCGGCCGGCTAATTAACCATCACGTGCAGCGTAGCAGCCGTCGAGACAAGCGTGGTAAAGTTCAGCAGTGCGGCAGGCCAATTAACCAACACGTGCAGCGTACCCGCAATAAAGACAATCGTGATAAAGTGCAGCAATGCGACCTGCCAATTAACCATCGCGTGTAGAGTACCATCCGTAGAGACAAGCGTAATAAAGTTCAGCAGTGTGGCCGGCTAATTAACCATCGCCTAGAGCGTACCCGCAGTGAAGACGAGGGTGATTAAGTGCAGCAATGCGGACGGCCAACTAACCATTATGTGTAGCCTACCTTCCGTAGGAACAAGCGTGGTGAAGTTCAGCAGTGCGGCCGGCCAATTCACCATCTTGTGCAGCGTACCATCCGAACAGACAAGCGTGGTAAAGTTAAGCAGTCCCACCGGCCAATTAGCCATTACGTGCAGCGTACCAGTCGTAGAGACAAGCGTGGTAAAGCTCAGCAATGCGGCCGGCCAATTACCCATCACGTGCAGCGTACCGGCCCGTAGAGACAAGCATGGTAAAGTTCAGCAGTGCGGCCGGCCAAATAACCATCACGTGCAGCGTACCATCTGTAGAGACAAGCGTGGTAAAGTTAAGCAGTGCGGACGGCCAAATAACCATCACGTGCAGCGCATCAGCCGTAGAGACAAGCGTGGTAAAATTCACCCGTGCGGCAGGCCAATTAACCACCACGTGCAGCATACCCACCGTAAGATAGCGTGACAAGGTGCCGCAATGCGACCGGCAAATTAACCATCACGCGCAGCGTACCATCCGTACAGGCAAGCGTGGTAAAATTCAGTAGTGCGGCCGGCCAATTAACCATCACGTGCAGTGTACCAGCCGTAGAGACAAGCATTGTAAAATTCAGAAATGTGGCCGGCCAATAAAACACCACGTGCAGCGTACCCTCCGTAAAGTCAAGCGTGAAAAAAGCAGCAATGCGACCGGCCAATAACCATCATGTGTAGCGTACCAGCCGTAGAGACAAGCGTGGTAAAGCTCAGCAATGCGGCCGCCCAATTAACCTCACATGCAGCGAACCACCCGTAGCGACAAGCATGGTAAAGTTCAGCAGTGCGGCCGGCCAATTAACATCACATGCAGCGTACCATCCGTAGAGACAAGCGCGGTAAAGTTCAGCAGTGCGGCCTGCCAATTAACCATCACCTGTAGCGCACCATTCGTTGAGACAATCATGGTATAGTTCAGCCGTGGAGACAAGCGTGGTGAAGTTCAGACGTGCGGCCGGCCAATTAACCATCACGTGCAGCGTACCAGCCGTAGAGACAAGCGTGATAAAGTGTCGCAATGCGATCGGCAAATGAACCATCACGTGCAGCGTACCCGCCGTAGAGACAAGCGTGGTAAGGCTCAGCAATGCGGCCGGCCAATTGCCCATCACGTGCAGCGTACCAGCCGTAGAGACAAGCGGGGTTAAGTTCTGCAGTGCGACCTCTCAATTAACCATCACCTGCAGGGCACCATTCGTAGAGGCAAGTGTGGTATAGTTCAACCGTAGAGACAAGGGTGGTAAAGTTCAGCAGTGCGGACGGCAAATTAACCATCACGTGCAGCGTAACAGCCGTAAGACAAGCGTGGTAAAGTTCTGCAGTGCCGCCGGCATTTAACCATCACGTGCAGCGTACCAGCCGTAGAGACAAGAATTGTAAAGCTCAGCAGTGCGGCCGGCCAATTAACCACCACGTGCAGCGTACCCGCCGTAAAGACAAGCGTGATAAAAAGCAGCAATGCGACCGGCACATTAACCGTCACGAGCAGCGTACCAGCCGTAGAGACAAGCGTGGTAAAGTTCAGCAGTGCGGCCTGAAAATTAACCATTCCCTTCAGCGCACCACCCGTAGAGACAGGTGTGGTATAGTACAGCACGGCGGCCGGCTAATTAACCATCACGTGCAGCGTACCAGCCGTCGAGACAAGCGTGGTAAAGTTCAGCAGTGCGGCAGGCCAATTAACCAACACGTGCAGCGTACCCACAATAAAGACAAGCGTGATAAAGTGCAGCAATGCGACCTGCCAATTAACCATCGCGTGTAGCGTACCATCCGTAGAGACAAGCGTAATAAAGTTCAGCAGTGTGGCCGGCCAATTAACCATCGCCTACAGCGTACCCGCAGTGAAGACGAGGGTGATTAAGTGCAGCAATGCGGACGGCCAAATAACCATTATGTGTAGCCTACCTTCCGTAGAAACAAGCGTGGTGAAGTTCAGCAGTGCGGCCGGCCAATTCACCATCTTGTGCAGCGTACCATCCGAAGAGACAAGCGTGGTAAAGTTAAGCAGTCCCACCGGCCAATTAGCCATTACGTGCAGCGTACCAGTCGTAGAGACAAGCGTGGTAAAGCTCAGCAATGCGGCCGGCCAATTACCCATCACGTGCAGCGTACCGGCCCGTAGAGACAAGCATGGTAAAGTTCAGCAGTGCGGCCGCCCAATTTACCATCACGTGTAGCATACCAGCCGTAGAGACAAGCGTGGTAAAGCTCAGCAATGCGACCGGCCAATTACTCATCATGTGCAGTGTACCGGCCGTAGAGACAAGCGTGGTTAGGCTCACCAATGCGACCGGCCAATTGCCCATCACGTGCAGCGTAACGGACGTAAAGACAAGCGTGGTAAAGTTCAGCCATGCGGCCGGCCAAATAACCATCCCGTGCAGCGTACCATCTGTAGAGACAAGCGTGGTAAAGTTAAGCAGTGCGGCCGGCCAAATGACCATCACGTGCAGCGTACCAGCCGTAGAGACAAGCGTGGTAAAATTCACCCGTGCGGCAGGCCAATTAACCACCACGTGCAGCATACCCACCGTAAAATAGCGTGACAAGGTGCCGCAATGCGACCGGCAAATTAACCATCACGTGCAGCGTACCAGCCGTACAGACAAGCGTGGTAAAGTTCAGTAGTGCGGCTGGCCAATTAACCATCACGTGCAGTGTACCAGCCGTAGAGACAAGCATTGTAAAATACAGAAATGTGGCCGGCCAAATAAACACCACGTGCAGCGTACCCTCCATAAAGTCAAGCGTGAAAAAAGCAGCAATGCGACCGGCCAATAACCATCATGTGTAGCGTACCAGCCGTAGAGACAAGCGTGGTAAAGCTCAGCAATGCGGCCGGCCAATTACCCATCACGTGCAGCGTACCGGCCGTAGAGACAAGCATGGTAAAGTGCAGCAGTGCGGCCGCCCAATTAACCTCACATGCAGCGAACCACCCGTAGCGACAAGCATGGTAAAGTTCAGCAGTGCGGCCGGCCAATTAACATCACATGCAGCGTACCATCCGTAGAGACAAGCGCGGTAAAGTTCAGCAGTGCGGCCTGCCAATTAACCATCACCTGTAGCGCACCATTCGTAGAGACAAGCGGGGTTAAGTTCAGCAGTGCGGCCTGTCAATTAACCATCACCTGCAGCGCACCATTCGTAGAGACAAGTGTGGTATAGTTCAGCCGTTGAGACAAGCGTGGTAAAGTTCAGCCGTGCGGCCGGCCAATTAACCATCACGATCAGCGTACCATCCGTAGAGACAAGCGTGATAAAGTGTCCCAATCCGACCGGCAAATGAACCATCATGTGCAGCGCACCCGCCGTAGAGAAAAGCATGGTAAAGTTCAGCAGTGCGGCCGGCCAATTACCCATCATGTGCAGCGTACCAGCCGTAGAGAGAAGCCTTGTAAATTTCAGAAGTGTTGCCGGCCACTTAACCACCACATGCAGGGTACCCTCCCTAATGTCAAGCGTGACAAAAAGCAGCAATGCGACCGGCCAATAACCATCACGTGTAGTGTACGAGCGGTAGAGAAGAGCGTGCAAAAGCTCGGCAATGCGGCCGGCCAATTACCCATCACGTGCAGTGTACCGGCCGTAGAGACAAGAATGGTAAACTTCAGCAGCGCGGCTTCCCAATTCACCATCACGTGCAGCGTACCACCGAAGAGACAAGCGTGGTAAAGTTCAGCAGGGCAGCCTGCCAATTAACCATCACCTGCAGCGCACCATTCGTAGAGGCAAGCGTGTTAAAGTTCAGCCGTGCTTCCGGCCAATTAACCATCACATGCAGCGTACCAGCCGTAGAGACAAGCGTGATAAAGTGTTGCAATGCGATCGGCAAATGAACCATGCACCATTCGTAGTGACAAGCGTGGTATAGTTCAGCAGTGTGGCCGGCCAATTAACCATCATGAGCCGCGTACCCGCTTTAGAGACAAGCGTGGTCAAGTTAAGCAGTGCGGCCGGCCAATTAACCATCACGTGCAGCGTACCAGCCGTAGAGACAAGCGTGGCAAAGTTCAGCAGTGTGGCCGAACAATTAACCACCATGTGCAACGTACCCGCCGTAAAGGCAAGCGTGATAAAAAGCAGCAATGCGACCGGCCAGCAACCATCACGTGTAGCGTACCATCCGTAGATACAAGCGTGGTAAGGCTCAGCAGTGCGGCCTGCCAATTAACCATCACCTGCAGCGCACCATTCGTAGAGACGAGCGTGGTATAGTTCAGCAGTGTGGCCGGCCAATTAACCATCACGTGCAGCGTACCAGCCGTAGAGACAAGCGTTGTAAAGTTCACCCTGCGGCAGGCCAATTAACCACCACGTGCAGCATGCCCACCGTAAAACAAGCGTGACAAGGTGCCTCAATGCGACCGGCAAATTAACCATCACGTGCAGCGTACCAGCCGTACAGGCAAGCGTGGTAAAGTTCAGTAGTGCGGCTGGAAAATTAACCATCACGTGCAGTGTACCAGCCGTAGAGACAATCATTGTAAAATTCAGGAGTCTGGCCGGCCAATTAAACACCACGTGCAGCGTACCCTCCGTAAAGTCAAGCGTGAAAAAAGCAGCAATGCGGCCGGCCAATAACCATCATGTGTAGCGTACCAGCCGTAGATACAAGCGTGGTAAAGCTCAGCAATGCGGCCAGCCAATTACCCATCACGTGCAGCGTACCCTCCATAAAGTCAAGCGTGAAAAAAGCAGCAATGCGACCTGCCAATAATCATCACGTGTAGCGTATCAGCCGTAGAGACAAGCGTGGTGAAGTTCAGCAGTGCGACCGGCCAATTAACCATCTTGTGCAGCGTACCATCCGAAGAGACAAGCTTGGTAAAGTTAAGCAGAGCGGCCGGCCAATTAGCCATCAGGTGCAGCGTACCGGCCTTAGAGACAAGCGTGGTATTCTTCAGCAATGCGGCCGGCCAATTACCCATCACGTGCAGCGTAACTGCCGTAGAGACAAGCGTGGTAAAGCTCAGCAATGCGGCCCGCCAATTACCCATCACGTGCAGTGTACCGGACGTAAAGACAAGCGCAGTAAAATTCAGTAGTGCGGCCGGCCAATTAACCATCACGTGCAGCGTACCAACCGCAGAGACAAGCGTGGTAAAGTTAAGCAGTGCGGCCGGCCAATTAACCATCACGTGCAGCATACCAGCCGTACAGTCAAGCGTGGTAAAGTTCAGCAGCACGGCCGGCCAATTAACCATCACGTGCAGCGTACCAGCCGTAGAGACAAGCATTGTAAAATTCAGAAGTGTGGCCGGCCGATTTAACACAACGTGCAGCGTACCCTCTGTAAAGTCAAGAGTGAAAAACAAGCAATGCGACCGGCCAATAACCATCACGTGTAGCGTACCAGCCGTAGAGACAAGCGTGGTAAAGCTCAGCAATGCAGCCGGCCAATCAAACATCACCTGCAGCGCACCATTCGTAGCGACAAGCGTGGCATAGTTCAGCCGTAGAGACAAGCGTGGTAAAGTTTAGCCGTGCGGCCGGCCAATTACCCATCACGTGCAGCGTACCGGCCGTAGAGACAAGCATGGTAAAGTTCAGCAGTATGGCCGCCCTATTAACCATCACGTGCAGCGTACCACCGTAGAGACAAGCGTGGTAAAGTTCAGCAGTGCGGCCGGCCAATCAAACATCACCTGCAGCGCACCATTCGTAGAGACAAGCGTGGCATAGTTCAGCCGTAGAGACAAGCGTGGTAAAGTTTAGCCGTGCGGCCGGCCAATTAACCATCACGTGCAGCGTACCAGCCGTAGAGACCAGCGTGATAAAGTGTCGCAATGCGACCGACAAATGAACCATCTCGTGCAGCGTACCAGCGGTAGAGACAACCGTGGTAAAGTTCAGCAGTGCGGCCGGCCAATTAACCATCACGTGCAGCGTACCAGCCGTAGAGACAAGCAGGGTATAGTTCAGCAGTGCGGCCGGCCAATTAATCATCACGTGTAGCATAACCGCCTTAGAGACAGGAGTGGTAAAGCTTAGCAATGCGGCCGGCCAATTACCAATCACGTGCAGCGTAACGGCCGTAGAGACAAGCATGGTAAAGTTCAGCAGTGTGGCCGCCCTATTGACCATCACGTGCAGCGTACCACCGTAGAGACAAGCGTGGTAAAGTTCAGCAGTGCGGCCGGCAAATCAAACATCACCTACAGCACACCATTCGTAGAGACAAGCGTGGCATAGTTCAGCCGTAGAGACAAGCGTGGTAAAGTTTAGCCGTGCGGCCGGCCAATTAACCATCACGTGCAGCGTACCAGCCGTAGAGACCAGCGTGATAAAGTGTCGCAATGCGACCGACAAATGAACCATCACGTGCAGCGTACCATCGTAGAGACAAGCGTGGTAAAGTTCAGCAGAGCAGCCTGCCAATTAACCATCACCTGCAGCACACCATTCGTAGAGAGAAGCGTAGTAAAGTTCACCCGTGTGGCCAGCCACTTAACCATCACGTGCAGCGTACCAGCCGTAGAGACAAGCGTGATAAATTGTCGCAATGCGATCGGCAAATGAACCATCACGTGCTGCGTACCCGCTTTAGAGACAAACGTGGCAAAGTTCAGCAGTTCGGCTGGCCATTTACCACCGCGTGCAGCGGGCTAGCCGTAGAGACAAGCATTGTAAAATTCAGAAGTGCGGCAGGCCAATTAAATACCACGTGCAGCCTACCCTCCGTAAAGTCAAGCGTCAAAAAAGCAGCAATGCGACCGGCCAATATCCATCACGTGTAGCGTACCAGCCGTAGAGACAAGCGTGGTAAAGCTCAGCAATGCGGCCGGCCAATTACCCATCACGTGCAGCGTACCCTACGTAAAGTCAAGCGTGAAAAAAGCAGCAATGCGACCTGCCAATAATCATCACGTGTAGCGTATCAGCCGTAGAGACAAGCGTGGTAAAGCTCAGCAATGCGGCCGGCCAATTACCCATCACGTGTAGCGTACCTTTCGTAGAGACAAGCGTGGTGAATTTCAGCAGTGCGACCGGCCAATTAACCATCTTGTGCAGCGTACCATCCGAAGAGACAAGCTTGGTAAAGTTAAGCAGTGCGGCCGGCCAATTAGCTAACACGTGCAGCGTACCGGCCTTAGAGACAAGCGTGGTATTCTTCAGCAGTGCGGTCAGCCAATTAACCATCAGGTGCAGGGTACACGCCGTAGAGACAAGCGTGGTAAAGTTCAGCAATGCGGCCTGCCAATTACCCATCACGTGCAGCGTAACTGCCGTAGAGATAAGCGTGGTAAAGTTCAGCATTGCGGCCGGCCAATTAACCATCACGTTCAGCGTACCAGCCGTAGAGACAAGCATTGTAACATTCAGAAGTGTGGCCGGCCAATTTACAACCTAGTGCAGCGTACCCTCCGTTAAGTCAAGCGTGAAAAAAGCAGCAATGCGACCGGCCAATAATGATCACTTGTAGTGTACCAGCCGTAGAGACAAGCGCGGTAAAGCTCAGCAATGTGGCCGGCCAATTACCCATCACGTGCAGCGTAATGGCCGTAGAGACAAGCATGGTAAAGTTCAGCAGTGCGACCGCCCCATTAACCATCACGTGCAGCGTACCATCCGTAGAGACAAGCGTGGTAAAGTTTAGCAGTGCGGCCGGCCCATTAAACATCATCTGCAGCGTACCATCCGTAGAGACAAGCGTTGTGAAATTCAGAAGTGTGGCCGGCCAATTAACCACCACGTGCAGCGTACCCTCCGTAAAGTCAAGCGTGACAAGAAGCAGGAATGCGACCGGGCAATAACTATCACGTGTAGCGTACCAGCCGTAGAGACAAGCGCGGTAAAGCTCAGCAATGCGGCCGGCCAATTACACATCCCGTGCAGCGTACCCGCCGTAGAGTCAAGCATAGTAAAGTACTGCAGTTCGGCCGCCCAATTAACCATCACGTACAGCGTACCACCGTAGAGACAAGCGTGGTAAAGTTCAGCAGTACAGCCTGCCAATTAACCATCACCTGCAGCGCACCATTCGTAGAGAGAAGCGTAGTAAAATTCACCCGTGCGGCCAGCCGATTAACCATCACGTGCAGCGTACCAGTCGTAGAGACAAGCGTGATAAATTGTCGCAATGCGATCGGCAAATGAACCATCACGTGCAGAGTACCATCCGTAGAAAGAAGCGTGGCAAAGTTCAGTAGTGCGGCTGGCCATTTACCCACCGCGGGCAGCGTGCCAGCCACAGAGACAAGCGTTGTAAAATTCAGCAGTGTGGCCGAACAATTAACCACCACGTGCATCGTACCCGATGTAAAGACAAGCGTGATAAAAAGCAGCAATGCGACCGACCAGTAACCATCATCCGTAGCGTACCACCGTAGAGACAAGCGGGGTAAGGCTCAGCAATGCGGCCGGCCAATTAACCACCACGTGCAGCGTACCCGCCGTAAAGACAAGCGTGATAAAAAACAGCAATGCGAACGGCACATTAACCATAGCGTGCAGCATACTCGCCGTAGAGACAAGCGTGACAAAGTGCTGCAATGCGACCGGCAAATTAACAATCACGTGTAACGTACCAGTCGTAGACACAAGCGTGGTAAAGCTCAGCAATGCGGGCGGCCAATTACCCATCAGGTGCAGAGTACCCGCCGTAGAGACAAGCGTGGTAAAGTTCAGCAGCGCGGCCGGCCAATTAACCATCACGTGCAGCGTACCAGCCGTAGAGACAAGCGGGGTATAGTTCAGCAGTGCGGCCGGCCAATTAATCATCGCGTGTATCATAACCGCCTTAGAGACAAGAGTGGTAAAGCTTAGCAATGCGGCCGGCCAATTATCCATCACGTGCAGCGTACCCGCGGTGAGATAAGCGTGGTATACTTAAGCAGGGCGGCCGGCCAATTAATCATCACGTGCAGCGCACCTACCGTAGAGATACGCGTGGTAAAGTTCAGCATTGCGGCAGGCAAATTAACCATCATGTGTAGCGTACCATCCGTAGAGACAGGCATTGTAAAGTTCAGCATTGTGGCCGGCCAATTAGCCACCACGTGCAGCTGTACCCGCCGTAAAGACAAGCGTGATAAAAAGCAGCACTGCGACCGGCCAATTAACCTTCACGTGTAGCGTACCAGCCGTAGAGACAAGCGGGGTTAAGGTCAGCAGTGCGGCCTGTCAATTACCAGTCACCTGCAGCGCACCATTCGTAGAGACAAGCGTGGTAAAGTTCAGCCGGGTGGCCGGCCAATTAACCATCACGTGCAGCGTACCAGCCGTAGAGAATAGCGTGATAAAGTGTCCCAATCCGACCGGCACATGAACCATCACGTGCAGCATACCCGCCGCAGAGAAAAGCATGGTAAAGTTCAGCAGTGCGGCCGGCCAATTACCCATCACGTGCAGCGTACCAGCCGTAGAGAGAAGCCTTGTAAATTTCAGAAGTGTTGCCGGCCAATTAACCACCACATGCAGGGTACCCTCCCTAATGTCAAGCGTGACAAAAAGCAGCAATGCGACCAGCCAATAACCATCACGTGTAGTGTACCAGCGGTAGAGAAGAGCGTGCAAAAGCTCGGCAATGCGGCCGGCCAATTACCCATCACGTGCAGTGTACCGGCCGTAGAGACAAGAATGGTAAACTTCAGCAGCGCGGCTTCCCAATTCACCATCACGTGCAGCGTACCACCGAAGAGACAAGCGTGGTAAAGTTCAGCAGGGCAGCCTGCCAATTTAGCACCACCTGCAGCGTACCATTCGTAGAGACAAGCGTGGTAAAGTTCAGCCGTGCTTCCGGCCAATTAACCATCACGTGCAGCGTACCAGCCGTAGAGACAAGCGTGATAAAGTGTTGCAATGCGATCGCCAAATGAACCATGCACCATTCGTAGTGACAAGCGTGGTATAGTTCAGCAGTATGGCCGGCCAATTAACCATCATGAGCCGCGTACCCGCTTTAGAGACAAGCGTGGTAAAGTTCAGCAGTGCGGCCAGCCAATTAACCATCCCGTCCAGCTTACGAGCCGTAGAGACAAGCGTGGTCAAGTTAAGCAGTGCGGCCGGCCAATTAACCATCACGTGCAGCGTACCAGCCGCAGAGACAAGCGTGGTAAATTTCAGCAGTGTGGCCGAACAATTAACCACCACGTGCAACGTACCCGCCGTAAAGGCAAGCGTGACAAAAAGCAGCAATGCGACCGGCCAGCAACCATCACGTGTAGCGTACCATCCGTAGATACAAGCGTGGTAAGGCTCAGCAGTGCGGCCTGCCAATTAACCATCACCTGCAGCGCACCATTCGTAGAGACGAGCGTGGTATAGTTCAGTAGTGTGGCCGGCCAATTAACCATCATGTGCCGCGTACCCGCTTTAGAGACAAACGTGGTAAAGTTGAGCAGTGCGGATGGCAGATTAACCTTCACATGCAGCGTACTAGCCGCCGAGACAAGCGTGGTAAAGCTCAGCAATGCGGCCTGCCAATTAACCACCACGTGCAGCGTACCCGCCGTAGAGACAAGCGTGACAAAGTGCTGCAATGCGACCGGCAAATTAACCATCACGTGTAGCATACCAGCCGTAGATACAAGCGTGCTAAAGCTCAGCAATGCGACCGGCCAATTGCCCATTATGTGCAGCGTACCGGACGTAAAGACAAGCGTGGTAAAATTCAGCAGTGCGGCCGGCCAATTAACCATCACCTGCAGCGTACCAGCCGTAGAGACAAGCGTGGTAAAGTTCACCCTGCGGCAGGCCAATTAACCACCACGTGCAGCATGCCCACCGTAAAACAAGCGTGACAAGGTGCCTCAATGCGACCGGCAAGTTAACCATCACGTGCAGCGTACCAGCCGTACAGGCAAGCGTGGTAAAGTTCAGTAGTGCGGCTGGCCAATTAACCATCACGTGCAGTGTACCAGCCGTAGAGACAAGCATTGTAAAATTCAGGAGTCTGGCCGGCCAATTAAACACCACGTGCAGCGTACCCTCCGTAAAGTCAAGCGTCAAAAAAGCAGCAATGCGGCCGGCCAATAACCATCATGTGTAGCGTACCAGCCGTAGATACAAGCGTGGTAAAGCTCAGCAATGCGGCCAGCTAATTACCCATCACGTGCAGCGTACCCTCCATAAAGTCAAGCGTGAAAAAAGCAGCAATGCGACCTGCCAATAATCATCACGTGTAGCGTATCAGCCGTAGAGACAAGCGTGGTAAAGCTCAGCAATGCGGCCGGCCAATTACCCATCACCTGTAGCGTACCTTTCGTAGAGACAAGCGTGGTGAAGTTCAGCAGTGCGACCGGCCAATTAACCATCTTGTGCAGCGTACCATCTGAAGAGACAAGCTTGATAAAGTTAAGCAGTGCGGCCGGCCAATTAACCATCACGTGCAGCGTACCGGCCTTAGAGACAAGCGTGGTATTCTTCAGCAATGCGGCCGGCCAATTAACCATCACGTGCTGCGTACCAACCGCAGAGACAAGCGTGGTAAAGTTAAGCAGTGCGGCTGGCCAATTAACCATCACGTGCAGCATACCAGCCGTACAGTCAAGCGTGGTAAAGTTCAGCAGCACGGCCGGCCAATTAACCATCACGTGCAGCGTACCAGCCGTAGAGACAAGCATTGTAAAATTCAGAAGTGTGGCCGGCCAATTTAACACAACGTGCAGCGTACCCTCTGTAAAGTCAAGCGTGAAAAACAAGCAATGCGACCGGCCAATAACCATCACGTGTAGCGTACCAGCCGTAGAGACAAGCGTGGTAAAGCTCAGCAATGCAGAAGGCCAATTACCCATCACGTGCAGCGTACCGGCCGTAGAGACAAGCATGGTAAAGTTCAGCAGTGCGGCCGGCCAATCAAACATCACCTGCAGCGCACCATTCGTAGCGACAAGCGTGGCATATTTCAGCCGTAGAGACAAGCGTGGTAAAGTTTAGCCGTGCGGCCGGCCAATTACCCATCACGTGCAGCGTACCGGCCGTAGAGACAAGCATGGTAAAGTTCAGCAGTGTGGCCGCCCTATTAACCATCACGTGCAGCGTACCACCGTAGAGACAAGCGTGGTAAAGTTCAGCAGTGCGGCCGGACAATCAAACATCACCTGCAGCGCACCATTCGTAGAGACAAGCGTGGCATAGTTCAGCCGTAGAGACAAGCGTGGTAAAGTTTAGCCGTGCGGCCGGCCAATTAACCATCACGTGCAGCGTACGGGTCGTAGAGACCAGCGTGATAAAGTGTCCCAATGCGACCGACAAATGAACCATCACGTGCAGCGTACCAGCGGTAGAGACAACCGTGGTAAAGTTCAGCAGTGCGGCCGGCCAATTAACCATCACGTGCAGCGTACCAGCCGTAGAGACAAGCAGGGTATAGTTCAGCAGTGCGGCCGGCCAATTATTCATCACGTGCAGCGTACCTACAGTAGAGATACGCGTGGTAACGTTCAGCAGTGCGCCAGGCAAATTAACCATCATGCGTAGCATACCCGACGTAGAGACAGGCGTTGTAAAGTTCAGCATTGTGGCCGGCCAATTAACCATCACGTGCAGCGTACCACCGTAGAGACAAGCGGGGTTAAGTTCAGCAGTGCGGCCCGACAATTAACCATCACCTGCAGCGCACCATTCGTAGAGACAAGCGTGGTATAGTTCAGCCGTAGAGACAAGCGTGGTAAAGTTCAGCAGTGCGCCCGGACAATTAACCGTCACGTGCAGCGTACCATCCGTAGAGACAAGCATTGTGAAATTCAGAAGTGTGGCTGGCCAATTAACCACCACGTGCAGCGTACCCTCCGTAAAGTCAAGCGTGACAAGAAGCAGGAATGCGACCGGGCAATAACCATCACGTGCAGCATACCAGCCGTAGAGACAAGCGCGGTAAAGCTCAGCAATGCGGCCGGCCAATTACCCATCACGTGCAGCGTACCGGCCGTAGAGACAAGCATGGTAAAGTACAGCAGTACGGCCGCCCAATTAACCATCACGTGCA
Organism: Dermacentor variabilis; assembly: GCF_050947875.1. Classification (NCBI taxonomy): domain Eukaryota; kingdom Metazoa; phylum Arthropoda; class Arachnida; order Ixodida; family Ixodidae; genus Dermacentor; species Dermacentor variabilis. The sequence goes on along the minus strand of NC_134574.1, from coordinate 2,534,726 downwards.
GCGTACCACCATAGAGACAAGCGTGGTAAAGTTCAGCAGTGCAGCCTGCCAATTAACCATCACCTGCAGCACACCATTCGTAGAGAGAAGCGTAGTAAAGCTCACCCGTGCGGCCAGCCACTTAACCATCACGTGCAGCGTACCAGCCGTAGAGACAAGCGTGATAAATTGTCGCAATGCGATCTGCAAATGAACCATCACGTGCTGCGTACCCGCTTTAGAGACAAACGTGGCAAAGTTCAGCAGTTCGGCTGGCCATTTACCCACCGCGTGCAGCGGGCCAGCCGTAGAGACAAGCATTGTAAAATTCAGAAGTGCGGCAGGCCAATTAAACACCACGTGCAGCCTACCCTCCGTAAAGTCAAGCGTCAAAAAAGCAGCAATGCGACCGGCCAATAACCATCACGTGTAGCGTACCAGCCGTAGAGACAAGCGTGGTAAAGCTCAGCAATGCGGACGGCCAATTACCCATCACGTGCAGCGTACCCTACATAAAGTCAAGCGTGAAAAAAGCAGCAATGCGACCTGCCAATAATCATCACGTGTAGCGTATCAGCCGTAGAGACAAGCGTGGTAAAGCTCTGCAATGCGGCCGGCCAATTACCCATCACGTGTAGCGTACCTTTCGTAGAGACAAGCGTGGTGAATTTCAGCAGTGCGACCGGCCAAATAACCATCTTGTGCAGCGTACCATCCGAAGAGACAAGCTTGGTAAAGTTAAGCAGTGCGGCCGGCCAATTAGCCATCACGTGCACCTTACCGGCCTTAGAGACAAGCGTGGTATTCTTCAGCAGTGCGGTCAGCCAATTAACCATCACGTGCAGGGTACACGCCGTAGAGACAAGCGTGGTAAAGTTCAGCAATGCGGCCTACCAATTACCCATCACGTGCAGCGTAACTGCCGTAGAGATAAGCGTGGTAAAGCTCAGCAATGCGGCCCACCAATTGCCCATCACGTGCAGCGTACAGGACGTAAAGACAAGCGTGGTAAAATTCAGAAGTGCGGCCGGCCAATTAACCATCACCTGCAGCGCACCATTCGTAGAGACAAGCATCGTATAGTTCAGCCGCAGAGACAAGCGTCGTGAAGTTCAGCCATGCGGCCGGCCAAACACCTATCACGTGCAGCGTACCAGCCGCACAGACAAGCGTGGTAAAGTTAAGCAGTGCGGCCGGCCAATTAACCTTCACGTGCAGCGTACCAGCCATAGAGACATGCGTGGTAAAGTTCACCCGTGCGGCAGGCCAATTAACCATCACGTGCAGCATGCCCACCGTAAAACAAGCGTGACAAAGTGCCGCAATGCGACCGGCAAATTAACTATCACGTGCAGCATACCAGCCGTACAGACAAGCGTGGTAAAGTTCAGCAGTGCGGCCGGCCAATTAACCATCACGTTCAGCGTACCAGCCGTAGAGACAAGCATTGTAACATTCAGAAGTGTGGCCGGCCAATTTAACACCTCGTGCAGCGTACCCTCCGTTAAGTCAAGCGTGAAAAAAGCAGCAATGCGACCGGCCAATAACGATCACGTGTAGCATAACCCCCTTAGAGACAAGAGTGGTCAAGCTTAGCAATGCGGCCGGCCAATTATCCATCACGTGCAGCGTACCCGCGTTCAGACAAGCGTGGTAAACTTAAGCAGTGCGGCCGGCCAATTAATCATCACGTGCAGCGTACCATCCGTAGAGACAAGCGTGGTAAAGTTTAGCAGTGCGGCCGGCCCATTAAACATCACCTGCAGCGTACCATCCGTAGAGAGAAGCGTTGTGAAATTCAGAAATGTGGCCGGCCAATTAACCACCACGTGCAGTGTACCCTCCGTAAAGTCAAGTGTGACAAGAAGCAGGAATGCGACCGGGCAATAACTATCACGTGTAGCGTACCAGCCGTAGAGACAAGCGCGGTAAAGCTCAGCAATGCGGCCGGCCAATTACCCATCACGTGCAGCGTACCGGCCGTAGAGACAAGCATGGTAAAGTACTGCAGTACGGCCGCCCAATTAACCATCACGTACAGCGTACCACCGTAGAGAAAAGCGTGGTAAAGTTCAGCAGTGCAGCCTGCCAATTAACCATCACCTGCAGCGCACCATTCGTAGAGAGAAGCGTAGTAAAGTTCACCCGTGCGGCCAGCCGATTAACCATCACGTGCAGCGTACCAGCCGTAGAGACAAGCGTGATAAATAGTCGCAATGCGATCGGCAAATGAACCATCACGTGCAGCGTACCATCCGTAGAAACACGCGTGGCAAAGTTCAGCAGTGCGGCTGATTATTTACCCACCGCGGGCAGCGTGCCAGCCGCAGAGACAAGCGTTGTAAAATTCAGCAGTGTGGCCGAACAATTAACCACCACGTGCATCGTACCCGATGTAAAGACAAGCGTGATAAAAAGCAGCAATGCGACCGGCCAGTAACCATCACCCGTAGCGTACCACCGTAGAGACAAGCGTGGTAAGGCTCAGCAATGCGGCCGCCAAATTAACCATCACGTGCAGCTACCAGTCGTAGAGACAAGCGTAGTAAAGTTCAGCAGTGCGGCCTGTCAATTAACCATCACCTGCAGCGCACCATTCGTAGAGACAAGCGTGGTATAGTTCAGCCGTAGAGACAAGCGTGGTAAAGTTCAGCCGTGCGGCCGGCCAATGAACCATCACGTGCAGCGTACCAGCCGTAGAGACAAGCATGGCAAAGTTCAGCAGTGCGGCCAGCCAATTATCCATCACGTGCAGCGTACCCACCGCAGAGACAAGCGTGGTCAAGTTAAGCAGTGCGGTCGGCCAATTAACCATCACGTGCAGCGTACCATTCGTAGAGACAAGCATGGTAAAGTTCACCCGTGCGGCCGGCATTTAACCATTACGTGCAGCGTACCTGCCGTAGGGACAAGCGTGGTAAAGCTAAGCAATGCGGCCGGTCAATTACCCATCACGTGCAGCGTACCAGCCGCAGAGAAAAGAATTGTAAACCTCAGCAGTGCGGCCGGCTAATTAACCACCACGTGCAGCGTACCCGCTGTAAAGAAAAGCGTGATAAAAAACAGCAATGCGACCGGCACATTAACCATCACGTGCAGCATACCCGCCGTTGAGACAAGCGTGACAAAGTGCTGCAATGCGACCGGCAAATTAACCATCACGTGTAACGTACCAGCCGTAGACACAAGCGTGGTAAAGCTCAGCAATGCGGGCGGCCAATTACCCATCAGGTGCAGAGTACCCGCCGTAGAGACAAGCGTGGTAAAGTTCAGCAGCGCGGCCGGCCAATTAACCATCACATGCAGCGTACCAGCCGTAGAGACAAGCGGGGTATAATTCGGCAGTGCGGCCGGCCAATTAATCATGACGTGTAGCATAACCGCCTTAGAGGCAAGAGTGGTAAAGCTTAGCAATGCGGCAGGCCAATTACCCATATCGTGCAGCGTACCCCCCGTTGAGACAAGCGTGGTAAGGATCAGCAAGGCGGCCGGCCAATTGCCCATCACGTGCAGCGTACCGGCCGTCGAGACAAGCGGGGTTAAGTTCAGCAGTGTGGCCTGTCAATTACCCATCACCTGCAGCGCACCATTCGTAGAGACAAGCGTGGAATAGTTCAGCCGTAGAGACAAGCGTGGTAAAGTTCAGCCGTGCGGCCGCCCAATTAACCATCACGTGCAGCGTACCAGCCATAGAGACAAGAGGGATAGAGTGCCGCAATGCGATCGGAAAATGAACCATCACCTGCAGCGCACCATTCGTAGAGACAAGCGTGGCCAAGTTAAGTAGTGCGGCCGGCCAATTAACCATCTTGTGCAGCGTACCAGCCGTAGAGACAAGCGTGGTAAAGTTAACCTGTGCGGCCGACTATTTAAGCATCACGTGTACCGTACCAGCCGTAGAGACAAGCGTGGTAAACTTCAACAGTGCGGCCGGCAAATTAACCACCACGTGCAGCGTACAAGCCGCAGAGACTAGCGTGGTAAAGCTCAGGAATGCGGCAGGCCAATTACCCGTCACGTGCAGCGTTCCGGCCATAGAGACAAGCGTGGTAAAGTTCAGCAGTGCGGCCGGCCAATTAATCCTCACCTGTAGCGCACCATTCGTAGAGACAAGCGTCGTATAGTTCATCCGTAGAGACAAGCGTGGGAAAGTTCAGCCATGCGCCCGGCAAATAACCATCACGTGCCGCGTGCCAGCCGTAGACACAAGAGTGGTAAAGTTAAGCAGTGCGGCCGGCCAAATAACCATCACGTGCTGCGTAACACCGTACAGACAAGCGTGGTAAAGTTCACCCGCGCGGCAGGCCAATTAACCACCACGTGCAGCATACCCACCGTAAAACAAGCGTGAAAAAGTTCAGCCATGCGACCCGCAAATTAACCATCATGTGCAGCGTACCAGCCGTAAACCCAAGCGTGGTAAAGTTCAGAAGTGAGGCCGGCCAATCAACCATGACGTGCAGCGTACCAGCCGCAGAGACAAGCGTTGTAAAATTCAGAAGTGTGGCTGGCCAATTAAACACCACGTGCAGCGTACCCTCCTTAACGTCAAACGTGAAAAAAGCAGCAAATCGACCGGCCAATAACCATCACGTGTAGCGTACCAGCCGTAGAGACAAGCGTGGTAAAGTTCAGCAGTGCTGCCTGAAAATAAACCATCACCTGCAGCGCACCATCCGTAGAGACAGGTGTGGTATAGTTCACCACTGCGGCCGCCCAATTAACCATCACGTGCAGCATACCAGCCGTCGAGACAAGCGTGGTAAAGTTCAGCAGTGCGGCCGGCCAATTACCCATCACGTGCAGCGTACAATCCGTAGAGACAAGCGTGGTAAAGCTCAGCAATGCGGCCGGCCAATTACCCATCACGTTCAGCGTACCGGCCGTAGAGACAAGCGTGGTAAAGTTCAGCAGTGCGGCCGGCCAATTAACCATCACCTGCAGCGCACCATTCTAGAGACAAGCGTCGTACAGTTCAGCCGTAGAGACAAGCGTGGTAAAGTTCATCCATGCGGCCGGCCAAATAACCATCACGTGCAGCGTACCAGCCGCAGAGACAAGCGTGATAAAGTATCGCAATGCAACCGGCAAATGAACCATCACGTGCAGCGTACCACCCGTAGAGACAAGCGTGGTGAAGTTCAGCAGTGCGCCCGGACTATTAACCGTCACGTGCAGCGTACCATCCGTAGAGACAAGCGTTGTGAAATTCAGAAGTGTGGCCGGCCAATTAACCACCACGTGCAGCGTACCCTCCGTAATGTCAAGCGTGACAAGAAGCAGGAATGCGACCGGGCAATAACCATCACGTGCAGCGTACCAGCCGTAGAGACAAGCGCGCTAAAGCTCAGCAATGCGGCCGGCCAATTACCCATCACGTGCAGCGTACCGGCCGTAGAGACAAGCATGGTAAAGTACAGCAGTACGGCCGCCCAATTAACCATCACGTGCAGCGTACCACCGTAGAGACAAGCGTGGTAAAGTTCAGCAGTGCAGCCTGCCAATTAACCATCATAGGCAGCGCACCATTCGTAGAGAGAAGCGTAGTAAAGTTCACCCGTGCGGCCAGCCAATTAACCATCACGCGCAGCGTACCAGCCGTAGAGACAAGCGTGATAAATTGTCGCAATGCGATCTGCAAATGAACCATCACGTGCTGCGTACCATCCGTAGAAACAAGCGTGGCAAAGTTCAGCAGTGCGGCTGGCCATTTACCCACCGTGTGCAGCGTGCCAGCTGTGGAGACAAGCATTGTAAAATTCAGAAGTGCGGCAGGCCAATTAAACACCACGTGCAGCCTACCCTCCGTAAAGTCAAGCGTCAAAAAAGCAGCAATGCGACCGGTTAATAACCATCACGTGTAGCGTACCAGCCGTAGAGACAAGCGTGGTAAAGCTCAGCAATGCGGCCGGCCAATTACCCATCACGTGTAGCCTACCTTTCGTAGAGACAAGCGTGGTGAAGTTCAGCAGTGCGACCGGCCAATTAACCATCTTGTGCAGCGTACCATCCGAAGAGACAAGCTTGGTAAAGTTAAGCAGTGCGGCCGGCCGATTAGCCATCACGTGCAGCGTACCGGCCTTAGAGACAAGCGTGGCACTCTTCAGCAGTGCGGTCGGCCAATTAACCATCACGTGCAGGGTACACGCCGTAGAGACAAGCGTGGTAAGGCTCAGCAATGCGGCCGTCCAATTGCCCATCACGTGCAGCGTAACCGCCGTAGAGACAAGTGTGGTAAAGTTCAGCAGTGCGGCCGGCCAATTAACCATCACCTGCAGCGCACCCGCCGTAGAGACAGGTGTGGTATACTTCAGCACTGCGGCCGGCCAATTAACCATCACGTGCAGCGTACCAGCCGTCGAGACAAGCGTGGTAAAGTTCAGCAGTGCGGCAGGCCAATTAACCACCACGTGCAGCGTACCCGCAGTAAAGACAAGCGTGATAAAGTGCTGCAATGCGACTGGCCAATTAACCATCCCGAACAGCGTACCATCCGTAGAGACAAGCGTAATAAAGTTCAGCATTGTGGCCGGCCAATTAACCATCACCTGCAGCGTACCTGCAGTGAAGACGAGGGTGATTAAGTGCAGCATTGCGCACGGCCAACTAACCATCATGTGTAGCATACCATCCATAGAGACAAGCGTGGTGAAGTTCAGCAGTGCGGTCGGCCAATTAACCATCTTGTGCAGCGTACCCGCAGTAAGGACAAGCGTGGTAAAACTCAGCAACGCGGCAGGCCAATTACCCATCACGTGCAGTGTACCCTCCGTAGAGACAAGCGTGGTAAGGCTCACCAATGCGGCCGGCCAATTGCCCATCACGTGCAGCGTACCCGCCGTAGAGACAAGTGTGGTAAAGTTCTGCAGTGCGGCCAGCCAATTAACCATCACGTGCAGCCTACCCGCAGTAAGGACAAGCGTGGTAAAGCTCAGCAATGCGGCCGGCCAATTACCAATCACGTGCACCATAATCGCCGTAGAGACAAGCGTGGTAAAGCTCAGCAATGCGGCCGGCCAATTACCCATCACGAGCAGCGTACGCCCCCTAGAGACAAGCGTGGTAAAGCTCAGAAATGCGGCCTGCCAATTACCCATCACGTGCAGCGTACCCGCCGTAGAGACAAGCGCGGTAAGGTTCAGCAGTGCGGCCTGAAAATTAACCATGACCTGCAGCGCACCAGCCGTAGAGACAGGTGTGGTATAGTTCAGCACTGCGGCCGACCAATTAACCATCACGTGCAGCGTACCAGCCGTCGAGACAAGCCTGGTAAAGTTCAGCAGTGAGGCTGCCAAATTAACCACCACGTGCAGCGTACCCGCAGTAAAGGGAAGCGTGATAAAGTGTAGCAATGCGACCGGCCAATTAACCATCACGTGCAGCGTATCATCCGTAGAGACAAGCGTAATAAAGTTCAGCAGTTTGGCCGGCCAATAAACCATCACCTGCAGCGTACCCACAATGAAGACGAGGGTGATTAAGAGCAGCAATGCGGACGGCCAATTAACCATCTTGTGCAGCCTACAGGCCAAAGAGACAAGCGTGGTATTCTTCTGCAGTGTGGCCGGCCAATTAACCATCACATGCAGTGTACCTGCCGTACAGACAAGCGTGGTAAGGCTCACCAATGCGGCCGGCCAATTGCCCATCACGTGCAGCGTTCGGGCCGTAGAGACAAGCGTGGTAAAGTTCAGCAGCGCGGCCGGCCAATTAACCATCACCTCCATCGCACCATTCGTAGAAACAAGCGTCGTATAGCTCAGCCGTAGAGACAAGCGTGTTAAAGTTCAGCAATGCGGCATGCCAAATAACCCTCACGTGTAGCGTACCAGCCGTAGAGACAAGCGTGGTAAAGTTAAGCAATGCGGCCGGCCAAATTACCATAACGTGCAGCGTACCACCCGTAGAGACAAGCGTGGTAAAGTTCACCCGTGCTGCAGGCCAATTAACCACAACGTGCAGCATACACACCGTAAAACAAGCGTGACAAAGTGACGCAATGCGACCGGCAAATTAACCTTCACGTGCAGCGTACCAACCGTACAGACAAGCGTGGTAAAGTTGAGCAGTGTGGCCTGCCAATTAACCATCACGCGCAGCCTACCAGCCGTAGAGACAAGCGTTGTAAAATTCAGAAGTGTGGCCGGCCAATTAAACACCACGTACAGCGTACCTTCCGTAAAGTCGAGCGTGACAAAAAGCAGCCATGCGACCGGCCAATAACCATCACGTGCAACGTGCCGGCCGTAGAGACAAGCGTGGTAAAGTTCAGTAGTGTGGCCGCCCAATTAACCAGCACATGCCGCGTACCAGCCGTAGAGAAAACTGCGGTAAAGTTCAGCAGTGCGGCCTGCCAATTAACCATCACCTACAGCGAGCAATTCGTAGAGACAAGCGTGGTATAGTTCAGCAGTGTGGCAGGTCAATTAACCCTCACGTGCAGCGTACCCGCTGTAGAGACAAGCATGGCAAATTTCAGCAGTGGGGCCAGCCAATTATACATCACCCGCAGCGTACCCGCCGTAGAGACAAGCGTGGTCAAGTTAAGCAGTGCGACCGGCCAATTAACCATCACGTCCAGCGTACCAGCCGTAGAGACAAGCGTGGTAAAGTTCAGCGGTGCGGACGGCAAATTAACCATCACGTGCAGCGTACTAGCCACAGAGACAAGCGTGGTAAAGGTCAGCAATGCGGCAGGAAAATTACCCATCACGTAAAGCGTACCCGCCGTAAGACAAGCGTGGTAAAGTTCAGCAGTGCGGTCGGTATTTAACCATCACGTGCAGCGTACCAGCCATAGAGACAAGAATTGTAAAGCTCCGTTAAGCGGCCGGCCAATTAACCACTACATGCAGCATACCTGCCGTAAAGACAAGCGTGATAAAAAGCAGCAATGCGACCAGCACATTAAACATCACGTGCAGCGTACCAGCCGTAGAGAAAAGCGTGGTAAAGTTCAGCAGTGCGGCCTGAAAATTAACCATCACCTGCAGCGCACCACCCGTAGAGACAGGTGGGGTATTGTTCAGCACTGCGGCCGGCCAATTAACCATCACCTGCAGCGTACCAGCCGTCGAGACAAGCGTGGTAAAGTTCAGCAGTGCGGCAGGCCAATTAACCACCACGTGCAGCGTACCCGCAGTAAAGACAAGCCTGATAAACTGCAGCAATGCGACCGGCCAATTAACCATCACGTGCAGCGCACCATTCGCAGAGACAAGCGTAATAAAGTTCAGCAGTGTGGCCGGCCAATTAACCATCGCCTACAGCGTACAAGCAGTGAAGACAAGGCTAATTAAGTGCAGCAATGCGGACGGCAAACTAACCATCACGTGCAGGGTACCCGCAGTAAGGACTAGTGTGGTAAAGCTCAGCAATGCGGTCGGCTAATTACCCATCACGTGCAGTGTAACAGCCGTAGAGACAAGCGTGGTAAGGCTCAGCAGTGCGGCCGGCCAATTAACCATCACCTGCAGCGCACCATTCTAGAGACAAGCGTCGTATAGTTCAGCCGTAGAGACAAGCGTGGTAAAGTTCAGCCATGCGGCCGGCCAAATAACCATCACGTGCAGCGTACTAGCCGTAGAGACAAGCGTGGTATAGCTCAGCAATCCGGGTGGTCAATTACCCATCACGTGCAGCGTACCAACCGTAGAGACAAGAATTGTACGGCTCAGCAGTGCGGCCGGCCAATTAACCACCACGTGCAGCGTACCGCCGTAAAGACAAGCGTGATAAAAAGCAGCAATGTGACCGGCATATTAACCATCACGTGTAGCGTACCCTCCGTAGAGACAAGCGTTACAAAATGCTGCAATACGACCGGCAAATTAACCATCACGTGTAGCATACCAGCCGTAGACACAAGCGTGGTAAAGCTCAGCAATGCGGCCGGCCAATTACCCATCACGTGCAGCGTTCCCGCCGTAGAGACAAGCGTGGTAAAGTTCAGCAGTGCGGAGGCCCATTAACCATCACGTTTGCGTACCCGCAGTAAAGACAAGCGTGATAAAGTGCTGCAATGCGACTGGCCAATTAACCATCACGTTCAGTAACGTGGAAAGTTGGGCTAGTTGGTGAGTGATCATAGTACCTTGCTGGTGAAGCAGCGCACAAACACGGACACAGTGGAGACAAGCAGGAATAGACGACATTCGCTGTTGAAGCATCGCACAAACACGGACACAGTGGAGACAAGCAGGAATAGACGACTATAGCAGGAATAGACGTCTATTCCTGCTTGTTTCCACTGTGTCCGTGTTTGTGCGCTGCTTCACCAGCAAGGTACTATAACCATCACGTACAGCGTACCATCCGTAGAGACAAGCGTAATAAAGTTCAGCACTGTGGCCGGCCAATTAACCATCACCTGCAGCGTACCTGCAGTGAAGACGAGGGTGATTAAGTGCGGCATTGCGGACGGCCAACTAACCGTCATGTGTAGCGCACCATCCATAGGGACAAGCGTGGTGAAGTTCAGCAGTGCGGTCGGCCAATTAACCATCTTGTGCAGCGTACTCGCAGTAAGGACAAGCGTGGTAAAGCTCAGCAATGCGGCCGGCCAATTACCCATCACGTGCAGCGTAACAGCCGTAGAGACAAGTGTGGTAAAGCTCAGCAATGCGGCAGGCCAATTACGCATCACGTGCAGTGTACCCTCCGTAGAGACAAGCGTGGTAAGGCTCACCAATGCGGCCGGACAATTGCCCATCACGTGCAGCGTACCCGCCGTAGAGACAAGCGTGGTAAAGTTCAGCAGTGCGGCCGGCCAATTAACCATCAGTTGCAGCCTACCCGCAGTAAGGACAAGCGTGGTAAAACTCAGCAATGCGGCCGGCAAATTACCCATCACGTGCAGCATAACCGCCGTAAAGACAAGCGTGGTATAGTTCAGCCGTAGAGACAAGCATGGTAAAGTTCAGCAGTGCGGCCGGCCAATTAACCATCACGTGCAGCGTACCCGCAGTAAGGACAAGCGTGGTAAAGCTCAGCAATGTGGCCGGCCAATTACCCATCACGTGCAGCGTAACAGCCGTGGAGACAAGTGTGGTAAAGCTCAGCAATGCGGCAGGCCAATGACCCATCACGTGCAGTGTATCCTCCGTAGAGACAAGCGTGGTAATGCTCACCAATGCGGCCGGCCAATTGCCCATCACGTGCAGCGTACCAGCCGTAGAGACTAGCGTGGTAAAGTTCAGCATTGCGGCCGGCCAATTAACCATCACGTGCAGCCTACCCGCAGTAAGGACAAGCGTGGTAAAGCTCAGCAATGCGGCCGGCCAATTACCCATCACGTGCAGCATAACGGCCGTAGAGACAAGCGTGGTAAAGCTCAGCAATGCGGCCGGCCAATTACCCATCACGAGCAGCGTACGCGCCGCAGAGACAAGCGTGGTAAAGTTCAGCAGCGTGGCTGGCCAATTAACCGTCACGTGCAGCGTACCAGCCGTAGAGAGAAGCGTGGTAAAGTTCACCAGTGCGGCCGGCCAATTAACCATCACGTGCAGCGTACCCGCCGTAGAGACAAGCGTGGTAATGTTCAGCAGTGCGGCCTGAAAATTAACCATCACCTGCAGCGCACCAGCCGTAGAGACAGGTGTCGTAAAGTTCAGCAGTGCGGCTGCCAAATTAACCACCACGTGCAGCGTACCCGCAGTAAAGACAAGCGTGATAAAGTGTAGCAATGCGACTGGCCAATTAACCATCACGTGCAGCGTATCATCCGTAGAGACAAGCGTAATAAAGTTCAGCAGTGTGGCCGGCCAATTAACCATCACCTGCAGCGTACCCGCAATGAAGATGAGGGTGATTAAGAGCAGCAATGCGGACGGCCAACTAACCATCTTGTGCAGCGTACAGGCCATAGACACAAGCGTGGTATTCTTCTGCAGTGTGGCCGGACAATTAACCATCACGTGCAGCGTAGCCGCTCTAGAGACAAACATTGTAAAGTTCAACAGTGCGGCCGGCCAATTAACCATCACGTACAGGAAACAGCCGTAGAGACAAGCGTGGTAAAGTTCAGTAGTGCGGCCGGCCAATTAATCATCACGTGCAGTGTACCCGCAGTAAGCACAAGCGTGGTAAAGCTCAGCAATGCGGCCGGCCAATTACCCATCACGTGCAGCGTAACAGCCGTAGAGACAAGCGTGGTAAGGCTCACCAATGCGGCCGGCCAAATGCCCATCACGTGCAGCGTACCGCCGTAGAGACAAGCGTGGTAAAGTTCAGCAGCGCGGCCGGCCAATTAACCATCACCTCCATCGCACCATTCGTAGAAACAAGCGTCGTATAGCTCAGCCGTAGAGACAAGCGTGGTAAAGTTCAGCAATGCGGCATACCAAATAACCCTCACGTGCAGCGTACCAGCCGTAGAGACAAGCGTGGTAAAGTTAAGCAGTGCGGCCGGCCAAATTACCATCACGTGCAGCGTACCAGCCGTAGAGACAAGCGTGGTAAATTTCATCCGTGCGCAGGCCAATTAACCACCACGTGCAGCATACACACCGTAAAACAAGCGTGACAAACTGCCGCAATGCGACCGGCAAATTAACCTTCACGTGCAGCGTACCAGCCGTAGAGACAAGCGTTGTAAAATTCAGAAGTGTGGCCGGCCAATTAAAGACCACGTGCAGCGTACCTTCCGTAAAATCGAGCGTGACAAAAAGCAGCAATACGACCGGCCAATAACCATCACGTGCAGCGTACCGGCCGTAGAGACAAGCATGGTTAAGTTCAGCAGTGCGGCCACCCAATTAAGCATCACATTCCGCGTACCAGCCGTAAAGACAAGCATGGTAAAGTTCAGCAGTGTGGCCGCCCAATTAACCAGCACATGCAGAGTACCCGCCGTAGAGAAAACTGCGGTAAAGTTCAGCAGTGCGGCCTGCCAATTAACCATCACCTACAGCGAACAATTCGTAGAGACAAGCGTGGTATAGTTCAGCAGTATGGCAGGCCAATTAACCCTCACGTGCAGCGTACCCGCTGTAGAGACAAGCGTGGCAAATTTCAGCAGTGCGGCCAGCCAATTAACCATCACGTGCAGCGTACCCGCCGTAGAGACAAGCGTCGCCAAGTTAAGCAGTGCGACCGGCCAATTAAGCATCACGTCCAGCGTACAATCCGTAGAGACAAGCGTGGTAAAGTTCACCCGTGCGGCCGCCTATTTAACCATCACGTGTAACGTACCAGCCGTAGAGACAAGCGTGGTAAAGTTCAGCAGTGCGGACGGCAAATTAACCATCACGTGCAGCGTACTAGCCGCAGAGACAAGCGTGGTAAAGATCAGCAATGCGGCCGGAAAATTACCCATCACGTGCAGCGTACCCGCCGTAAGACAAGCGTGGTAAAGTTCAGCAGTGCGGCTGGCATTTAACCAAAACGTGCAGCGTACCCGCCTTAGAGACAAGCGTGGTCAAGTTAAGCAGTGCGACCGGCCAATTAACCATCACATGCAGCGTACCAGCCGTAGAGACAAGCGTGGTAAAATTCACCCGTGCGGCCGCCTATTTAACCATCACGTCCAGCGTACCGGCCGTATAGACAAGCATGGTAAAGTTCAGCAGTGCGGCCGTCCAATTAAGCATCACATGCCCCGTACCAGCCGTAAAGACAAGCGTGGTAAAGTTCAGCAGTGTGGCCGCCCAATTAACCAGCACATGCAGCGTACCATTCGTAGAGACAAGCGTGGTATGGTTCAGCCGTAGAGACAAGCGTGCTAAAGTTCAGCCGTGCGGCCGGCCAAATAACCATCACGTGCCGCGTGCCAGCCGTAGAGACAAGGGTGATAAAGTGTCGCAATGCGTCCGGCAAATGAACCATCACGCGCAGCGTACCAGCCGTAGAGACAAGCATGGCAAAGTTCAGCAGTGCGGCCAGCCAATTAACCATCACGTGCAGCGTACCCGCCGCAGAGACAAGCGCGGTCAAGTTAAGCAGTGCGGCCGGCCAATTAACCATCACGTGCAGCGTACCAGTCGTAGAGACAAGCGTGGTAAAGTTCACCCGTGCGGCCGGCATTTAACCATAACGTGCAGCGTACCAACCGTAGACACAAGCGTGGTGAAGTTTAGCAGTGCGACCGGCCTATTAGCCATCACGTGCAGCGTACCGGCCATAGAGGCAAGCGTGGTATTCTTCTGCAGTGCGGCCGGCCAATTAACCATCACGTGCAGCGTACAGGCCGTAGATACAAGCGTGGTAAAGTTCAGCAGTGGGGCCGGTCAATTAATCATCACGTGCAGCGTACCAGCCGTAGAGCCAAGCGTGGTAAAGCTCAGCAATGCGGCCGGCCAATTGTCCATCACGTGCAGCGTACCGGCCGTAGAGACAAGCGTGGTAAAGTTCAGCAGTGCGGCCGGTAATTTAACCACCACCTGCAGCGCACCATTCGTAGAGACAAGCGTGGTAGTTCAGCCGTTCAGGCGTAGAGACAAGCGTGGTAGAGTTCAGCCATGCGGCCGGCCAAATAACCATCACGTGCAGCGTACCAGCCGTAGATACAAGCGTGGTAAAGTTAAGCAGTGCGGCGGGCCAAATAACCATCACGTGCAGCGTACCTGCGATAGTTTGCTGGTATCCTGCCTAACGGAGTTACCACCGACTTCCATTGCACACTCCTTAATGATGCCCATAAGATTGTCGTTCATTGCTTCAACACTAAGGTCCTCTTCCTGAGTCAAAGCTGAATACCTGTTCTGTAACTTGATCTGGAATTCCTCTATTTTCCCTCTTACCGCTAACTCATTGATCGGCTTCTTATGTACCAGTTTCTTCCGTTCCCTCCTCAGGTCTAGGCTAATTCGAGTTCTTACCATCCTGTGGTCACTGCAGCGCACCTTGCCGAGCACGTCCACATCTTGTATGATGCCAGGGTTAGCGCAGAGTATGAAGTCTATTTCATTTCTAGTCTCGCCGTTCGGGCTCCTCCACGTCCACTTTCGGCTATCCCGATCAAGAAACGCCAATGTATGAAAGCATCTAACCCTACAGCTAGAATAGAACTGGCAGAACTTTCGAAGTTAATCAACAAGCGTAAGACAGCTGACATAAGGAAGTATAATATGGATAGAGTTGAACATGCTCTCAGGAGCGGAGGAAGCCTAAAAACAGTGAAGAAGAAACTAGGAATTGGCAAGAATCAGATGTATGCGTTAAGAGACAAAGCCGGCAATATCATTACTAATATGGATGAGATAGTTCAAGTGGCTGAGGAGTTCTATAGAGATTTATACAGTACCAGTGGCACGCACGACGATAATGGAAGACAAAAAAGTCTAGAGGAATTCGAAATCCCGAAGGTAACAGCGGAAGAAGTAAAGAAAGCCTTAGGAGATATGCAAAGGGGGAAGGCAGCTGGGGACGATCAGGTAACAGCAGATTTGTTGAAGGATGGTGGACAGATTGTTCTAGAGAAACTGGCCACCCTGTATACGCAATGCCTCATGACCTCGAGCGTACCGGAATCTTGGAAGAACGCTAACATAATCCTAATCCATAAGAAAGGGGACGCCAAAGACTTGAAAAGTTATAGACCGATCAGCTTACTGTCCGTTGCCTACAAAGTATTTACTAAGGTAATTGCAAATAGAATCAGGAACACCTTAGACTTCTGTCAACCAAAGGACCAGGCAGGATTCCGTAAAGGCTACTCAACAATAGACCATATTCACACTATCAATCAAGTGATAGAGAAATGTGCAGAATATAAGCAACCGTTGTATATAGCTTTCATTGATTACGAGAAAGCGTTTGATTCAGTCGAAACCTCAGCAGTCATGGAGGCATTACGGAATCAGGGTGTAGATGAGCCATATGTAAAAATACTGGAAGATATCTATAGCGGCTCCACAGCCACCGTAGTCCTCCATAAAGCAAGCAACAAAATCCCAATAAAGAATGGCGTCAGGCAGGGAGATACGATATCTCCAATGCTATTCACAGCGTGTTTACAGGAGGTATTCAGAGACCTGGATTGGGAAGAATCGGGGATAAAAGTTAATGGAGAATACCTTAGTAACTTGCGATTCGCTGATGATATTGCCTTGCTTAGTAACTCAGGGGACCAATTGCAATGCATGCTCACTGACCTGGAGAGGCAAAGCAGAAGAGTGGGTCTAAAGATTAACATGCAGAAAACTAAAGTAATGCTTAACAGTCTCGGGAAGGAACAGCAATTTACAATAGGCAGCGAGGCACTGGAAGTCGTAAGGGAATACATCTACTTAGGGCAGGTAGTGACGGCGGATCCGGATCATGAGACGGAAATAATCAGAAGAATAAGAATGGGCTGGAGTGCGTTTGGCAGGCATTCCCAAATCATGAACAGCAGGTTGCCGTTATCCCTCAAGAGAAAAGTATATAATAGCTGTGTCTTACCAGTACTCACCTACGGGGCAGAAACCTGGAGGCTTACGAAAAGGGTTCTACTCAAATTGAGGACGACACAACGAGCTATGGAAAGAAGAATGATAGGTGTAACGTTAAGGGATAAGAAAAGAGCAAATTGGGTGAGGGAACAAACGCGAGTTAATGACATCTTAGTTGAAATCAAGAAAAAGAAATGGGCATGGGCAGGACATGTAATGAGGAGGGAAGATAACCGATGGTCATTAAGGGTTACGGACTGGATCCCAAGGGAAGGGAAGCGTAGCAGGGGGCGGCAGAAAGTCAGGTGGGCGGATGAGATTAAGAAGTTTGCAGGAACGGCATGGCCACAGTTAGTACATGACCGGGGTTGTTGGAGAAGTATGGGAGAGGCCTTTGCCCTGCAGTGGGCGTAACCAGGCTGATGATGATGATGATGATGCAGCGTACCAGCCGTACAGACAAGCGTGGTAAAGTTCACCCGTGCGGCAGGCCAAATAATCATCACGTGCAGCATACCAACCGTAAAACAAGCTTGACAAAGTGCCGCAATGCGACCGGCAAATTAACCATCACGTGCAGCGTAACAGCCGTACACACAAGCGTGGTAAAGTTCAGCTGTGGCCGGCCAATTAAACACCACGTGCAGCGTACCCTCCATAATGTCAAGCATGAAAAAAGCAGCAATGCGGCAGGCCAATTACCCATCACGTACAGCGTACCGTCCTTAGGGACAAGCGTGGTAAAGTTCAGCAGTGCGGCCGGCCAAATAACTATCACCTGCAGCGCACCATTCATGGAGACAAGCGTCGTATAGTTCACCCGTACAGACAAGCGTGGTAAAGTTCACCCGTGCGGCAGGCCAATTAACCACCACGTGCAGCATACCCACCGTAAAACAAGCGTGACAAAGCGCCGCAATGCGACCGGTAAATTGACCATCACGTGCAGCGTACCAGCCGTACACACAAGCGAGGTAAAATTCAGCAGTGCGGCCGGCCAATTTACCATCACGTGCAGCGTACCAGCTTTAGAGACAAGCGTGGTAAAATTCAGCAGTGTGGCCGAACAATTAACCACCACGTGCAACGTACCCGCCGTAAAGGCAAGAGTGATAAAAAGCAGCAATGCGACCGGCCAGTAACCATCACGTGTAGCGTACCATCCGTAGATACAAGCATGGTAAGGCTCAGCAATGGGGCCGGCCAATTACTCATCACGTGCAGCGTACCGGCCGTAGAGACAAGCGTGGCAAAGTTCAGCAGTGCGGCCTGCCAATTAACCATCACCTGCAGCGCACCATTCGTAGAGAAAAACGTGGTAAATTTCAGCAGTGCGACCGGCCAATTCACCATCACATGCACCTTACCAGACGTAGAGACAAGCGTTGTAAAATTCAGAAGTGTGGCCGGCCAATTAAACACCACGTGCAGCGTACCCTCCGTAAAGTCAAGCGTGAAAAAAGCAGCAATGCGACCGGCCAATAACCATCACGTGTTGCGTACCAGCCGTAGAGACTAGCGTGGTAAAGTTCACCCGTCCGGCCGGCCATTTAACCAACACGTGTAACGTATGTAACGTACCAGCCGTAGAGACAAGCGTGGTAAAGCTCAGTAATGCGGCCGGCCATTTAACCATCACGTGCAGCGTACCAGCCGTAGAGCCTAGCGTGGTAAGGCTCAGCAATGCGGCCGGCCAATTGCCCATCACCTGCAGCGCACCATTCGTAGAGACAAGCGTCGTATAGTTCAGCCGTTGAGACAAGTGTGGTAAAGTTCAGCCATGCGGCCGGCCAAAAAACCATCACGTGCCGCGTACCAGCCGTAGATACAAGCGTGGTAAAGTTAAGCAGTGCGGCCGGCCAAATAACCATCACCTGCAGCGTACCAGCCGCACAGACAAGCGTGGTAAAGTTCACCCGTGCGGCAGGCCAATTAACCATCACGTACAGCGTACCAGCCGCAGAGACAAGCATTGTAAAATTCAGAAGTTTGGCCGGCCATATAAACATCACCTGCAGCGTACCCTCCGTAATGTCAAGCGTGAAAAAAGCAGCAATGCGACCGGCCAATAACCATCACGTGTAGCGTACCAGCCGTAGAGACAAACATGGTAAAGCTCAGAAATGCGGCCGGCCACTTGCCCATCAGGTGCAGCGCACCAACCGTAGAGACAAGCGTGGTAAAGTTCAGCCGTGCGGCCGGCCAAATAATCATCACATGCAGCGTACAAGCCGTAGAGACAAGCGCGGTAAAGTTCAGCAGTGCGGCCTGCCAATTAACGATCACCTGCAGCTTACCATTCGTAGAGACAAGCGTGGTATAGTTCAGCCGTAGAGACCAGCGTGGTATAGTTCAGCAGTGTGACCGGCCAAGTAACCCTCACGTGCAGCGTACCCGCAGGAGAGACAAGCGTGGCAAAGTTCAGCAGTGCGGCCAGCCAATTAAGCATCACGTGCAGCGTACCAGCCGTATAGACAAGCGTGGTAAAGCTCAGCAATGCGGCCGGCCAATTACCCATCACGTGCAGCGTACCCGCCGTAAGACAAGCGTCGTAAAGTTCAGTAGTGCGGCCGGGATTTAACCATTACGTGCAGCGTACTATCCGTAGAGACAAGCGTGGTAAAGCTCAGCAATGCGGACGGCCAACTAACCATCTTGTGCAGCGTACAGGCCATAGAGACAAGCGTGGTAAAGTTCAGCAGTGCGGTCGGCCAAATAACCATCACGTGCAGCGTACCAGCCGTAGAGACAAGCGTGGTAAAGTTCAGCAGTGGGGCCTGAAAATTAACCATCACCTGCAGTGCACCATCCGTAGAGGCAAGTGTAGTATAGTTCAGCACTGCGGCCGGCCAATTAACCATCGCCTACAGCGTACCCGCAGAGAAGACGAGGGTGATTAAGTGCAGCAATGCGGACGGCCAACTAACCATCACGTGTAGCATACCATCCGTAGAGACAAGCGTGGTGAAGTTCTGCAGTGCGGCCAGCCAAGTAACCATCTTGTGAAGCGTACAATCCGAATAGACAAGCGTGGTAAATTTAAGCAGTGCGGCCGGCCAATTAGCCATCACGTGCAGCGTACCGGCCATAGAGACCACCGTGGTATTCTTCAGCAGTGCGGCCGGCCAATTAACCATCACCTGCAGCGCACCATTCGTAGAGACAAGTGTGGTATAGTTCAGCCGTAGAGACAAGCGTGATAAAGTGTCGCAATGCGACCGGCAAATGAACCACCACGTGCAGCGTACCCGCCGTAGAGACAAACGTGGTAAGGCTCAGCAATGCGGACGGCCAATTGCCCATCACGTGCAGCGTATAGGCCGTAGAGACAAGCGCGGTAAAGTTCAGCTTTGCGGCCGGCCAATTAACCACGACGTGCAGCGCACCAGCCGAAGAGACAAGCGGGGTTAAGTTCAGCAGTGCGGCCTGTCAATTAACCATCACCTACAGCGCACCATTCGTAGAGACAAGTGTGGTATAATTCAGCCGTACAGACAAGCGTGGTAAAGTTCAGCCGTGCGGCCGGCCAATTAACCATCACGATCAGCGTACCATCCGTAGAGAGAAGCGTGATAAAGTATTCCAATCCGACCGGCAAATGAACCATCACGTGCAGCGTACACGCCGTAGAGAAAAGCATCACGATAGCCATATACCACAGCCGATAACCACCACGATAGCGTACCCTCCGTAATGTCAAGCGTGACAAAAAGCAGCAATGCGACCGGCCTATAACCATCACGTGTAGTGTACCAGCGGTAGAGACAAGCGTGGTAAAGCTCGGCAATGCGGCCGGCCAATTACCCCTCACGTGCAGCGTACCGGCCGTAGAGACAAGAATGGTAAATTTCAGCAGCTCGGCTGCCCAATTAACCATCACCTGCAGCGCACCATTCGTAGAGACAAGTGCGGTAAATTTCAGTCGTACGGCAGGCCAATTAATCATCACGTGCAGCATACCAACCGTAAAACAAGCGTGACAAAGTGCCTCAATGCGACCGGCAAATTAAACATCACGTGCAGCGTACCAGCCGTACACACAAGCGTGGTAAAGTTCAGCAGTGCGGCCGGCGAATTAATGTAATGTCCGTAATGTCAAGCGTGAAAAAAGCAGCAATGCGGCAGGCCAATTACCCATCACGTGCAGCGTACCATCCTTAGGGACAAGCGTGGTAAAGTTCAGCAGTGCGGCTGGCCAAATAACCATCACCTGCAGCGCACCATTAGTGGAGACAACCGTTGTATAGTTCACCCGTACAGACAAGCGTGGTAAAGTTCACCCGTGCGGCAGGGCAATTAACCACCACGTGCAGCATACACACCGTAAAACAAGCGTGACAAATTGCCGCAATGCGACCGGCAAATTAACCTTCACGTGCAGCGTACCAGCCGTACAGAGAAGCGTGGTGAAGTTGAGCAGTGTGGCCTGCCAATTAACCATCACGTGCAGCGTACCAGCCGTAGAGACAAGCGTTGTAAAATTCAGAAGTGTGGCCGGCCAATTAAAGACCACGTGCAGCGTACCTTCCGTAAAATCGAGCGTGACAAAAAGCAGCAATGCGACCGGCCAATAACCATCACATTCCCCGTACCAGCCGTAAAGACAAGCGTGGTAAAGTTCAGCAGTGTGGCCGCCCAATTAACCAGCACATGCAGAGTACCCGCCGTAGAGAAAACTGCGGTAAAGTTCAGCAGTGCGGCCTGCCAATTAACCATCACCTACAGCGAACAATTCGTAGAGACAAGCGTGGTATAGTTCAGCAGTATGGCAGGCCAATTAACCCTCACGTGCAGCGTACCCGCTGTAGAGACAAGCGTGGCAAATTTCAGCAGTGCGGCCAGCCAATTAACCATCACGTGCAGCGTACCCGCCGTAGAGACAAGCGTCGTCAAGTTAAGCAGTGCGACCGGCCAATTAAGCATCACGTCCAGCGTACAATCCGTAGAGACAAGCGTGGTAAAGTTCACCCGTGCGGCCGCCTATTTAACGATCACGTGTAACGTAGCAGCCGTAGAGACAAGCGTGGTAAAGTTCAGCAGTGCGGACGGCAAATTAACCATCACGTGCAGCGTACTAGCCGCAGAGACAAGCGTGGTAAAGATCAGCAATGCGGCCGGAAAATTACCCATCACGTGCAGCGTACCCGCCGTAAGACAAGCGTGGTAAAATTCACCCGTGCGGCCGCCTATTTAACCATCACGTGCAGCGTACCAGCCGTAAAGACGAGCGTGGTAAAGTTCAGCAGTGTGGCCGCCCAATTAACCAGCACATGCAGCGTACCATTCGTAGAGACAAGCGTGGTATAGTTCAGCCGTAGAGACAAGCGTGCTAAAGTTCAGCCGTGCGGCCGGCCAAATAACCATCACGTGCCGCGTGCCAGCCGTAGAGACAAGGGTGATAAAGTGTCGCAATGCGTCCGGCAAATGAACCATCACGCGCAGCGTACCAGCCGTAGAGACAAGCATGGCAAAGTTCAGCAGTGCGGCCAGCCAATTAACCATCACGTGCCGCGTACCCGCCGCAGAGACAAGCGTGCTCAAGTTAAGCAGTGCGGCCGGCCAATTAACCATCACGTGCGGCGTACCAGTCGTAGAGACAAGCGTGGTAAAGTTCACCCGTGCGGCCGGCATTTAACCATAACGTGCTGCGTACCAACCGTAGAGACAAGCGTGGTGAAGTTTAGCAGTGCGACCGGCCTATTAGCCATCACGTGCAGCGTACCGGCCATAGAGGCAAGCGTGGTATTCTTCAGCAGTGTGGCCGGCCAATTAACCATCACGTGCAGCGTACAGGCCGTAGATACAAGCGTGGTAAAGTTCAGCAGTGGGGCCGGTCAATTAATCATCACGTGCAGCGTACCAGCCGTAGAGCCAAGCGTGGTAAAGCTCAGCAATGCGGCCGGCCAATTGTCCATCACGTGCAGCGTACCGGCCGTAGAGACAAGCGTGGTAAAGTTCAGCAGTGCGGCCGGCCAATTAACCACCACCTGCAGCGCACCATTCGTAGAGACAAGCGTGGTAGTTCAGCCGTTCAGCCGTAGAGACAAGCGTGGTAAAGTTCAGCCATGCGGCTGCCCAAATAACCATCACGTGCAGCGTACCAGCCGTAGATACAAGCGTGGTAAAGTTAAGCAGTGCGGCGGGCCAAATAACCATCACGTGCAGCGTACCAGCCGTACAGACAAGCGTGGTAAATTTCACCCGTGCGGCAGGCCAATTAATCATCACGTGCAGCATACCAACCGTAAAACAAGCTTGACAAAGTGCCGCAATGCGACCGGCAAATTAACCATCACGTGCCGCGTACCAGCCGTACACACAAGCGTGGTAAAATTCAGCAGTGTGGCCGGCCAATTAAACACCACGTGCAGCGTACCCTCCGTAATGTCAAGCGTGAAAAAAGCAGCAGTGCGGCAGGCCAATTACCCATCACGTGCAGCGTACCGTCCTTAGGGACAAGCGTGGTAAAGTTCAGCAGTGCGGCCGGCCAAATAACTATCACCTGCAGCGCACCATTCGTGGAGACAAGCGTCGTATAGTTCACCCGTACAGACAAGCGTGGTAAAGTTCTCCCGTGCGGCAGGCCAATTAACCACCACGTGCAGCATACCCACCGTAAAAGAAGCGTGACAAAGCGCCGCAATGCGACCGGCAAATTGACAATCACGTGCAGCGTACCAGCCGTACACACAAGCGAGGTAAAATTCAGCAGTGCGGCCGGCCAATTTACCATCACGTGCAGCGTACCAGCTGTAGAGACAAGCGTGCTAAAATTCAGCAGTGTGGCCGAACAATTGACCACCACGTGCAACGTACCCGCCGTAAAGGCAAGCGTGATAAAAAGCAGCAATGCGACCGGCCAGTAACCATCACGTGTAGCGTACCATCCGTAGATACAAGCATGGTAAGGCTCAGCAATGGGGCCGGCCAATTACTCATCACGTGCAGCGTACCGGCCGTAGAGACAAGCGCGGCAAAGTTCAGCAGTGCGGCCTGCCAATTAACCATCACCTGCAGCGCACCATTCGTAGAGAAAAGCGTGGTAAATTTCAGCAGTGTGACCGGCCAATTCACCATCACATGCACCGTACCAGACGTAGAGACAAGCGTTGTAAAATTCAGAAGTGTGGCCGGCCAATTAAACACCACGTGCAGCGTACCCTCCGTAAAGTCAAGCGAGAAAAAAGCAGCAATGCGACCGGCCAATAACCATCACGTGTTGCGTAACAGCCGTAGAGACTAGCGTGGTAAAGTTCACCCGTCCGGCCGGCCATTTAACCAACACGTGTAACGTATGTAACGTACCAGCCGTAGAGACAAGCGTGGTAAAGCTCAGTAATGCGGCCGGCCAATTACCCATCACGTGCAGCGTACCCGCTGTAGAGGCAAGCGTGGTAAAGTTTAGCAGCGCGGCCGGCCATTTAACCATCACGTGCAGCGTACCAGCCGTAGAGCCTAGCGTGGTAAGGCTCAGCAATGCGGCCGGCCAATTGCCCATCACCTGCAGCGCACCATTCGTAGAGACAAGCGTCGTATAGTTCAGCCGTTGAGACAAGTGTGGTAAAGTTCAGCCATGCGGCCGGCCAAAAAACCATCACGTGCCGCGTACCAGCCGTAGATACAAGCGTGGTAAAGTTAAGCAGTGCGGCCGGCCAAATAACCATCACCTGCAGCGTACCAGCCGTACAGACAAGCGTGGTAAAGTTCACCCGTGCGGCAGGCCAATTAACCATCACGTACAGCGTACCAGCCGCAGAGACAAGCAGTGTAAAATTCAGAAGTTTGGCCGGCCAAATAAACACCACCTGCAACGTACCCTCCGTAATGTCAAGCATGAAAAAAGCAGCAATGCGACCGGCCAATAACCATCACGTGTAGCGTACCAGCCGTAGAGACAAACATGGTAAAGCTCAGAATGCGGCCGGCCACTTGCCCATCAGGTGCAGCGCACCAACCGTAGAGACAAGCGTGGTAAAGTTCAGCCGTGCGGCCGGCCATTTAATCATCACATGCAGCGTACAAGCCGTAGAGACAAGCGCGGTAAAGTTCAGCAGTGCGGCCTGCCAATTAACGATCACCTGCAGCTTACCATTCGTAGAGACAAGGGTGGTATAGTTCAGCCGTAGAGACCAGCGTGGTATAGTTCAGCAGTGTGGCCGGCCAAGTAACCCTCACGTGCAGCGTACCCGCAGGAGAGACAAGCGTGGCAAAGTTCAGCAGTGCGGCCAGCCAATTAAGCATCACGTGCAGCGTACCAGCCGTAGAGACAAGGGTGGTAAAGTTCAGCAGTGCGGACGGCAAATTAACCATCACGTGCAGCGTGCTAGCAGCAGAGACAAGCGTGGTAAAGCTCAGCAATGCGGCCGGCCAATTACCCATCACGTGCAGCGTACCCGCCGTAAGACAAGCGTCGTAAAGTTCAGTAGTGCGGCCGGGATTTAACCATTACGTGCAGCGTACTAGCCGTAGAGACAAGCGTGGTAAAGCTCAGCAATGCGGACGGCCAACTAACCATCTTGTGCAGCGTACAGGCCATAGAGACAAGCGTGGTAAAGTTCAGCAGTGCGGTCGGCCAAATAACCATCACGTGCAGCGTACCAGCCGTAGAGACAAGCGTGGTAAAGTTCAGCAGTGGGGCCTGAAAATTAACCATCACCTGCAGTGCACCGTCCGTAGAGGCAAGTGTAGTATAGTTCAGCACTGCGGCCGGCCAATTAACCATCGCCTACAGCATACCCGCAGAGAAGACGAGGGTGATTAAGTGCAGCAATGCGGACGGCCAACTAACCATCATGTGTAGCGTACCATCCGTAGAGACAAGCGTGAAGTTCTGCAGTGCGGCCAGCCAAGTAACCATCTTGTGAAGCGTACAATCCGAATAGACAAGCGTGGTAAATTTAAGCAGTGCGGCCGGCCAATTAGCCATCACCTGCAGCGTACCGGCCATAGAGACCACCGTGGTATTCTTCAGCAGTGCGGCCGGCCAATTAACCATCACCTGCAGCGCACCATTCGTAGAGACAAGTGTGGTATAGTTCAGCCGTAGAGGCAAGCGTGATAAAGTGTCGCAATGCGACCGGCAAATGAACCACCACGTGCAGCGTACCCGCCGTAGAGACAAGCGTGGTAAGGCTCAGCAATGCGGACGGCCAATTGCCCATCACGTGCAGCGTATAGGCCGTAGAGATAAGCGCGGTAAAGTTCAGCTGTGCGACCGGCCAATTAACCACGACGTGCAGCGCACCAGCCGAAGAGACAAGCGGGGTTAAGTTCAGCAGTGCGGCCTGTCAATTAACCATCACCTGCAGCGCACCATTCGTAGAGACAAGTGTGGTATAGTTCAGCCGTACAGACAAGCGTGGTAAAGTTCAGCCGTGCGGCCGGCCAATTAACCATCACGATCAGCGTACCATCCGTAGAGAGAAGCGTGATAAAGTGTTCCAATCCGACCGGCAAATGAACCATCACGTGCAGCGTACACGCCGTAGAGAAAAGCATCACGATAGCCATATACCACAGCCGATAACCACCAGAATAGCGTACCCTCCGTAATGTCAAGCGTGACAAAAAGCAGCAATGCGACCGGCCTATAACCATCACGTGTAGTGTACCAGCGGTAGAGACAAGCGTGGTAAAGCTCGGCAATGCGGCCGGCCAATTACCCCTCACGTGCAGCGTACCGGCCGTAGAGACAAGAATGGTAAATTTCAGCAGCGCGGCTGCCCAATTAACCATCACATGCAGCGTACCACCGTAGAGACAAGCGTGGTAAAGTTCAGCAGTGCAGCCTGCCAATTAACCATCACCTGCAGCGCACCATTCGTAGAGACAAGTGCGGTAAAGTTCAGTCGTGCGGCAGGCCAATTAATCATCACGTGCAGCATACCAACCGTAAAACAAGCGTGACAAAGTGCCGCAATGCGACCGGCAAATTAACCATCACGTGCTGCGTACCAGCCGTACACACAAGCGTGGTAAAGTTCAGCAGTGCGGCCGGCGAATTAATGTAATGTCCGTAATGTCAAGCGTGAAAAAAGCAGCAATGCGGCAGGCCAATTACCCATCACGTGCAGCGTACCATCCTTAGGGACAAGCGTGGTAAAGTTCAGCAGTGCGGCCGGCCAAATAACCATCACGTGCAGCGTACCAGCCGTAGAGACAAGCGCGATAAAGTGTCGCAATGCGACCGACAAATGGACCATCACGACCGGCGTACCAGCTGTAGAGACAAGCGTGGTAAAATTCAGCAGTGTGGCCGAACAATTAACCACCACGTGCATTGTACCCGCCGTAAAGGCAAGCGTGATAAAAAGCAGCAATGCGACCGGCCAGTAACCATCACGTGTAGCGTACCATCCGTATATACAAGAGTGGGCTCAGCAATGCGGCCGGCCAATTACTCATCACGTGCAGCGTACCGGCCGTAGAGACAAGCGTGGCAAAGTTCAGCAGTGCGGCCTGCCAATTAACCATCACCTGCAGCGCACCATTCGTAGAGAAAGCGTGGTAAATTTCAGCAGTGCGACCGGCCAATTAACCATCACGTGCAGCGTACCAGACGTAGAGACAAGCGTTGTAAAATTCAGAAGTGTGGCCGGCCAATTAAACACCACGTGCAGCGTACCCTCCGTAAAGTCAAGCGTGAAAAAAGCAGCAATGCCACCGGCCAATAACCATCACGTGTTGCGTAACATCCGTAGAGACTAGCGTGGTAAAGTTCACCCGTGCGGCCGGCCATTTAGCCAAAACGTATAACGTACCACCCGTAGAGACAAGGGTGGTAAAGTTCAGCAGTGCGAACGGCAAATTAACCATCACGTGAAGCATACCAGCCGTAGACACAAGCGTGGTAAAGCTCAGCAATGCGGCCGGCCAATTACCCATCACGTGCAGCGTACCCGCTGTAGAGGCAAGCGTGGTGAAGTTTAGCAGCGCGACCAGCCAATTAACCATCACGTGCAGCGTACCAGCCGTAGAGCCAAGCGTGGTAAGGCTCAGCAATGCGGCCGGTCAATTGCCCATCACCTGCAGCGCACCATTCGTAGAGACAAGCGTCGTATAGTTCAGCCGTAGAGACAAGTGTGGTAAAGTTAAGGAGTGCGGCCAGCCAAATAACCATCACGTGCAGCGTACCAGCCGTACAGACAAGCGTGGTAATGTTCACCCGTGCGGCAGGCCAATTAACAATCACGTGCAGCGTACCAGCCGCAGAGACAAGCATTGTAAAATTCAGAAGTTCGGCCGGCCAAATAAACACCACGTGCAGCGTACCCTCCGTAATGTCAAGCGTGAAAAAAGCAGCAATGCGACCGGCCAATAACCATCACGTGTAGCGTACCACCGTAGAGACAAGCATGGTAAAGCTCAGCAATGCGGCCGGCCAATTGCCCATCAGGTGCAGCGCACCAACCGTAGAGACAAGCGTGATAAAGTTCAGCAGTGCGGCCTGCCAATTAACCCTCACCTGCAGCGCACCATTCGTAGAGACAAGCCTGGTATAGTTCAGCCGTAGAGACCAGCGTGGTATAGTTCAGCAGTGTGGCCGGCCAAGTAACCCTCACGTGCAGCGTACCCGCAGGAGAGACAAGCGTGGCAAAGTTCACCAGTGCGGCCAGCCAATTAACCATCACGTGCAGCGTACCCGCCGTAGAGACAAGCGTGGTCAAGTTAAGCAGTGCGGCCGGCCAATTAACCATCACGTGCAGCGTACCATCCGTAGAGACAAGCGTGGTAAAGTGCACCCGTGCGGCCGGCTATTTAACCAACACGTGCAGCGTACCAGCCGTAGAGACAAGGGTGGTAAAGTTCAGCAGTGCGGACGGCAAATTAACCATCACGTGCAGCGTGCTAGCCGCAGAGACAAGCGTGGTAAAGCTCAGCAATGCGGCCGGCCAATTACCCATCACGTGCAGCGTACCCGCCGTAAGACAAGCGTCATAAAGTTCAGCAGTGCGGCCGGCATTTAACCATTACGTGCAGCGTACTAGCCGTAGAGACAAGCGTGGTAAAGCTCAGCAATGCGGCCGGTCAATTACCCATCACGTGCAGCGTACCAGCCGTAGAGACAAGAATTGTAGAGCTCAGCAGTGCGGCCTGCCTAATTAACCACCACGTGCAGCGTACCCGCAGTAAAGACAAGCGCGATAAAGTGTAGCAATGCGACCGGCCAATTACCCTCACGTGCAGCGTACCATCCGTAGAGACAAGCGTAATAAAGTTCTGCAGTGTGGCCGGCCAATTAACCATCACCTGCAGCGTACCCGCAATGAAGACGAGGGTGATTAAGAGCAGCAATGCGGACGGCCAACTAACCATCTTGTGCAGCGTACCAGCCGTAGAGACAAGCGTTGTAAAGTTCAGCAGTGGGGCCTGAAAATTAACCATCTTGTGAAGCGTACAATCCGAAGAGACAAGCGTGGTAAATTTAAGCAGTGCGGCCGGCCAATTAGCCATCACGTGCAGCCATAGAGACAACCGTGGTATTCTTCAGCAGTGCGGCCGGCCAATTAACCATCACCTGCAGCACACCATTCGTAGAGACAAGCGTGGTATAGTTCAGCCGTAGGGACAAGCGTGATAAAGTGTCGCAATGCGACCGGCAAATGAACCATCACGTGCAGCGTACACGCCGTAGAGACAAGCGTGGCAAGGCTCAGCAATGCGGACGGCCAATTGCGCATCACGTGCAGCGTACAGGCTGTAGAGACAAGCGCGGTAAAGTTCAGCTGTGCGGCCGGCCAATTAACCACGACGTGCAGCGCACCAGCCGAAGAGACAAGCGGGGTTAAGTTCAGCAGTGCGGCCTGTCAATTAACCATCACCTGCAGCGCACCATTCGTAGAGACAAGTGTGGTATAGTTCAGCCGTACTGAAAAGGGTGGTAAAGTTCAGCCGTGCGGCCGGCCAATTAACCATCACGATCAGCGTACCATCCGTAGAGAGAAGCGTGATAAAGTGTCCCAATCCGACCGGCAAATGAACCATCACGTGCAGCGTACCCGCCGTAGAGAAAAGCATGGTAAAGTTCAGCAGTGCGGCCGGCCAATTACCCATCACGTGCAGCGTACCAGCCGTAGAGACAAGCCTTGTAAATTTCAGAAGTGTGGCCGGCCAATTAACCACCACCTGCAGCGTACCCTCCGTAATGTCAAGCGTGACAAATAGCAGCAATGCGACCGGCCAATAACCATGACGTGTAGTGTACCAGCGGTAGAGACAAGCGTGGAAAAGCTCGGCAATGCGGCCGGCCAATTACCCATCACGTGCAGTGTACCGGCCGTAGAGACAAGAATGGTAAATTTCAGCAGCGCGGCTGCCCAATTAACCATCACATGCAGCGTACCACCGAAGAGACAAGCGTGGTAAAGTTCAGCAGTGCAGCCTGCCAAATAACCATCACCTGCAGCGCACCATTCGTAGAGACAAGCGTGGTAAAGTTCAGCCGTGCTTCCGGCCAATTAACCATCACGTGCAGCGTACCAGCCGTAGAGACAAGCGTGATAAAGTGTCGCAATGCTATCGGCAAATGAACCATCACCTGCAGCGCACCATTCGTAGTGACAAGCGTGGTATAGTTCAGCAGTGTGGCCGGCCAATTAACCCTCACGTGCAGCGTACCCGCTTTAGAGACAAACGCGGCAAAGTTCAGCAGTGCAGCGACCCAATTATCCATCACGTGCAGCGTAGCCGCCGTACAGACAAGCGTGGTAAAGTTCACCCGTGCGGCCGGCTTTTTAACCAACACGTGTAGCGTACCAGTCGTACAGACAAGGGTGGCAAAGTTCAGCAGTGCGGACGGCAAATTAACCTTCACGTGCAGCGTACTAGCCGCCGAGACAAGCGTGCTAAACCTCAGCAATGCGGCCGGTCAATTACCTATCACGTGCAGCGTACCAGCCGTAGAGACAAGAATTGTAAAGCTCAGCAGTGCGGCCTGCCAATTAACCACCACGTGCAGCGTACCTGCTGTAAAGACAAGCGCGATAAAAAGCAGCACTGCGACCGGCACATTACCGATCACGTGCAGCGTACCCGCCGTAGAGACAAGCGTGACAAAGTGCTGCAATGCGACCGGCAAATTAACCATCACGTGTAGCATACCAGCCGTAGACACAAGCGTGCTAAAGCTCAGCAATGCGGCCGGCCAATTATCCATCACGTGAAGCGTACCCGCAGTAGAGACAAGCGTGGTAATGTTCGCCAGCGAGGCCGGCCAATTACCCATCACGTGCAGCGTACCAGCCGTAGAGAGAAGCGTGGTAAACTTCAGCAGTGCGGCCGGCCAATTAACCATCACGTGCAGCGTACCAGCCGTAGAGACAAGCGTGGTAAAGTTCAGCAGTGTGGCCTGAAAAGTAACCATCACCTGCAGCGCACCACCCGTAGAGACAGGTGTGGTATAGTTCAGGACTGCTGCCGGCCAATTAACCGTCACGTGCAGCGTACCAGCCGTCGAGACAAGCGTGGTAAAGTGCAGAAATGCGACCGGCCAATTAACCATCGCGTGCAGCGTACCATCCGCAATAATGTTCAGCAGTTTGGCCGGCCAATTAACCATCGCCTACAGCGTACCCGCAGTGAAGACGAGGGTGATAAAGTGTCGCAATGTGACCGGCAAATGAACCATCACGCGCAGCGTACCAGCCGTAGAGACAAGCATGGCAAAGTTCAGCAGTGCGGCCAGCCAATTAACCATCACGTGCAGCGTACCCGCCGCAGAGACAAGCGTGGTCAAGTTAAGCAGTGCGGCAGGCTTTTTAACCAACACGTGTAGCGTACCAGTCGTAGAGACAAGGGTGGTAAAGTTCAGCAGTGCGTACGGCAAATTAACCTTCACGTGCAGCGTACTAGCCGCCGAGACAAGCGTGCTAAACCTCAGCAATGCGGCCGGTCAATTACCTCTCACGTGCAGCGTACCGGCCGTAGAGACAAGAATTGTAAAGCTCAGCAGTGCGGCCTGCCAATTAACCACCACGTGCAGCGTACCCGCCGTAAAGACAAGCGCGATACAAAGCAGCACTGCGACCGGCACATTAACGATCACGTGCAGCGTACCCGCCGTAGAGACAAGCGTGACAAAGTGCTGCACTGCGACCAGCAAATTAACCATCACGTGTAGCATACCAGCCGTAGACACAAGCGTGCTAAAACTCAGCAATGCGGCCGGCCAATTACCCATCACGTGAAGCGTACCCGCAGTAGAGACAAGCGTGGTAATGTTCGCCAGCGAGGCCGGCCAATTACCCATCACGTGCAGCGTACCAGCCGTAGAGACAAGCGTGGTAAACTTCAGCAGTGCGGCCGGCCAATTAACCATCACGTGCAGCGTACCAGCCGTAGAGACAAGCGTGGTAAAGTTGAGCAGTGTGGCCTGAAAAGTAACCATCACCTTCAGCGCACCACCCGTAGAGACAGGTGTGGTATAGTTCAGGACTGCTGCCGGCCAATTAACCGTCACGTGCAGCGTACCAGCAGTCGAGACAAGCGTGGTAAAGTGCAGCAATGCGACCGGCCAATTAACCATCGCGTGCAGCGTACCATCCGCAGAGACAAGCGCAATAATGTCGAGCAGTGTGGCCGGCCAATTAACCATCGCCTACAGCGTACCCGCAGTGAAGACGAGGGTGATAAAGTGTCGCAATGCGACCGGCAAATGAACCATCACGCGCAGCGTACCAGCCGTAGAGACAAGCATGGCAAAGTTCAGCAGTGCGGCCAGCCAATTAACCATCACGTGCAGCGTACCCGCCGCAGAGACAAGCGTCGTCAAGTTAAGCAGTGTGGCCGGCCAATTAACCATCACGTGCAGCGTACCAACCGTAGAGAAAAGCGTGGTAAAGCTCAGCAATGCGACCGGCACATAAACCATCACGTGCAGCGTACCCGCCGCAGGGACAAGCGTGACAAAGTGCTGCAATGCGACCGGCAAATCAACCATCACGTCTAACGTACCTGCCGTAGACACAAGCGTGGTAAAGCTCAGCAATGCGGATGGCCAATTACCCATCACGTGCAGAGTACCGGCCGTAGAGACAAGCGTGGCAAAGTTCAGCAGTGCGGCCTGCCAATTAACCATCACCTGCAGCGCACCATTCGTAGAGAAAAGCGTGGTAAATTTCAGCAGTGCGAACGGCCAATTAACCATCACGTGCAGCGTACCAGACGTAGAGACAAGCGTTGTAAAATTCAGAAGTGTGGCCGGCCAATTAAACACCACGTGCAGCGTACCCTCCGTAAAGTCAAGCGTGAAAAAAGCAGCAATGCCACCGGCCAATAACCATCACGTGTTGCGTAACATCCGTAGAGACTAGCGTGGTAAAGTTCACCCGTGCGGCCGGCCATTTAGCCAAAACGTATAACGTACCACACGTAGAGACAAGGGTGGTAAAGTTCAGCAGTGCGACCGGCAAATAAACCATCACGTGAAGCATACCAGCCGTAGACACAAGCGTGGTAAAGCTCAGCAATGCGGCCGGCCAATTACCCATCACGTGCAGCGTACCCGCTGTAGAGGCAAGCGTGGTGAAGTTTAGCAGCGCGACCAGCCAATTAACCATCACGTGCAGCGTACCAGCCGTAGAGCCAAGCGTGGTAAGGCTCAGCAATGCGGCCGGCCAATTGCCCATCACCTGCAGCGCACCATTCGTAGAGACAAGCGTCGTGTAGTTCAGCCGTAGAGGCAAGTGTGGTAAAGTTCAGCCATGCGGCCGGCCACAAAACCATCACGTGCAGCGTAGCAGCCGTAGATACAAGCGTGGTAAAGTTAAGGAGTGCGGCCAGCCAAATAACCATCACGTGCAGCGTACCATCCGTACAGACAAGCGTGGTAATGTTCACCCGTGCGGCAGGCCAATTAACAATCACGTGCAGCGTACCAGCCGCAGAGACAAGCATTGTAAAATTCAGAAGTTCGGCCGGCCAAATAAACACCACGTGCAGCGTACCCTCCGTAATGTCAAGCGTGAAAAAGCAGCAATGCGACCGGCCAATAACCATCACGTGTAGCGTACCAGCTGTAGAGACAAGCATGGTAAAGCTCAGCAATGCGGCCGGCCAATTGCCCATCAGGTGCAGCGCACCAACCGTAGAGACAAGCGTGATAAAGTTCAGCAGTGCGGCCTGCAAATTAACCATCACCTGCAGCGCACCATTCGTAGAGACAAGCCTGGTATAGTTCAGCCGTAGAGACCAGCGTGGTATAGTTCAGCAGTGTGGCCGGCCAAGTAACCCTCACGTGCAGCGTACCCGCAGGAGAGACAAGCGTGGCAAAGTTAAGCAGTGCGGCCGGCCAATTAACCATCACGTGCAGCGTACCATCCCTAGAGACAAGCGTGGTAAAGTTCACCCGTGCGGCCGGCTATTTAACCAACACGTGCAGCGTACCAGCCGTAGAGACAAGGGTGGTAAAGTTCAGCAGTGCGGACGGCAAATAAACCATCACGTGCAGCGTGCTAGCCGCAGAGACAAGCGTGGTAAAGCTCAGCAATGCGGCCGGCCAATTACCCATCACGTGCAGCGTACCCGCCGTAAGACAAGCGTCATAAAGTTCAGCATTGCGGCCGGCATTTAACCATTACGTGCAGCGTACTAGCCGTAGAGACAAGCGTGGTAAAGCTCAGCAATGCGGCCGGTCAATTACCCATCACGTGCAGCGTACCAGCCGTAGAGACAAGAATTGTAGAGCTCAGCAGTGCGGCCTGCCTAATTAACCACCACGTGCAGCGTACCCGCAGTAAAGACAAGCGTGATAAAGTGTAGCAATGCGACCGGCCAATTACCCTCACGTGCAGCGTACCATCCGTAGAGACAAGCGTAATAAAGTTCAGCAGTGTGGCCGGCCAATTAACCATCACCTGCAGCGTACCCGCAATGAAGACGAGGGTGATTAAGAGCAGCAATGCGGACGGCCAACTAACCATCTTGTGCAGCGTACCAGCCGTAGAGACAAGCGTGGTAAAGTTCAGCAGTGGGGCCTGAAAATTAACCATCTTGTGAAGCGTACAATCCGAAGAGACAAGCGTGGTAAATTTAAGCAGTGCGGCCGGCCAATTAGCCATCACGTGCAGCCATAGAGACAACCGTGGTATTCTTCAGCAGTGCGGCCGGCCAATTAACCATCACCTGCAGCACACCATTCGTAGAAACAAGCGTGGTATAGTTCAGCCGTAGGGACAAGCGTGATAAAGTGTCGCAATGCGACCGGCAAATAAACCATCACGTGCAGCGTACATGCCGTAGAGACAAGCGTGGCAAGGCTCAGCAATGCGGACGGCCAATTGCGCATCACGTGCAGCGTACAGGCCGTAGAGACAAGGGTGGTAAAGTTCAGCAGTGCGGACGGCAAATTAACCATCACGTGCAGCGTGCTAGCCGCAGAGACAAGCGTGGTAAAGCTCAGCAATGCGGCCGGCCAATTACCCATCACGTGCAGCGTACCCGCCGTAAGACCAGCGTCATAAAGTTCAGCAGTGCGGCCGGCATTTAACCATTACGTGCAGCGTACTAGCCGTAGAGACAAGCGTGGTAAAGCTCAGCAATGCGGCCGGTCAATTACCCATCACGTGCAGCGTACCAGCCGTAGAGACAAGAATTGTAGAGCTCAGCAGTGCGGCCTGCCAAATTAACCACCACGTGCAGCGTACCCGCAGTAAAGACAAGCGTGATAAAGTGTAGCAATGCGACCGGCCAATTACCCTCACGTGCAGCGTACCATCCGTAGAGACAAGCGTAATAAAGTTCAGCAGTGTGGCCGGCCAATTAACCATCACTTGCAGCGTACCCGCCATGAAGACGAGGGTGATTAAGAGCAGCAATGCGGACGGCCAACTAACCATCTTGTGCAGCGTACCAGCCGTAGAGACAAGCGTTGTAAAGTTCAGCAGTGGGGCCTGAAAATTAACCATCTTGTGAAGCGTACAATCCGAAGAGACAAGCGTGGTAAATTTAAGCAGTGCGGCCGGCCAATTAGCCATCACGTGCAGCCATAGAGACAACCGTGGTATTCTTCAGCAGTGCGGCCGGCCAATTAGCCATCACCTGCAGCACACCATTTGTAGAGACAAGCGTGGTATAGTTCAGCCGTAGGGACAAGCGTGATAAAGTGTCGCAATGCGACCGGCAAATGAACCATCACGTGCAGCGTACACGCCGTAGAGACAAGCGTGGCAAGGCTCAGCACTGCGGACGGCCAATTGCGCATCACGTGCAGCGTACAGGCCGTAGAGACAAGCGCGGTAAAGTTCAGCTGTGCGGCCGGCCAATTAACCACGACGTGCAGCGCACCAGACGAAGAGACAAGCGGGGTTAAGTTCAGCAGTGCGGCCTGTCAATTAACCATCACCTGCAGCGCACCATTCGTAGAGACAAGTGTGGTATAGTTCAGCCGTACTGAAAAGCGTGGTAAAGTTCAGCCGTGCGGCCGGCCAATTAACCATCACGATCAGCATACCATCCGTAGAGAGAAGCGTGATAAAGTGTCCCAATCCGACCGGCAAATGAACCATCACGTGCAGCGTACCCGCCGTAGAGAAAAGCATGGTAAAGTTCAGCAGTGCGGCCGGCCAATTACCCATCACGTGCAGCGTACCAGCCGTAGAGACAAGCCTTGTAAATTTCAGAAGTGTGGCCGGCCAATTAACCACCACGTGCAGCGTACCCTCCGTAATGTCAAGCGTGACAAATAGCAGCAATGCGACCGGCCAATAACCATGACGTGTAGTGTACCAGCGGTAGAGACAAGCGTGGAAAAGCTCGGCAATGCGGCCGGCCAATTACCCATCACGTGCAGTGTACCGGCCGTAGAGACAAGAATGGTAAATTTCAGCAGCGCGGCTGCCCAATTAACCATCACATGCAGCGTACCACCGAAGAGACAAGCGTGGTAAAGTTCAGCAGTGCAGCCTGCCAAATAACCATCACCTGCAGCGCACCATTCGTAGAGACAAGCGTGGTAAAGTTCAGCCGTGCTTCCGGCCAATTAACCATCACGTGCAGCGTACCAGCCGTAGAGACAAGCGTGATAAAGTGTCGCAATGCTATCGGCAAATGAACCATCACCTGCAGCGCACCATTCGTAGTGACAAGCGTGGTATAGTTCAGCAGTGTGGCCGGCCAATTAACCCTCACGTGCAGCGTACCCGCTTTAGAGACAAACGCGGCAAAGTTCAGCAGTGCAGCGACCCAATTATCCATCACGTGCAGCGTAGCCGCCGTACAGACAAGCGTAGTCAAGTTAAGCAGTGCGGCCGGCCAATTAACCATCACGTCCAGCTTACCAGCCGTAGAGACAAGCGTGGTAAAGTTCACCCGTGCGGCCGGCTTTTTAACCAACACGTGTAGCGTACCAGTCGTAGAGACAAGGGTGGTAAAGTTCAGCAGTGCGGACGGCAAATTAACCTTCACGTGCAGCGTACTAGCCGCCGAGACAAGCGTGCTAAACCTCAGCAATGCGGCCGGTCAATTACCTATCACGTGCAGCGTACCAGCCGTAGAGACAAGAATTGTAAAGCTCAGCAGTGCGGCCTGCCAATTAACCACCACGTGCAGCGTACCTGCTGTAGAGACAAGCGCGATAAAAAGCAGCACTGCGACCGGCACATTAACGATCACGTGCAGCGTACCCGCCGTAGAGACAAGCGTGACAAAGTGCTGCAATGCGACCGGCAAATTAACCATCACGTGTAGCATACCAGCCGTAGACACAAGCGTGCTAAAGCTCAGCAATGCGGCCGGCCAATTACCCATCACGTGAAGCGTACCCGCAGTAGAGACAAGCGTGGTAATGTTCGCCAGCGAGGCCGGCCAATTACCCATCACGTGCAGCGTACCAGCCGTAGAGACAAGCGCGGTAAACTTCAGCAGTGCGGCCGGCCAATTAACCATCACGTGCAGCGTACCAGCCGTAGAGACAAGCGTGGTAAAGTTCAGCAGTGTGGCCTGAAAAGTAACCATCACCTGCAGCGCACCACCCGTAGAGACAGATGTGGTATAGTTCAGGACTGCTGCCGGCCAATTAACCGTCACGTGCAGCGTACCAGCCGTCGAGACAAGCGTGGTAAAGTGCAGCAATGCGACCGGCCAATTAACCATCGCGTGCAGCGTACCATCCGCAGAGACAAGCGCAATAATGTTCAGCAGTTTGGCCGGCCAATTAACCATCGCCTACAGCGTTCCCGCAGTGAAGACGAGGGTGATAAAGTGTCGCAATGTGACCGGCAAATGAACCATCACGCGCAGCGTACCAGCCGTAGAGACAAGCATGGCAAAGTTCAGCTGTGCGGCCAGCCAATTAACCATCACGTGCAGCGTACCCGCCGCAGAGACAAGCGTGGTAAAGTTCACCCGTGCGGCAGGCTTTTTAACCAACACGTGTAGCGTACCAGTCGTAGAGACAAGGGTGGTAAAGTTCAGCAGTGCGTACGGCAAATTAACCTTCACGTGCAGGGTACTAGCCACCGAGACAAGCGTGCTAAACCTCAGCAATGCGGCCGGTCAATTACCTCTCACGTGCAGCGTTCCAGCCGTAGAGACAAGAATTGTAAAGCTCAGCAGTGCGGCCTGCCAATTAACCACCACGTGCAGCGTACCAGCCGTAAAGACAAGCGCGATACAAAGCAGCACTGCGACCGGCACATTAACGATCACGTGCAGCGTACCCGCCGTAGAGACAAGCGTGACAAAGTGCTGCAATGCGACCAGCAAATTAACCATCACGTGTAGCATACCAGCCGTAGACACAAGCGTGCTAAAGCTCAGCAATGCGGCCGGCCAATTAGCCATCACGTGAAGCGTACCCGCAGTAGAGACAAGCGTGGTAATGTTCGCCAGCGAGGCCGGCCAATTACCCATCACGTGCAGCGTACCAGCCGTAGAGACAAGCGTGGTAAACTTCAGCAGTGCGGCCGGCCAATTAACCGTCACGTGCAGCGTACCAGCCGTCGAGACAAGCGTGGTAAAGTGCAGCAATGCGACCGGCCAATTAACCATCGCGTGCAGCGTACCATCCGCAGAGACAAGCGCAATAATGTCGAGCAGTGTGGCCGGCCAATTAACCATCGCCAACAGCGTACCCGCAGTGAAGACGAGGGTGATAAAGTGTCGCAATGCGACCGGCAAATGAACCATCACGCGCAGCGTACCAGCCGTAGAGACAAGCATGGCAAAGTTCAGCAGTGCGGCCAGCCAATTAACCATCACGTGCAGCGTACCCGCCGCAGAGACAAGCGTGGTCAAGTTAAGCAGTGCGGCCGGCCAATTAACCATCACGTGCAGCGTACCAACCGTAGAGAAAAGCGTGGTAAAGCTCAGCAATGCGACCGGCACATTAACCATCACGTGCAGCGTACCCGCCGTAGGGACAAGCGTGAAAAAGTGTTGCAATGCGACCGGCAAATTAACCATCACGTGCAGCGTAACCGCCGTAGAGACAAGCGTGGTAAAATTCAGCAATGCGGCCGGCCAAATACCCATCACGTGCAGTGTACCGGCCGTAGAGACAAGCGTGGTAAAGCTCAGCAATGCGACCGGCCAATTGCCCATCACGTGCAGCGTAACGGACGTAAAGACAAGCGTGGTAAAATTCAGCAGTGCGGCCGGCCAATTAACCATCACCTGCAGCGCACCATTCGTAGAGACAAGCTTCGTATACTTCAGCCGCAGAGACATGCGTGGTAAAGTTCAGCCATGCGGCCGGCCAAATAACCATCACGTGCAGCGTACCATCTGTAGAGACAAGCGCGGTAAAGTTAAGCAGTGCGGCCTGCCAAATAACCATCACGTGCAGCGTACCAGCCGTAGAGACAAGCGTGGTAAAATTCACCCATGCGGCAGGCCAATTAACCACCACGTGCAGCATACCCACCGTAAAATAGCGTGACAAGGTGCCGCAATACGACCGGCTAATTAACCATCACGTGCAGCGTACCAGCCGTACAGGCAAGCGTGGTAAAGTTCACTAGTGCGGCCGGCCATCACGTGCAGCGTAGCCGCCGTACAGGCAAGCGTGGTCAAGTTAAGCAGTGCGCCCGGCCAATAAACCATCACGTCCAGCGTACCAGCCGTAGAGACAAGCGTGGTAAAGTTCACCCGTGCGGCCGGCTTTTTAACCAACACGTGTAGCGAACCAGTCGTAGAGACAAGGGTGGTAAAGTTCAGCAATGCGGACGGCAAATTAACCTTCACGTGCAGCGTACTAGCCGCCAAGACAACCGTGCTAAAGCTCAGCAATGCGGCCGGTCAATTACCTATCACGTGCAGCGTAACAGCCGTAGCGACAAGAATTGTAAAGCTCAGCAGTGCGGCCTGCTAATCACCCACACGTGCAGCGTTCCCGCCGTAAAAACAAGCGTGATAAAAAGCAGCACTGCGACCGGCACATTAACGATCACGTGCAGCGTACCCGCCGTAGAGACAAGCGTGACAAAGTGCTGCAATGCGACCGGCAAATTAACCATCACGTGTAGCATACCAGCCGTAGACACAAGCGTGCTAAAGCTCAGCAATGCGGCCGGCCAATTACCTATCACGTGAAGCGTACCCGCAGTAGAGACAAGCGTGGTAATGTTCGCCAGCGACGCCGGCCAATTACCCATGACGTGCAGCGTACCAGCCGTAGAGACAAGCCTGCTAAACTTCAGCAGTGCGGCCGGCCAATTAACCATCACGTACAGCGTACCAGCCGTAGAGACAAGCGTGGTAAAGTTCAGCAGTGCGGCCTGAAAATTAACCATCACCTGCAGCGCACCACCCGTAGAGACAGGTGTGGTATAGTTCAGGACTGCTGCCGGCCAATTAACCGTCACGTGCAGCGTACCAGCCGTTGAGACAAGCGTGGTAAAGCGCAGCAATGCGACCGGCCAATTAACCATCGCGTGTAGCGTACCATCCGCAGAGACAAGCGTAATAATGCGCAATAATAATAACCATCACGTGCAGTGTACCAGCCGTAGAGACAAGCATTGTAAAATTCAGAAATGTGGCCGGCCAATTAAACACCACGTGCAGCGTACCCTCCGTAAAGTCAAGCGTGAAAAAAGCAGCAATGCGACCGGCCAATAACCATCATGTGTAGCGTACCAGCCGTAGAGGCAAGCGTGGTAAAGCTCACCAATGCGGCCGGCCAATTACCCATCACGTGCAGCGTACCGGCCGTAGAGACAAGCATGGTAAAGTGCAGCAGTGCGGCCGCCCAATTAACCTCACATGCAGCGAACCACCCGTAGCGACAAGCATTGTAAAGTTCAGCAGTGCGGCCGGCCAATTAACATCACATGCAGCGTACCATCCGTAGAGACAAGCGCGGTAAAGTTCAGCAGTGCGGCCTGCCAATTAACCATCACCTGTAGCGCACCATTCGTAGAGACAAGCATGGTATAGTTCAGCCGTAGAGACAAGCGTGGTAAGGCTCAGCAATGCGGCCGGCCAATTGCCCATCACGTGCAGCGTACCAGCCGTAAAGACAAGCGGGGTTAAGTTCTGCAGTGCGACCTCTCAATTAACCATCACCTGCAGGGCACCATTCGTAGAGGCAAGTGTGGTATAGTTCAGCCGTACAGACAAGGGTGGTAAAGTTCAGCATTGCGGACGGCAAATTAACCATCACGTGCAGCGTAACCGCCGTAAGACAAGCGTGGTAAAGTTCTGCAGTGCGGCCGGCATTTAACCATCACGTGCAGCGTACCAGCCGTAGAGACAAGAATTGTAAAGCTCAGCAGTGCGGCCGGCCAATTAACCACCACGTGCAGCGTACCCGCCGTAAAGACCAGCGTGATAAAAAGCAGCAATGCGACCGGCACATTAACCGTCACGAGCAGCGTACCAGCCGTAGATACAAGCGTGGTAAAGTTCAGCAGTGCGCTCGGCCAAATAACTATCACGTGCAGCGTACCAGCCGTAGAGACAAGCGTGGTAAAGTTCAGCAGTGCGGCCTGAAAATTAACCATCACCTTCAGCGCATCACCCGTAGAGACAGGTGTGGTATAGTTCAGCACGGCGGCCGGCTAATTAACCGTCACGCGCAGCGTACCAGCCGTCGAGACAAGCGTGGTAAAGTTCAGCATTGCGGCAGGCCAATTAACCAACACGTGCAGCGTACCCTCAGTAAAGACAAGTGTGATAAAGTGCAGCAATGCGACCGGCCAATTAACCATCGCGTGTCGCGTACAATCCGCAGAGACAAGCGTAATAAAGTTCAGCAGTGTGGCCGGCCAATTAACCATCGCCTACAGCGTACCCGCAGTGAAGACGAGGGTGATTAAGTGCAGCAATGCGGACGGCCAACTAACCATTATGTGTAGCCTACCTTCCGTAGAAACAAGCGTGGTGAAGTTCAGCAGTGCGGCCGGCCAATTCACCATCTTGTGCAGCGTACCATCCGAAGAGAAAAGCGTGGTAAAGTTAAGCAGTCCCACCGGCTAATTAGCCATTACGTGCAGCGTACCAGTCGTAGAGACAAGCGTGGTAAACCTCAGCTATGCGGCCGGCCAATTACCCATCACGTGCAGCGTACCGGCCCGTAGAGACAAGCATGGTAAAGTTCAGCAGTGCGGCCGCCCAATTTACCATCACGTGCAGCATACCAGCCGTAGAGACAAGCGTGGTAAAGCTCAGCAATGCGAACGGCCAATTACTCATCATGTGCAGTGTACCGGCTGTAGAGACAAGCATGGTAAGGCTCACCAATGCGACCGGCCAATTGCCCATCACGGGCAGCGTAACGGACGTAAAGACAAGGGGGGTAAAATTCAGCAGTGCGGCCGGCCAATTAACCATCACCTGCAGCGCACCATACGTATAGACAACCTTCGTATACTTCAGCCGCAGAGACAAGCGTGGTAAAGTTCAGCCATGCGGCCGGCCAAATAACCATCAAGTGCAGCGTACCATCTGTAGAGACAAGCGTGGTAAAGTTAAGCAGTGCGGCCGGCCAAATAACCATCACGTGCAGCGTACCAGCCGTAGAGACAAGCGTGGTAAAATTCACCCGTGCGGCAGGCCAATTAACCACCACGTGCAGCATACCCACCGTAAAATAGCGTGACAAGGTGCCGCAATGCGACCGGCAAATTAACCA
Organism: Dermacentor variabilis; assembly: GCF_050947875.1. Classification (NCBI taxonomy): domain Eukaryota; kingdom Metazoa; phylum Arthropoda; class Arachnida; order Ixodida; family Ixodidae; genus Dermacentor; species Dermacentor variabilis. The sequence continues at coordinate 2,492,309 of NC_134574.1, read as the reverse complement.
TCACGTGCAGAGTACCATCCGTACAGACAAGCGTGGTAAAGTTCAGTAGTGCGGCCGGCCAATTAACCATCACGTGCAGTGTACCAGCCGTAGAGACAAGCATTGTAAAATTCAGAAATGCGGCCGGCCAATGAAACACCACGTGCAGCGTACCCTCCGTAAAGTCAAGCGTGAAAAAAGCAGCAATGCGACCGGCCAGTAACCATCATGTGTAGCGTACCAGCCGTAGAGACAAGCGTGGTAAAGCTCAGCAATGCGGCCGGCCAATTACCCATCACGTGCAGCGTACCGGCCGTAGAGACAAGCATGGTAAAGTGCAGCAGTGCGGCCGCCTAATTAACCTCACATGCAGCGAACCACCCGTACCGACAAGCATGGTAATGTTCAGCAGTGCGGCCGGCCAATTAACATCACATGCAGCGTACCATCCGTAGAGACAAGCGCGGTAAAGTTCTGCAGTGCGGCCTGCCAATTAACCATCACCTGTAGCGCACCATTCGTAGAGACAAGCATGGTATCGTTCAGCCGTAGAGACAAGCATGGTGAAGTTCAGCCGTGCGGCCGGCCAATTAAACATCACGTGCAGCGTACCAGCCGTAGAGACAAGCGTGATAAAGTGTCGCAATGCGATCGGCAAATGAACCATCACGTGCAGCGTACCCGCCGTAGAGACAAGCGTGGTAAGGCTCAGCAATGCGGCCGGCCAATTGCCCATTACGTGCAGCGTACCAGCCATAGAGACAAGCGGGGTTGAGTTCTGCAGTGCGACCTCTCAATTAACCATCACCTGCAGGGCATCATTCGTAGAGGCAAGTGTGGTATAGTTCAACCGTTGAGACAAGGGTAGTAAAGTTCAGCAGTGCGGACGGCAAATTAACCATCACGTGCAGCGTAACCGCCGTAAGACAAGCGTGGTAAAGTTCAGCAGTGCGCTCGGCCAAATAACTATCACGTGCAGCGTACCAGCCGTAGAGACAAGCGTGGTAAAGTTCAGCAGTGCGGCCTGAAAATAAACCATCACCTTCAGCGCACCACCCGTAGAGACAGGTGTGGTATAGTTCAGCACGGCGGCCGGCTAATTAACCATCACAAGCAGCGTAACAGCCGTCGAGACAAGCGTGGTAAAGTTCAGCAGTGCGGCAGGCCAATTAACCAACACGTGCAGCGTACCCGCAGTAAAGACAAGCGTGATAAAGTGCAGCAATGCGACCGGCCAATTAACCATCGCGTGTAGCGTATAATCCGCAGAGACAAGCGTAATAAAGTTCAGCAGTGTGGCCGGCCAATTAACCATCGCCTACAGCGAACCCGCAGTGAAGACGAGGGTGATTAAGTGCAGCAATACGGACGGCCAACTAACCATTATGTGTAGCCTACCTTCCGTAGAAACAAGCGTGGTGAAGTTCAGCAGTGCGGCCGGCCAATTCACCATCTTGTGCAGCGTACCATCTGAAGAGACAAGCGTGGTAAAGTTAAGCAGTCCCACCGGCCAATTACCCATCAAGTGTAGCATACCAGCCGTAGAGACAAGCGTGGTAAAGTTCAGCAATGCGGCCGGCCAAATAACCATCACGTGCAGGGTACACGCCGTAGAGACAGGCGTGGTAAAGTTCAGCAATGCGGCCGGCCAATTACCCATCACGTGCAGCGCACCATTCGTAGAGACAAGCTTGGTATAGTTCAGCCGTAGAGACCAGCGCGGTATAGTTCAGCAGTGTGGCCGGCCAAGTAACCCTCACGTGCAGCGTACCCGCAGGAGAGACAAGCGTGGCAAAGTTCAGCAGTGCGGCCAGCCAATTAACCATCACGTGCAGCGTACCCGCCGTAGAGACAAGCGTGGTCAAGTTAAGCAGTGCGGCCGGCCAATTAACCATCACGTGCAGCGTACCATCCGTATAGACAAGCGTGGTAAAGCTCAGCAATGTGGCCGGCCAATTACTCATCACGTGCAGTGTACCCACCGTAGAGACAAGCGTGGTAAGGCTCACCAATGCGACCGGCGAATTGCCGATGACGTGCAGCGTACCGGACGTAAAGACAAGCGTGGTAAAATTCAGCAGTGCGGCCGGCCAATTTACCATCACCTGCAGTGCACCATTCGTAGAGACAAGCGTCGTATAGTTCAGCCGCAGAGACAAGCGTGGTAAAGTTCAGCCATGCGGCCGCCCAAATAATCATCACGTGCAGCGTACCAGCCGTAGAGACAAGCGTGGTAAAGTTAAGCAGTGCGGCCGGCCAAATAACCATCACGTGCAGCGTACCAGCCGTACAGACAAGCGTGGTAATGTTCACCCGTGCGGCAGGCCAATTAACAATCACGTGCAGCGTACCAGCCGCAGAGACAAGCATTGTAAAATTCTGAAGTTTGGCCGGCCAAATAAACACCACGTGCAGCGTACCCTCCGTAATGTCAAGCCTGAAAAAAGCAGCAATGCGACCGGCCAATAACCATCACGTGTAGCGTACCAGCCGTTGAGACAAGCATGGTAAAGCTCAGCAATGCGGCCGGCCAATTGCTCATCAGGTGCAGCGCACCAACCGTAGAGACAAGCGTGATAAAGTTGAGCAGTGCGGCCTGCCAATTAACCATCACCTGCAGCGCACCATTCGTAGAGACAAGCCTGGTATAGTTCAGCCGTAGAGACCAGCGTGGTATAGTTCAGCAGTGTGGCCGGCCAAGTAACCCTCACGTGCAGCGTACCCGCCGGAGAGACAAGCGTGGCAAAGTTCAGCAGTGCGGCCAGCCAATTAACCATCACGTGCAGCGTACCCGCCGTAGAGACAAGCGTGGTCAAGCTAAGCAGTGCGGCCGGCCAATTAACCATCACGTGCAGCGTACCATCCGTAGAGACAAGCGTGGTAAAGTTCACCCGTGCGGCCGGCTATTTAACCAACACGTGCAGCGTACCAGCCGTAGAGACAAGGGTGGTAAAGTTCAGCAGTGCGGACGGCAAATTAACCATCACGTGCAGCGTGCTAGCCGCAGAGACAAGCGTGGTAAAGCTCAGCAATGCGGCCGGCCAATTACCCATCACGTGCAGCGTACCCGCCGTAAGACAAGCGTCATAAAGTTCGGCAGTGCGGCCGGCATTTAACCATTACGCGCAGCGTACTAGCCGTAGAGACAAGCGTGGTAAAGCTCAGCAATGCGGCCGGTCAATTACCCATCACGTGCAGCGTACCAGCCGTAGAGACAAGAATTGTAGAGCTCAGCAGTGCGGCCTGCCAAATTAACCACCACGTGCAGCGTACCCGCAGTAAAGACAAGCGTGATAAAGTGTAGCAAAGCGACCGGCCAATTACCCTCACGTGCAGCGTACCATCCGTAGAGACAAGCGTAATAAAGTTCAGCAGTGTGGCCGGCCAATTAACCATCACCTGCAGCGTACCCGCAATGAAGACGAGGGTGATTAAGAGCAGCAATGCGGACGGCCAACTAACCATCTCGTGCAGCGTACCAGCCGTAGAGACAAGCGTGGTAAAGTTCAGCAGTGGGGCCTGAAAATTAACCATCACCTACAGCGCACCATCCGTAGAGGCAAGTGTAGTATAATTCAGCACTGCGACCGGCCAATTAACCATCGCCTACAGCGTACCCGCAGTGAAGACGAGGGTGATTAAGTGCAGCAATACGGACGGCCAACTAACCATCACGTGTAGCGTACCATCCGTAGAGACAAGCGTGGTGAAGTTCTGCAGTGCGGCCAGCCAATTAACCATCTTGTGAAGCGTACAATCCGAAGAGACAAGCGTGGTAAATTTAAGCAGTGCGGCCGGCCAATTAGCCATCACGTGCAGCCATAGAGACAACCGTGGTATTCTTCAGCAGTGCGGCCGGCCAATTAACCATCACCTGCAGCACACCATTCGTAGAGACAAGCGTGGTATAGTTCAGCCGTAGAGACAAGCGTGATAAAGTGTCGCAATGCGACCGGCAAATGAACCATCACGTGCAGCGTACACTCCGTAGAGACAAGCGTGGTAAGGCTCAGCAGTGCGGACGGCCAATTGCGCATCACGTGCAGTGTACAGGCCGTAGAGACAAGCGCGGTAAAGTTCAGCTGTGCGGCCGGCCAATTAACCACGACGTGCCGCGCACCAGCCGAAGAGACAAGCGGGGTTAAGTTCAGCAGTGTGGCCTGTCAATTAAGCATCACCTGCAGCGCACCATTCGTAGAGACAAGTGTGGTATAGTTCAGCCGTACAGACAAGCGTGGTAAAGTTCAGCCGTGCGGCTGGCCAATTAACCATCACGATCAGCGTACCATCCATAGAGAAAAGCGTGATAAAGTGTCCCAATCCGACCGGCAAATGAACCATCACGTGCAGCGTACCCGCCGTAGAGACAAGCCCTGTAAATTTCAGAAGTGTGGCCGGCCAATTAACCACCACGTGCAGCGTACCCTCCGTAATGTCAAGCATGACAAATAGCAGCAATGCGACCGGCCAATAACCATCACGTGTAGTGTACCAGCGGTAGAGACAAGCGTGGAAAAGCTCGGCAATGCGGCCGGCCAATTACCCATCACGTGCAGTGTACCGGCCGTAGAGACAAGATTGGTAAATTTCAGCAGCGCGGCTGCCCAATTAACCATCACATGCAGCGTACCACCGTAGAGACAAGCGTGGTAAAGTTCAGCAGTGCAGCCTGCCAAATAACCATCACCTGCAGCGCACCATTCGTAGAGACAAGCGTGGTAAAGTTCAGCCGTGCTTCCGGCCAATTAACCATCACGTGCAGCGTACCAGCCGTAGAGACAAGCGTGATAAAGTGTCGCAATGCTATCGGCAAATGAACCATCACCTGCAGCGCACCATTCGTACTGACAAGCGTGGTATAGTTCAGCAGTGTGGCCGGCCAATTAACCATCACGTGCCGCGTACCCGCTGTAGAGACAAGCGTGGTAGAGTTCAGCAGTGCGGCCAGCCAATTAACCATCACGTGCAGCGTACGAGCCGTAGAGACAAGCGTGGTCAAGTTAAGCAGTACGGCCGGCCAATTAACCATCACGTGCAGCGTACCAGCCGTAGACACAAGCGTGGTAAAGTTCACCCGTGCGACCGGCCATTTAACCATCACGTGTAGCGTACCAGGAGTAGAGACAAGCGTGGTAAAGTTCAGCAGTGCGGCCGGCAAATTAACCATCACGTGCAGCCTACCAGCTGTAGAGACAAGCGTTGTAAAATACAGCAGTGTAGCCGAACACTTAACCGCCACGTGCAACGTACCCGTCGTAAAGGCCAGCGTGATAAAAAGCAGGAATGCGACCGGCCAGTAACCATCACGTGTAGCGTACCATCCGTAGATACAAGCGTGGTAAGGCTCAGCAATGCGGCCGGCCAATTACTCATCACGTGCAGCGCACCATTCGTAGAGAAAAACGTGGTATAGTTCAGCAGTGTGGCCGGCCAATTAACCCTCACGTGCAGCGTACCCGCTTTAGAGACAAACGCGGCAAAGTTCAGCAGTGCGGCGACCCAATTATCCATCAAGTGCAGCGTAGCCGCCGTACAGACAAGCGTGGTCAAGTTAAGCAGTGCGGCCGGCCAATTAACCATCACGTCCAGCGTACCAGCCGTAGAGACAAGCGTGGTAGAGTTCACCCGTGCGGCCTGCTTTTTAACCAACACGTGTACCGTACCAGTCGTAGAGACAAGGGTGGTAAAGTTCAGCAGTGCGGACGGCAAATTAACCTTCACGTGCAGTGTACTAGCCGCCGAGACAAGCGTGCTAAACCTCAGCAATGCGGCCGGTCAATTACCTATCACGTGCAGCGTACCAGCCGTAGAGACAAGCGGGGTTAAGTTCTGCAATGCGACCTCTCAATTAACCAGCACCTGCAGGGCACCATTCGTAGAGGCAAGTGTGGTATACTTCAACCGTAGAGACAAGGGTGGTAAAGTTCAGCAGTGCGGACGGCAAATTAACCATCACGTGCAGCGTAACCGCCGTAAGACAAGCGTGGTAAAGTTCTGCAGTGCGGCCGGCATTTAACCATCACGTGCAGCGTACCAGCCGTAGAGACAAGAATTGTAAAGCTCAGCAGTGCGGCCGGCCAATTAACCACCACGTGCAGCGTACCCGCCGTAAAGACAAGCGTGATAAAAAGCAGCAATGCGACCGGCACATTAACCGTCACGAGCAGCGTACCAGCCGTAGAGACAAGCGTGGTAAAGTTCAGCAGTGCGGCCGGCCAAATAACTATCACGTGCAGAGTACCAGCCGTAGATACAAGCGTGGTAAAGTTCAGCAGTGCGGCCTGAAAATTAACCATTCCCATCAGCGCACTACCCGTAGAGACAGGTGTGGTATAGTTCAGCACGGCGGCCGGCTAATTAACCATCACGTGCAGCGTACCAGCCGTCGAGACAAGCGTGGTAAAGTTCAGCAGTGCGGCAGGCCAATTAACCAACACGTGCAGCGTACCCGCAATAAAGACAAGCGTGATAAAGTGCAGCAATGCGACCTGCCAATTAACCATCGCGTGTAGCGTACCATCCGTAGAGGCAAGCGTAATAAAGTTCAGCAGTGTGGCCGGCTAATTAACCATCGCCTAGAGCGTACCCGCAGTGAAGACGAGGGTGATTAAGTGCAGCAATGCGGACGGCCAACTAACCATTATGTGTAGCCTACCTTCCGTAGGAACAAGCGTGGTGAAGTTCAGCAGTGCGGCCGGCCAATTCACCATCTTGTGCAGCGTACCATCCGAACAGACAAGCGTGGTAAAGTTAAGCAGTCCCACCGGCCAATTAGCCATTACGTGCAGCGTACCAGTCGTAGAGACAAGCGTGGTAAAGCTCAGCAATGCGGCCGGCCAATTACCCATCACGTGCAGCGTACCGGCCCGTAGAGACAAGCATGGTAAAGTTCAGCAGTGCGGCCGGCCAAATAACCATCACGTGCAGCGTACCATCTGTAGAGACAAGCGTGGTAAAGTTAAGCAGTGCGGACGGCCAAATAACCATCACGTGCAGCGCATCAGCCGTAGAGACAAGCGTGGTAAAATTCACCCGTGCGGCAGGCCAATTAACCACCACGTGCAGCATACCCACCGTAAGATAGCGTGACAAGGTGCCGCAATGCGACCGGCAAATTAACCATCACGCGCAGCGTACCATCCGTACAGACAAGCGTGGTAAAATTCAGTAGTGCGGCCGGCCAATTAACCATCACGTGCAGTGTACCAGCCGTAGAGACAAGCATTGTAAAATTCAGAAATGTGGCCGGCCAATAAAACACCACGTGCAGCGTACCCTCCGTAAAGTCAAGCGTGAAAAAAGCAGCAATGCGACCGGCCAATAACCATCATGTGTAGCGTACCAGCCGTAGAGACAAGCGTGGTAAAGCTCAGCAATGCGGTCGGCCAATTACCCATCACGTGCAGCGTTCCGGCCGTAGAGACAAGCATGGTAAAGTCCAGCAGTGCGGCCGCCCAATTAACCTCACATGCAGCGAACCACCCGTAGCGACAAGCATGGTAAAGTTCAGCAGTGCGGCCGGCCAATTAACATCACATGCAGCGTACCATCCGTAGAGACAAGCGCGGTAAAGTTCAGCAGTGCGGCCTGCCAATTAACCATCACCTGTAGCGCACCATTCGTTGAGACAAGCATGGTATAGTTCAGCTGTGGAGACAAGCGTGGTGAAGTTCAGCCGTGCGGCCGGCCAATTAACCATCACGTGCAGCGTACCAGCCGTAGAGACAAGCGTGATAAAGTGTCGCAATGCGATCGGCAAATGAACCATCACGTGCAGCGTACCCGCCGTAGAGACAAGCGTGGTAAGGCTCAGCAATGCGGCCGGCCAATTGCCCATCACGTGCAGCGTACCAGCCGTAGAGACAAGCGGGGTTAAGTTCTGCAGTGCGACCTCTCAATTAACCATCACCTGCAGGGCACCATTCGTAGAGGCAAGTGTGGTATAGTTCAACCGTAGAGACAAGGGTGGTAAAGTTCAGCAGTGCGGACGGCAAATTAACCATCACGTGCAGCGTAACAGCCGTAAGACAAGCGTGGTAAAGTTCTGCAGTGCGGCCGGCATTTAACCATCACGTGCAGCGTACCAGCCGTAGAGACAAGAATTGTAAAGCTCAGCAGTGCGGCCGGCCAATTAACCACCACGTGCAGCGTACACCCCGTAAAGACAAGCGTGATAAAAAGCAGCAATGCGACCGGCACATTAACCGTCACGAGCAGCGTACCAGCCGTAGAGACAAGCGTGGTAAAGTTCAGCAGTGCGGCCTGAAAATTAACCATTCCCTTCAGCGCACCACCCGTAGAGACAGGTGTGGTATAGTTCAGCACGGCGGCCGGCTAATTAACCATCACGTGCAGCGTACCAGCCGTCGAGACAAGCGTGGTAGAGTTCAGCAGTGCGGCAGGCCAATTAACCAACACGTGCAGCGTACCCGCAATAAAGACAAGCGTGATAAAGTGCAGCAATGCGACCTGCCAATTAACCATCGCGTGTAGCGTACCACCCGTTGAGACAAGCGTAATAAAGTTCAGCAGTGTGGCCGGCCAATTAACCATCGCCTACAGCGTACCCGCAGTGAAGACGAGGGTGATTAAGTGCAGCAATGCGGACGGCCAACTAACCATTATGTGTAGCCTACCTTCCGTAGAAACAAGCGTGGTGAAGTTCAGCAGTGCGGCCGGCCAATTCACCATCTTGTGCAGCGTACCATCCGAAGAGACAAGCGTGGTAAAGTTAAGCAGTCCCACCGGCCAATTAGCCATTACGTGCAGCGTACCAGTCGTAGAGACAAGCGTGGTAAAGCTCAGCAATGCGGTCGGCCAATTACCCATCACGTGCAGCGTACCGGCCCGTAGAGACAAGCATGGTAAAGTTCAGCAGTGCGGCCGCCCAATTTACCATCACGTGTAGCATACCAGCCGTAGAGACAAGCGTGGTAAAGCTCAGCAATGCGACCGGCCAATTACTCATCATGTGCAGTGTACCGGCCGTTGAGACAAGCGTGGTAAGGCTCACCAATGCGACCGGCCAATTGCCCATCACGTGCAGCGTAACGGACGTAAAGACAAGCGCGGTAAAATTCAGCAGTGCGGCCGGCCAATTAACCATCACCTGCAGCGCACCATTCGTAGAGACAAGCTTCGTATACTTCAGCCGCAGGGACAAGCGTGGTAAAGTTCAGCCATGCGGCCGGCCAAATAACCATCCCGTGCAGCGTACCATCTGTAGAGACAAGCTTGGTAAAGTTAAGCAGTGCGGCCGGCCAAATGACCATCACGTGCAGCGTACCAGCCGTAGAGACAAGCGTGGTAAAATTCACCCGTGCGGCAGGCCAATTAACCACCACGTGCAGCATACCCACCATAAAATAGCGTGACAAGGTGCCGCAATGCGACCGGCAAATTAACCATCACGTGCAGCGTACCAGCCGTACAGACAAGCGTGGTAAAGTTCAGTAGTGCGGCTGGCCAATTAACCATCACGTGCAGTGTACCAGCCGTAGAGACAAGCATTGTAAAATACAGAAATGTGGCCGGCCAATTAAACACCACGTGCAGCGTACCCTCCGTAAAGTCAAGCGTGAAAAAAGCAGCAATGCGACCGGCCAATAACCATCATGTGTAGCGTACCAGCCGTAGAGACAAGCGTGGTAAAGCTCAGCAATGCGGCCGGCCAATTACCCATCACGTGCAGCGTACCGGCCGTAGAGACAAGCATGGTAAAGTGCAGCAGTGCGGCCGCCCAATTAACCTCACATGCAGCGAACCACCCGTAGCGACAAGCATGGTAAAGTTCAGCAGTGCGGCCGGCCAATTAACATCACATGCAGCGTACCATCCGTAGAGACAAGCGCGGTAAAGTTCAGCAGTGCGGCCTGCCAATTAACCATCACCTGTAGCGCACCATTCGTAGAGACAAGCATGGTATAGTTCAGCCGTAAAGACAAGCGTGCTGAAGTTCAGCCGTGCGGCCGGCCAATTAACCATCACATGCAGCGTACCAGCCGTAGAGACAAGCGTGATAAAGTGTCGCAATGCGATCGGCAAATGAACCATCACGTGCAGCGTACGCGCCGTAGAGACAAGCGTGGTAAGGCTCAGCAATGCGGCCGGCCAATTGCCCATCACGTGCAGCGTACCCTCCGTAAAGTCAAGCGTGAAAAAACAGCAATGCGACCTGCCAATAATCATCACGTGTAGCGTATCAGCCGTAGAGACAAGCGTGGTTAAGCTCAGCAATGCGGCCGGCCAATTACCCATCACGTGTAGCGTACCTTTCGTAGAGACAAGCGTGGTGAAGTTTAGCAGTGCGACCGGCCAATTAACCATCTTGTGCAGCGTACCATCCGAAGAGACAAGCTTGGTAAAGTTAAGCAGTGCGGCCGGCCTATTAACCATCTCGTGAAGGGTACATGCCGTAGAGACAAGCGTGGTAAAGTTCAGCAATGCCGCCGGCCAATTACCCATCACGTGCAGCGTAACGGCCGTAGAGACAAGCGTGGTAAAGCTCAGCAATGCGGCCCGCCAATTACTCATCACGTGCAGTGTACCCGCCGTAGAAACAAGCATGGTAAGGCTCACCAATGCGACCGGCCAATTGCCCATCACGTGCAGCGTACCGGACGTAAAGACAAGCGTGGTAAAATTCAGCAGTGCGGCCGGCCAATTAACCATCACCGCCAGCGCACCATTTGTAGAGACAAGCGTCGTATAGTTCAGCCGCAGAGACAAGCGTGGTAAAGTTCAGCCATGCGGCCGGCCAAATAACCATCACCTGCAGCTTACCAGCCGTAGAGACAAGCGTGGTAAAGTTAAGCAGTGCGGCAGGCCAATTAACCATCACGTGCAGCATGCCCACCGTAAAACAAGCGTGACAAAGTGCCGCAATGCGACCGGCAAATTAACTATCACGTGCAGCATACCATCCGTACAGACAAGCGTGGTAAAGTTCAGCAGTGCGGCCGGCCAATTAACCATCACGTGCAGCATACCAGCCGTAGAACCAAGCATTGTAAAATTCAGAAATGTGGCCGGCCAATTTAACACCACGTGCAGCGTACAATCCGTTAAGTCAAGCGTGAAAAAAGCTGCAATGAGACCGGCCAATAACCATCACGTGTAGCGTACCAGCCGTAGAGACAAGCGTGGTAAAGCTCAGCAATGCGGCCGGCCAATTACCCATCACGTGCAGCGTACCGGCCGTAGAGGCAAGCATGGCAAAGTTCAGCAGTGCGGATGCCCAATTAACCATCACGTGCAGCGTACCATCCGTAGAGACAAACGTCGTAAAGTTCAGCAGTGCGGCCGGCCAATTAAACATCACCTGCAGCGCACCATTCGTAGAGACAAGCGTGGTAAAGTTCAGCCGTGCGGCCGGCCAATTAACCATCACGTGCAGCGACCAGCCGTACAGACCTGCGCGATAAAGTGTCGCAATGCGACCGGCAAATGAACCATCACGTGCAGCGTACCAGCCGTAGAGACAAGCGTGGTAAAGTTCAGCAGTGCGGCCGGCCAATTAACCATCACGTGCAGCGTACCATCCGTTGAGACAAGCGGGGTGTAGTTCAGGAGTGCGGCCGGCCAACTAATCACGTGTAGCATAACCGCCTTAGAGACAAGCGTGGTAAAGTTCAGCAGTGCGGCCTATCAATTAACCATCACCTGCAGCGCACCATTCGTAGAGACAAGCGTTGTATAGTTCAGCCGTAGAGACAAGCGTGCTAAAGTTCAGCCGTGCGGCCGGCCAATTAACCATCACGTGCCGCGTGCCAGCCGTAGAGACAAGGGTGATAAAGTGTCGCAATGCGACCGGCAAATGAACCATCACGCGCAGCGTACCAGCCGTAGAGACCAGCATGGAAAAGTTCAGCAGTGCGGCCAGCCAATTAACCATCACGTGCAGCGTACCCGCCGCAGAGACAAGCGTGGTCAAGTTAAGCAGTGCGGTCGGCCAATTAACCATCATGTGCAGCATACCAGCCGCAGAGACAAGCGTGATAAAGTATCGCAATGCGACCGGCAAATGAACCATCACGTGCAGCGTACCACCCGTAGAGACAAGCGTGGTGAAGTTCAGCAGTGCGCCCGGACAATTAACCGTCACGTGCAGCATACCATCCGTAGAGACAAGCGTGTTGAAATTCAGAAGTGTGGCCGGCCAATTAACCACCACGTGCAGCGTACCCTCCGGAAAGTCAAGCGTGACAAGAAGTAGGAATGCGACCGGGCGATGACCATCACGTGTAGCGTACCAGCCGTAGAGACAAGTGCGGTAAACCTCAGCAATGCGGCCGGCCAATTACCCATCACGTCCAGCGTACAGGCCGTAGACACAAGCATGGTAAAGTACAGCAGTACGGACGCCCAATTAACCATCACGTGCAGCGTACCACCGTAGAGACAAGCGTGGTAAAGTTCAGCAGTGCAGCCTGCCAGTTAACCATCACCTGCAGCGCACCATTCGTAGAGAGAAGCGTAGCAAATTTCACCCGTGCGGCCAGCCAATTAACCATCACGTGCAGCGTACCAGCCGTAGAGACAAGCGTGATAAATTGTCGCAATGCGATCGGCAAATGAACAATCACGTGCAGCGTACCATCAGTAGAAACAAGCGTGGCAAAGTTCAGCAGTGCGTCTGGCCATTTACCCACCGCGTGCAGCTGCCAGCCGTAGAGACAAGCGTTGTAAAATTCAGCAGTGGAGCCGAACAATTAACCACCACGTGCATCGTACCCCATGTAAAGACAAGCGTGATAAAAAGCAGCAATGCGGCCGACCAGTACCCATCACCCGTAGCGTACCACCGTAGAGACAGCCGTGGTAAGGCTCAGCAATGCGGCCGGCCAATTAGCCATCACGTGCAGCGTACCAGCCGTAGAGACAAGCGTGGTAAAGTTCAGCAGTGCGGCCTGTCAATTAACCATCACCTGCAGCGTATCCGCCGCAGAGACAAGCGTGGTCAAGTTAAGCAGTGCGGCAGGCCAATTAACCATCACGTGCAGCGTACCAGTCGTAGAGACAAGCGTGGTAAAGTTCACCCGTGCGGCCGGCATTTAACCATAACGTGCAGCGTACCAACCGTAGAGACAAGCGTGGTAAAGCTCAGCAATGCGGCCGGTCAATTACCCATCACGTGCAGCGAACCAGCCGTAGAGAAAAGAATTGTAAACCTCAGCAGTGCGGCCGGCCAATTAACCACCACTTGCAACGTACCCGCCGTAAGCACAAGCGTGATAAAAAACAGCAATGCGACCGGAACATTAACCATCACGTGCAGCGTACCCGCTGTAGAGACAAGCGTGACAAAGTGCTGCAATGCGACCGGCAAATTAACCATCACGTGTAACGTACCCGCCGTAGACACAAGCGTGGTGAAGCTCAGCAGTGCGGCCGGCCAATTAACCATCACGTGCAGCGTACGAGCCGTAGCGACAAGCGGAGTTAAGTTCAGCAGTGCGGCCTGTCAATTAACCATCACCTGCAGCGCACCATTCGTAGAGACAAGCGTGGTATAGTTCAGTCGTAGAGACAAACGTGGTAAAGTTCAGCAGTGCGGCAGGCCAATTACCATCCCGTGCAGCGTACCCGCTGTAGAGACAAGCGTGTTAAAGTTCAGCAGTGCGGCCAGCCAATTAACCATCACTTGCAGCGTACCCGCCGTCGAGAAGGGCGTGCTCAAGTTAAGCAGTGCGGCCGGCAAATTAACCATCACGTGCAGCGTACCAGCCGTAGAGACAAGCGTGGTAAAGTTCACCCGTGCGGCCGGCAAATTAACCATCACGTGCAGCGTAGAAGCCGCAGAGACAAGCGTGGTTAAGTTCAGCAGTGTGGCCGGCCAATTAACCATCACGTGCAGCGTACCAACCGTAGAAACAAGCGGGGTTAAATTCTGCAGTGCCGCCTGTCAATTAACCATCACCTGCAGCGCACTATTCGTAGAAACAAGCGTGGTATAGTTCAGCCATAGAAACAAGCGTGGTTAAGTTCAGCAGTGCGGCCAGCCAGTTAACCATCACGAGCAGCGTACCAGCCGTAGAGAAGAGCGGGGTTAAGTTCAGCAGTGCGGCCTGTCAATTAACCATCACCTGCAGCGCACCATTCGTAGAGACAAGTGTGGTATAGTTCAGCCGTAGAGACAAGCGTGGTAAAGTTCAGCCGTGCGGCCGGCCAATTAACCGTCACGTGCAGCGTACCAGCCGTAGAGACAAGCGTTGTGAAATTCAGAAGTGTGGCCGGCCAATTAACCACCACGTGCAGCGTACCCTCCGCACAGTCAAGCGTTACAAGAAGCAGCAATGAGACCGGGCAATAACCATCACGTGTAGCGTACCAGCCGTAGAGACAAGCGCGGTAAAGCTCAGCAATGCGGTCGGCCAATTACCCATCACGTGCAGCGTACCACCGTAGAGACAAGCGTGGTAAAGTTCAGCAGTGCAGCCTCCCAATTAACCATCATCTGCAGCGCACCATTCGTAGAGAGAAGCGTGGTAAAGTTCAGCCGTGCGGCCAGCAATTAACTATCACGTGCAGCATACCAGCCGTAGAGACAAGCGTTGTAAAATTCAGCAGTGTGGCCGGACAATTAACCACCACGTGCATCGTACCCGCTGTAAAGACAAGCGTGATAAAAAGTAGCAATCCGACCGGCCAGTAACCATCACCCGTAGCGTACCACCGTAGAGACAAACGTGGTAAGGCTCAGCAATGCGGCCGGCCAATTACCCATCACGTGCAGCGTACCAGCCGTAGAGACAAGCGTGGTAAAGTTCAGCAGTGCGGCCTGTCAATTAACCATCACCTGCAGTGCACCATTCGTAGAGACAAGCGTGGTATAGTTCAGCCGTAGAGACAAGCGTGGTAAAGTTCAGCCGTGCGGCCGGCCAATTAACCATCACGTGCCGCGTGCCAGCCGTAGAGACTAGCGTCATAAAGTGTCGCAATGCGACCGGCAAATGAACCATCACGTCCAGCGTACCAGCCGTAGAGACAAGCATGGCAAAGTTCAGCAGTGCGGCCAGCCAATTAACCATCACGTGCAGGGTACCCGCCGCAGAGACAAGCGTGGTCAAGTTAAGCAGTGCGGCCGGCCAATTAACCATCACGTGCAGCGTACCAGTCGCAGAGACAAGCGTGGTAAGGTTCACCCGTGTGGCGGGCATTTAACCATTACGTGCAGCGTACCACCGTAGAGACAAGCGTGGTAAAGCTCAGCAATGCGGCCGGTCAATTACCCATCACGTTCAGCGTACCAGCCGTAGAGAAAGGATTGTAAACCTCAGCAGTGCGGCCTGCCAATTAACCACCACGTGCAGCGTACCCTCCGTAAAGACAAGCGTGATAAAAAACTGCAATGCGACCGGCACATTAACCATCACGTGCAGCGTACCCGCCGTAGAGACAAGCGTGACAAAGTGCTGCAATGCGACCGGCAAATTAACCATCACGTCTAACGTACCAGCCGTAGACACAAGCGTGGTAAAGCTCAGCAATGCGGGCGGCCAATTACCCATCACGTGCAGCGTACCCGCGTTGAGACAAGCGTGGTAAACCTAAGCAGTGCGGCCGGCCAATTAATCATCACGTGCAGCGTACCTACCGTAGAGATACGCGTGGTAAAGTTCAGCAGTGCGGCAGGCAAATTAACCATCATGAGTGGCGTACCACCCGTAGAGACAGGCCTTGTAAAGTTCAGCATTGTGGCCGGCCAATTAACCACCCCATGCAGCTGTACCCGCCGTAAAGACAAGCGTGATAAAGAACAAAAATCCGACCGGCCATATAACCATCACGTGTAGCGTACCAGCCGTAAAGACAAGCGTGGTAAAGCTCAGCAACACGACAGGCCAATTACCCATCACGTGCAGCGTACCCGCCGTTGAGACAAGCGTGGTAAGGCTCAGCAAGGCGGCCGGCCAATTGGCCATCACGTGTAGAGTACCGGCCGTCGAGACAAGCGTGGTAAAGTTCAGCAGTGCGGCCGGCCCATTAACCATCACGTGTAGCGTACCATCCGTAGAGACAAGCGGGGTTAAGTTCAGCAGTGCGGCCTGTCAATTATCCATCACCTACAGCGCACCATTCGTAGAGACAAGCGTGGAATAGTTCAGCCGTAGAGACAAGCGTGCTAAAGTTCAGCCGTGCGGCCGGCCAATTAACCATCACGTGCAGCGTACCAGCCGTAGAGACAAACGTGATAAAGTGTCGCAATGCTACCGGCAAATGAACCATCCCGTGCAGCGTACCCGCCGTACAGACAAGCGTGTTAAGGCTCAGCAAGGCGGCCGGCCAATTGGCCCTCACGTGTAGCGTACCGACTATCGTGACAAGCGTGGTAAAGTTCAGCAGTGCGGCCGGTCAATTAACCATCACGTGTCGTACCACCGTAGAGACAAGCGGGGTTAAGTTCAGCAGTGCGGCCTGCCAATTACCCATCACCTGCAGCGCACCATTCGTAGAGACAAGCGTGGAATAGTTCAGCCGTAGAGACAAGCGTGGTAAAGTTCAGCCGTGCGGCCGGCCAATTAACCATCACGTACAGCGTACCAGCCGTAGAGACAAACGTGATAAAGTGTCGCAATGCGACCGGCAAATGAACCATCACGTGCAGCGTTCCGGCCGTAGAGACAAGCATGGTAAAGTGCAGCAGTGCGGCCGCCCAATTAACCTCACATGCAGCGAACCACCCGTAGCGACAAGCATGGTAAAGTTCAGCAGTGCGGCCGGCCAATTAACATCACATGCAGCGTACCATCCGTAGAGACAAGCGCGGTAAAGTTCAGCAGTGCGGCCTGCCAATTAACCATCACCTGTAGCGCACCATTCGTTGAGACAAGCATGGTATAGTTCAGCCGTGGAGACAAGCGTGGTGAAGTTCAGCCGTGCGGCCGGCCAATTAACCATCACGTGCAGCGTACCAGCCGTAGAGACAAGCGTGGTAAAGTTCACCCGTGCGGCCGGCAAATTAACCATCACGTGCAGCGTAGAAGCCGCAGAGACAAGCGTGGTTAAGTTCAGCAGTGTGGCCGGCCAATTAACCATCACGTGCAGCGTACCAACCGTAGAAACAAGCGGGGTTAAATTCTGCAGTGCCGCCTGTCAATTAACCATCACCTGCAGCGCAACATTCGTAGAAACAAGCGTGGTATAGTTCAGCCATAGAGACAAGCGTGGTTAAGTTCAGCAGTGCGGCCAGCCAGTTAACCATCACGTGCAGCGTACCAGCCGTAGAGAAGAGCGGGGTTAAGTTCAGCAGTGCGGCCTGTCAATTAACCATCACCTGCAGCGCACCATTCGTAGAGACAAGTGTGGTATAGTTCAGCCGTAGAGACAAGCGTGGGAAAGTTCAGCCGTGTGGCCGGCCAATTAACCACCACGTGCAGCGTACCCTCCGCACAGTCAAGCGTTACAAGAAGCAGCAATGCGACCGGGCAATAACCATCACGTGTAGCGTACCAGCCGTAGAGACAAGCGCGGTAAAGCTCAGGAATGCGGTCGGCCAATTACCCATCACGTGCAGCGTACCACCGTAGAGACAAGCGTGGTAAAGTTCAGCGGTGCAGCCTCCCAATTAACCATCATCTGCAGCGCACCATTCGTAGAGAGAAGCGTGGTAAAGTTCAGCCGTGCGGCCAGCAATTAACTATCACGTGCAGCATACCAGCCGTAGAGACAAGCGTTGTAAAATTCAGCAGTGTGGCCGGAAAATTAACCACCACGTGCATCGTACCCGCTGTAAAGACAAGCGTGATAAAAAGTAGCAATCCGACCGGCCAGTAACCATCACCCGTAGCGTACCACCGTAGAGACAAACGTGGTAAGGCTCAGCAATGCGGCCGGCCAATTACCCATCACGTGCAGCGTACCAGCCGTAGAGACAAGCGTGGTAAAGTTCAGCAGTGCGGCCTGTCAATTAACCATCACCTGCAGTGCACCATTCGTAGAGACAAGCGTGGTATAGTTCAGCCGTAGAGACAAGCGTGGTAAAGTTCAGCCGTGCGGCCGGCCAATTAACCATCACGTGCCGCGTGCCAGCCGTAGAGACTAGCGTCATAAAGTGTCGCAATGCGACTGGCAAATGAACCATCACGTCCAGCGTACCAGCCGTAGAGACAAGCATGGCAAAGTTCAGCAGTGCGGCCAGCCAATTAACCATCACGTGCAGGGTACCCGCCGCAGAGACAAGCGTGGTCAAGTTAAGCAGTGCGGCCGGCCAATTAACCATCACGTGCAGCGTACCAGTCGCAGAGACAAGCGTGGTAAGGTTCACCCGTGTGGCGGGCATTTAACCATTACGTGCAGCGTACCACCGTAGAGACAAGCGTGGTAAAGCTCAGCAATGCGGCCGGTCA
Organism: Dermacentor variabilis; assembly: GCF_050947875.1. Lineage (NCBI taxonomy): Eukaryota > Metazoa > Arthropoda > Arachnida > Ixodida > Ixodidae > Dermacentor > Dermacentor variabilis. Next base: position 2,473,983 of record NC_134574.1, on the reverse strand, counting down.
ATTACCCATCACGTTCAGCGTACCAGCCGTAGAGAAAAGAATTGTAAACCTCAGCAGTGCGGCCTGCCAATTAACCACCACGTGCAGCGTACCCTCCGTAAAGACAAGCGTGATAAAAAACTGCAATGCGACCGGCACATTAACCATCACGTGCAGCGTACCCGCCGTAGAGACAAGCGTGACAAAGTGCTGCAATGCGACCGGCAAATTAACCATCACGTCTAACGTACCAGCCGTAGACACAAGCGTGGTAAAGCTCAGCAATGCGGGCGGCCAATTACCCATCACGTGCAGCGTACCCGCGTTGAGACAAGCGTGGTAAACCTAAGCAGTGCGGCCGGCCAATTAATCATCACGTGCAGCGTACCTACCGTAGAGATACGCGTGGTAAAGTTCAGCAGTGCGGCAGGCAAATTAACCATCATGAGTGGCGTACCACCCGTAGAGACAGGCCTTGTAAAGTTCAGCATTGTGGCCGGCCAATTAACCACCCCATGCAGCTGTACCCGCCGTAAAGACAAGCGTGATAAAGAACAAAAATCCGACCGGCCATATAACCATCACGTGTAGCGTACCAGGCGTAAAGACAAGCGTGGTAAAGCTCAGCAACACGACAGGCCAATTACCCATCACGAGTAGTGTACCGGCCGTCGAGACAAGCGTGGTAAAGTTCAGCAGTGCGGCCGGCCAATTAACCATCACGTGTAGCGTACCATCCGTAGAGACAAGCGGGGTTAAGTTCAGCAGTGCGGCCTGTCAATTATCCATCACCTACAGCGCACCATTCGTAGAGACAAGTGTGGTATAGTTCAGCCGTAGAGACAAGCGTGGTAAAGTTCAGCCGTGCGGCCGGCCAATTAACCGTCACGTGCAGCGTACCAGCCGTAGAGACAAGCGTTGTGAAATTCAGAAGTGTGGCCGGCAAATAACCACCACGTGCAGCGTACCCTCCGCACAGTCAAGCGTTACAAGAAGCAGCAATGCGACCGGGCAATAACCATCACGTGTAGCGTACCAGCCGTAGAGACAAGCGCGGTAAAGCTCAGCAATGCGGTCGGCCAATTACCCATCACGTGCAGCGTACTACCGTAGAGACAAGCGTGGTAAAGTTCAGCAGTGCAGCCTCCCAATTAACCATCATCTGCAGCGCACCATTCGTAGAGAGAAGCGTGGTAAAGTTCAGCCGTGCGGCCAGCAATTAACTATCACGTGCAGCATACCAGCCGTAGAGACAAGCGTTGTAAAATTCAGCAGTGTGGCCGGACAATTAACCACCACGTGCATCGTACCCGCTGTAAAGACAAGCGTGATAAAAAGTAGCAATCCGACCGGCCAGTAACCATCACCCGTAGCGTACCACCGTAGAGACAAACGTGGTAAGGCTCAGCAATGCGGCCGGCCAATTACCCATCACGTGCAGCGTACCAGCCGTAGAGACAAGCGTGGTAAAGTTCAGCAGTGCGGCCTGTCAATTAACCATCACCTGCAGTGCACCATTCGTAGAGACAAGCGTGGTATAGTTCAGCCGTAGAGACAAGCGTGGTAAAGTTCAGCCGTGCGGCCGGCCAATTAACCATCACGTGCCGCGTGCCAGCCGTAGAGACTAGCGTCATAAAGTGTCGCAATGCGACCGGCAAATGAACCATCACGTCCAGCGTACCAGCCGTAGAGACAAGCATGGCAAAGTTCAGCAGTGCGGCCAGCCAATTAACCATCACGTGCAGGGTACCCGCCGCAGAGAGAAGCGTGGTCAAGTTAAGCAGTGCGGCCGGCCAATTAACCATCACGTGCAGCGTACCAGTCGCAGAGACAAGCGTGGTAAGGTTCACCCATGTGGCGGGCATTTAACCATTACGTGCAGCGTACCACCGTAGAGACAAGCGTGGTAAAGCTCAGCAATGCGGCCGGTCAATTACCCATCACGTTCAGCGTACCAGCCGTAGAGAAAGGATTGTAAACCTCAGCAGTGCGGCCTGCCAATTAACCACCACGTGCAGCGTACCCTCCGTAAAGACAAGCGTGATAAAAAACTGCAATGCGACCGGCACATTAACCATCACGTGCAGCGTACCCGCCGTAGAGACAAGCGTGACAAAGTGCTGCAATGCGACCGGCAAATTAACCATCACGTCTAACGTACCAGCCGTAGACACAAGCGTGGTAAAGCTCAGCAATGCGGGCGGCCAATTACCCATCACGTGCAGCGTACCCGCGTTGAGACAAGCGTGGTAAACCTAAGCAGTGCGGCCGGCCAATTAATCATCACGTGCAGCGTACCTACCGTAGAGATACGCGTGGTAAAGTTCAGCAGTGCGGCAGGCAAATTAACCATCATGAGTGGCGTACCACCCGTAGAGACAGGCCTTGTGAAGTTCAGCATTGTGGCCGGCCAATTAACCACCCCATGCAGCTGTACCCGCCGTAAGGACAAGCGTGGTAAAGCTCAGCAACACGACAGGCCAATTACCCATCACGTGCAGCGTACCCGCCGTTGAGACAAGCGTGGTAAGGCTCAGCAAGGCGGCCGGCCAATTGGCCATCACGTGTAGAGTACCGGCCGTCGAGACAAGCGTGGTAAAGTTCAGCAGTGCGGCCGGCCCATTAACCATCACGTGTAGCGTACCATCCGTAGAGACAAGCGGGGTTAAGTTCAGCAGTGCGGCCTGTCAATTATCCATCACCTACAGCGCACCATTCGTAGAGACAAGCGTGGAATAGTTCAGCCGTAGAGACAAGCGTGCTAAAGTTCAGCCGTGCGGCCGGCCAATTAACCATCACGTGCAGCGTACCAGCCGTAGAGACAAACGTGATAAAGTGTCGCAATGCTACCGGCAAATGAACCATCCCGTGCAGCGTACCCGCCGTATAGACAAGCGTGTTAAGGCTCAGCAAGGCGGCCGGCCAATTGGCCCTCACGTGTAGCGTACCGGCTATCGTGACAAGCGTGGTAAAGTTCAGCAGTGCGGCCGGCCAATTAACCATCACGTGTCGTACCACCGTAGAGACAAGCGGGGTTAAGTTCAGCAGTGCGGCCTGCCAATTACCCATCACCTGCAGCGCACCATTCGTAGAGACAAGCGTGGAATAGTTCAGCCGTAGAGACAAGCGTGGTAAAGTTCAGCCGTGCGGCCGGCCAATTAACCATCACGTACAGCGTACCAGCCGTAGAGACAAACGTGATAAAGTGTCGCAATGCGACCGGCAAATGAACCATCACGTGCAGCGTTCCGGCCGTAGAGACAAGCATGGTAAAGTGCAGCAGTGCGGCCGCCCAATTAACCTCACATGCAGCGAACCACCCGTAGCGACAAGCATGGTAAAGTTCAGCAGTGCGGCCGGCCAATTAACATCACATGCAGCGTACCATCCGTAGAGACAAGCGCGGTAAAGTTCAGCAGTGCGGCCTGCCAATTAACCATCACCTGTAGCGCACCATTCGTTGAGAAGAGCATGGTATAGTTCAGCCGTGGAGACAAGCGTGGTGAAGTTCAGCCGTGCGGCCGGCCAATTAACCATCACGTGCAGCGTACCAGCCGTAGAGACAAGCGTGGTAAAGTTCACCCGTGCGGCCGGCAAATTAACCATCACGTGCAGCGTAGAAGCCGCAGAGACAAGCGTGGTTAAGTTCAGCAGTGTGGCCGGCCAATTAACCATCACGTGCAGCGTACCAACCGTAGAAACAAGCGGGGTTAAATTCTGCAGTGCCGCCTGTCAATTAACCATCACCTGCAGCGCACCATTCGTAGAAACAAGCGTGGTATAGTTCAGCCATAGAGACAAGCGTGGTTAAGTTCAGCAGTGCGGCCAGCCAGTTAACCATCACGTGCAGCGTACCAGCCGTAGAGAAGAGCGGGGTTAAGTTCAGCAGTGCGGCCTGTCAATTAACCATCACCTGCAGCGCACCATTCGTAGAGACAAGTGTGGTATAGTTCAGCCGTAGAGACAAGCGTGGGAAAGTTCAGCCGTGCGGCCGGCCAATTAACCGTCACGTGCAGCGTACCAGCCGTAGAGACAAGCGTTGTGAAATTCAGAGGTGTGGCCGGCCAATTAACCAACACGTGCAGCGTACCCTCCGCACAGTCAAGCGTTACAAGAAGCAGCAATGCGACCGGGCAATAACCATCACGTGTAGCGTACCAGCCGCAGAGACAAGCGCGGTAAAGCTCAGGAATGCGGTCGGCCAATTACCCATCACGTGCAGCGTACCACCGTAGAGACAAGCGTGGTAAAGTTCAGCGGTGCAGCCTCCCAATTAACCATCATCTGCAGCGCACCATTCGTAGAGAGAAGCGTGGTAAAGTTCAGCCGTGCGGCCAGCAATTAACTATAACGTGCAGCATACCAGCCGTAGAGACAAGCGTTGTAAAATTCAGCAGTGTGGCCGGAAAATTAACCACCACGTGCATCGTACCCGCTGTAAAGACAAGCGTGATAAAAAGTAGCAATCCAACCGGCCAGTAACCATCACCCGTAGCGTGCCACCGTAGAGACAAACGTGGTAAGGCTCAGCAATGCGGCCGGCCAATTACCCATCACGTGCAGCGTAAGAGCCGTAGAGACAAGCGTGGTAAAGTTCAGCAGTGCGGCCTGTCAATTAACCATCACCTGCAGTGCACCATTCGTAGAGACAAGCGTGGTATAGTTCAGCCGTAGAGACAAGCGTGGTAAAGTTCAGCCGTGCGGCCGGCCAATTAACCATCACGTGCCGCGTGCCAGCCGTAGAGACTAGCGTCATAAAGTGTCGCAATGCGACCGGCAAATGAACCATCACGTCCAGCGTACCAGCCGTAGAGACAAGCATGGCAAAGTTCAGCAGTGCGGCCAGCCAATTAACCATCACGTGCAGGGTACCCGCTGCAGAGACAAGCGTGGTCAAGTTAAGCAGTGCGGCCGGCCAATTAACCATCACGTGCAGCGTACCAGTCGCAGAGACAAGCGTGGTAAGGTTCACCCGTGTGGCGGGCATTTAACCATTACGTGCAGCGTACCACCGTAGAGACAAGCGTGGTAAAGCTCAGCAATGCGGCCGGTCAATTACCCATCACGTTCAGCGTACCAGCCGTAGAGAAAAGAATTGTAAACCTCAGCAGTGCGGCCTGCCAATTAACCACCACGTGCAGCGTACCCTCCGTAAAGACAAGCGTGATAAAAAACTGCAATGCGACCGGCACATTAACCATCACGTGCAGCGTACCCGCCGTAGAGACAAGCGTGACAAAGTGCTGCAATGCGACCGGCAAATTAACCATCACGTCTAACGTACCAGCCGTAGACACAAGCGTGGTAAAGCTCAGCAATGCGGGCGGCCAATTACCCATCACGTGCAGCGTACCCGCGTTGAGACAAGCGTGGTAAACCTAACCAGTGCGGCCGGCCAATTAATCATCACGTGCAGCGTACCTACCGTAGAGATACGCGTGGTAAAGTTCAGCAGTGCGGCAGGCAAATTAACCATCATGAGTGGCGTACCACCCGTAGAGACAGGCCTTGTAAAGTTCAGCATTGTGGCCGGCCAATTAACCACCCCATGCAGCTGTACCCGCCGTAAAGACAAGCGTGATAAAGAACAAAAATCCGACAGGCCATATAACCATCGCGTGTAGCGTACCAGCCGTAAAGACAAGCGTGGTAAAGCTCAGCAACACGACAGGCCAATTACCCATCACGTGCAGCGTACCCGCCGTTGAGACAAGCGTGGTAAGGCTCAGCAAGGCGGCCGGCCAATTGGCCATCACGTGTAGAGTACCGGCCGTCGAGACAAGCGTGGTAAAGTTCAGCAGTGCGGCCGGCCAATTAACCATCACGTGCAGCGTACCAACCGTAGAGACAAGCGTGGTAAAGCTCAGCAATGCGGCCGGTCAATTACCCATCACGTGCAGCGAACCAGCCGTAGAGAAAAGAATTGTAAACCTCAGCAGTGCGGCCGGCCAATTAACCACCACTTGCAACGTACCCGCCGTAAGCACAAGCGTGATAAAAAACAGCAATGCGACCGGAACATTAACCATCACGTGCAGCGTACCCGCTGTAGAGACAAGCGTGACAAAGTGCTGCAATGCGACCGGCAAATTAACCATCACGTGTAACGTACCCGCCGTAGACACAAGCGTGGTGAAGCTCAGCAGTGCGGCCGGCCAATTAACCATCACGTGCAGCGTACGAGCCGTAGCGACAAGCGGAGTTAAGTTCAGCAGTGCGGCCTGTCAATTAACCATCACCTGCAGCGCACCATTCGTAGAGACAAGCGTGGTATAGTTCAGTCGTAGAGACAAACGTGGTAAAGTTCAGCAGTGCGGCAGGCCAATTACCATCCCGTGCAGCGTACCCGCTGTAGAGACAAGCGTGTTAAAGTTCAGCAGTGCGGCCAGCCAATTAACCATCACTTGCAGCGTACCCGCCGTCGAGAAGGGCGTGCTCAAGTTAAGCAGTGCGGCCGGCAAATTAACCATCACGTGCAGCGTACCAGCCGTAGAGACAAGCGTGGTAAAGTTCACCCGTGCGGCCGGCAAATTAACCATCACGTGCAGCGTAGAAGCCGCAGAGACAAGCGTGGTTAAGTTCAGCAGTGTGGCCGGCCAATTAACCATCACGTGCAGCGTACCAACCGTAGAAACAAGCGGGGTTAAATTCTGCAGTGCCGCCTGTCAATTAACCATCACCTGCAGCGCACTATTCGTAGAAACAAGCGTGGTATAGTTCAGCCATAGAAACAAGCGTGGTTAAGTTCAGCAGTGCGGCCAGCCAGTTAACCATCACGAGCAGCGTACCAGCCGTAGAGAAGAGCGGGGTTAAGTTCAGCAGTGCGGCCTGTCAATTAACCATCACCTGCAGCGCACCATTCGTAGAGACAAGTGTGGTATAGTTCAGCCGTAGAGACAAGCGTGGTAAAGTTCAGCCGTGCGGCCGGCCAATTAACCGTCACGTGCAGCGTACCAGCCGTAGAGACAAGCGTTGTGAAATTCAGAAGTGTGGCCGGCCAATTAACCACCACGTGCAGCGTACCCTCCGCACAGTCAAGCGTTACAAGAAGCAGCAATGCGACCGGGCAATAACCATCACGTGTAGCGTACCAGCCGTAGAGACAAGCGCGGTAAAGTTCAGCAATGCGGTCGGCCAATTACCCATCACGTGCAGCGTACCACCGTAGAGACAAGCGTGGTAAAGTTCAGCAGTGCAGCCTCCCAATTAACCATCATCTGCAGCGCACCATTCGTAGAGAGAAGCGTGGTAAAGTTCAGCCGTGCGGCCAGCAATTAACTATCACGTGCAGCATACCAGCCGTAGAGACAAGCGTTGTAAAATTCAGCAGTGTGGCCGGACAATTAACCACCACGTGCATCGTACCCGCTGTAAAGACAAGCGTGATAAAAAGTAGCAATCCGACCGGCCAGTAACCATCACCCGTAGCGTACCACCGTAGAGACAAACGTGGTAAGGCTCAGCAATGCGGCCGGCCAATTACCCATCACGTGCAGCGTACCAGCCGTAGAGACAAGCGTGGTAAAGTTCAGCAGTGCGGCCTGTCAATTAACCATCACCTGCAGTGCACCATTCGTAGAGACAAGCGTGGTATAGTTCAGCCGTAGAGACAAGCGTGGTAAAGTTCAGCCGTGCGGCCGGCCAATTAACCATCACGTGCCGCGTGCCAGCCGTAGAGACTAGCGTCATAAAGTGTCGCAATGCGACCGGCAAATGAACCATCACGTCCAGCGTACCAGCCGTAGAGACAAGCATGGCAAAGTTCAGCAGTGCGGCCAGCCAATTAACCATCACGTGCAGGGTACCCGCCGCAGAGACAAGCGTGGTCAAGTTAAGCAGTGCGGCCGGCCAATTAACCATCACGTGCAGCGTACCAGTCGCAGAGACAAGCGTGGTAAGGTTCACCCGTGTGGCGGGCATTTAACCATTACGTGCAGCGTACCACCGTAGAGACAAGCGTGGTAAAGCTCAGCAATGCGGCCGGTCAATTACCCATCACGTTCAGCGTACCAGCCGTAGAGAAAGGATTGTAAACCTCAGCAGTGCGGCCTGCCAATTAACCACCACGTGCAGCGTACCCTCCGTAAAGACAAGCGTGATAAAAAACTGCAATGCGACCGGCAAATTAACCATCACGTCTAACGTACCAGCCGTAGACACAAGCGTGGTAAAGCTCAGCAATGCGGGCGGCCAATTACCCATCACGTGCAGCGTACCCGCGTTGAGACAAGCGTGGTAAACCTAAGCAGTGCGGCCGGCCAATTAATCATCACGTGCAGCGTACCTACCGTAGAGATACGCGTGGTAAAGTTCAGCAGTGCGGCAGGCAAATTAACCATCATGAGTGGCGTACCACCCGTAGAGACAGGCCTTGTAAAGTTCAGCATTGTGGCCGGCCAATTAACCACCCCATGCAGCTGTACCCGCCGTAAAGACAAGCGTGATAAAGAACAAAAATCCGACCGGCCATATAACCATCACGTGTAGCGTACCAGCCGTAAAGACAAGCGTGGTAAAGCTCAGCAACACGACAGGCCAATTACCCATCACGTGCAGCGTACCCGCCGTTGAGACAAGCGTGGTAAGGCTCAGCAAGGCGGCCGGCCAATTGGCCATCACGTGTAGAGTACCGGCCGTCGAGACAAGCGTGGTAAAGTTCAGCAGTGCGGCCGGCCCATTAACCATCACGTGTAGCGTACCATCCGTAGAGACAAGCGGGGTTAAGTTCAGCAGTGCGGCCTGTCAATTATCCATCACCTACAGCGCACCATTCGTAGAGACAAGCGTGGAATAGTTCAGCCGTAGAGACAAGCGTGCTAAAGTTCAGCCGTGCGGCCGGCCAATTAACCATCACGTGCAGCGTACCAGCCGTAGAGACAAACGTGATAAAGTGTCGCAATGCTACCGGCAAATGAACCATCCCGTGCAGCGTACCCGCCGTATAGACAAGCGTGTTAAGGCTCAGCAAGGCGGCCGGCCAATTGGCCCTCACGTGTAGCGTACCGACTATCGTGACAAGCGTGGTAAAGTTCAGCAGTGCGGCCGGTCAATTAACCATCACGTGTCGTACCACCGTAGAGACAAGCGGGGTTAAGTTCAGCAGTGCGGCCTGCCAATTACCCATCACCTGCAGCGCACCATTCGTAGAGACAAGCGTGGAATAGTTCAGCCGTAGAGACAAGCGTGGTAAAGTTCAGCCGTGCGGCCGGCCAATTAACCATCACGTACAGCGTACCAGCCGTAGAGACAAACGTGATAAAGTGTCGCAATGCGACCGGCAAATGAACCATCACGTGCAGCGTTCCGGCCGTAGAGACAAGCATGGTAAAGTGCAGCAGTGCGGCCGCCCAATTAACCTCACATGCAGCGAACCACCCGTAGCGACAAGCATGGTAAAGTTCAGCAGTGCGGCCGGCCAATTAACATCACATGCAGCGTACCATCCGTAGAGACAAGCGCGGTAAAGTTCAGCAGTGCGGCCTGCCAATTAACCATCACCTGTAGCGCACCATTCGTTGAGACAAGCATGGTATAGTTCAGCCGTGGAGACAAGCGTGGTGAAGTTCAGCCGTGCGGCCGGCCAATTAACCATCACGTGCAGCGTACCAGCCGTAGAGACAAGCGTGGTAAAGTTCACCCGTGCGGCCGGCAAATTAACCATCACGTGCAGCGTAGAAGCCGCAGAGACAAGCGTGGTTAAGTTCAGCAGTGTGGCCGGCCAATTAACCATCACGTGCAGCGTACCAACCGTAGAAACAAGCGGGGTTAAATTCTGCAGTGCCGCCTGTCAATTTACCATCACCTGCAGCGCACCATTCGTAGAAACAAGCGTGGTATAGTTCAGCCATAGAGACAAGCGTGGTTAAGTTCAGCAGTGCGGCCAGCCAGTTAACCATCACGTGCAGCGTACCAGCCGTAGAGAAGAGCGGGGTTAAGTTCAGCAGTGCGGCCTGTCAATTAACCATCACCTGCAGCGCACCATTCGTAGAGACAAGTGTGGTATAGTTCAGCCGTAGAGACAAGCGTGGGAAAGTTCAGCCGTGTGGCCGGCCAATTAACCACCACGTGCAGCGTACCCTCCGCACAGTCAAGCGTTACAAGAAGCAGCAATGCGACCGGGCAATAACCATCACGTGTAGCGTACCAGCCGTAGAGACAAGCGCGGTAAAGCTCAGGAATGCGGTCGGCCAATTACCCATCACGTGCAGCGTACCACCGTAGAGACAAGCGTGGTAAAGTTCAGCGGTGCAGCCTCCCAATTAACCATCATCTGCAGCGCACCATTCGTAGAGAGAAGCGTGGTAAAGTTCAGCCGTGCGGCCAGCAATTAACTATCACGTGCAGCATACCAGCCGTAGAGACAAGCGTTGTAAAATTCAGCAGTGTGGCCGGAAAATTAACCACCACGTGCATCGTACCCGCTGTAAAGACAAGCGTGATAAAAAGTAGCAATCCGACCGGCCAGTAACCATCACCCGTAGCGTACCACCGTAGAGACAAACGTGGTAAGGCTCAGCAATGCGGCCGGCCAATTACCCATCACGTGCAGCGTACCAGCCGTAGAGACAAGCGTGGTAAAGTTCAGCAGTGCGGCCTGTCAATTAACCATCACCTGCAGTGCACCATTCGTAGAGACAAGCGTGGTATAGTTCAGCCGTAGAGACAAGCGTGGTAAAGTTCAGCCGTGCGGCCGGCCAATTAACCATCACGTGCCGCGTGCCAGCCGTAGAGACTAGCGTCATAAAGTGTCGCAATGCGACTGGCAAATGAACCATCACGTCCAGCGTACCAGCCGTAGAGACAAGCATGGCAAAGTTCAGCAGTGCGGCCAGCCAATTAACCATCACGTGCAGGGTACCCGCCGCAGAGACAAGCGTGGTCAAGTTAAGCAGTGCGGCCGGCCAATTAACCATCACGTGCAGCGTACCAGTCGCAGAGACAAGCGTGGTAAGGTTCACCCGTGTGGCGGGCATTTAACCATTACGTGCAGCGTACCACCGTAGAGACAAGCGTGGTAAAGCTCAGCAATGCGGCCGGTCAATTACCCATCACGTTCAGCGTACCAGCCGTAGAGAAAAGAATTGTAAACCTCAGCAGTGCGGCCTGCCAATTAACCACCACGTGCAGCGTACCCTCCGTAAAGACAAGCGTGATAAAAAACTGCAATGCGACCGGCACATTAACCATCACGTGCAGCGTACCCGCCGTAGAGACAAGCGTGACAAAGTGCTGCAATGCGACCGGCAAATTAACCATCACGTCTAACGTACCAGCCGTAGACACAAGCGTGGTAAAGCTCAGCAATGCGGGCGGCCAATTACCCATCACGTGCAGCGTACCCGCGTTGAGACAAGCGTGGTAAACCTAAGCAGTGCGGCCGGCCAATTAATCATCACGTGCAGCGTACCTACCGTAGAGATACGCGTGGTAAAGTTCAGCAGTGCGGCAGGCAAATTAACCATCATGAGTGGCGTACCACCCGTAGAGACAGGCCTTGTAAAGTTCAGCATTGTGGCCGGCCAATTAACCACCCCATGCAGCTGTACCCGCCGTAAAGACAAGCGTGATAAAGAACAAAAATCCGACCGGCCATATAACCATCACGTGTAGCGTACCAGGCGTAAAGACAAGCGTGGTAAAGCTCAGCAACACGACAGGCCAATTACCCATCACGTGTAGAGTACCGGCCGTCGAGACAAGCGTGGTAAAGTTCAGCAGTGCGGCCGGCCAATTAACCATCACGTGTAGCGTACCATCCGTAGAGACAAGCGGGGTTAAGTTCAGCAGTGCGGCCTGTCAATTATCCATCACCTACAGCGCACCATTCGTAGAGACAAGTGTGGTATAGTTCAGCCGTAGAGACAAGCGTGGTAAAGTTCAGCCGTGCGGCCGGCCAATTAACCGTCACGTGCAGCGTACCAGCCGTAGAGACAAGCGTTGTGAAATTCAGAAGTGTGGCCGGCCAATTAACCACCACGTGCAGCGTACCCTCCGCACAGTCAAGCGTTACAAGAAGCAGCAATGCGACCGGGCAATAACCATCACGTGTAGCGTACCAGCCGTAGAGACAAGCGCGGTAAAGCTCAGCAATGCGGTCGGCCAATTACCCATCACGTGCAGCGTACTACCGTAGAGACAAGCGTGGTAAAGTTCAGCAGTGCAGCCTCCCAATTAACCATCATCTGCAGCGCACCATTCGTAGAGAGAAGCGTGGTAAAGTTCAGCCGTGCGGCCAGCAATTAACTATCACGTGCAGCATACCAGCCGTAGAGACAAGCGTTGTAAAATTCAGCAGTGTGGCCGGACATTTAACCACCACGTGCATCGTACCCGCTGTAAAGACAAGCGTGATAAAAAGTAGCAATCCGACCGGCCAGTAACCATCACCCGTAGCGTACCACCGTAGAGACAAACGTGGTAAGGCTCAGCAATGCGGCCGGCCAATTACCCATCACGTGCAGCGTACCAGCCGTAGAGACAAGCGTGGTAAAGTTCAGCAGTGCGGCCTGTCAATTAACCATCACCTGCAGTGCACCATTCGTAGAGACAAGCGTGGTATAGTTCAGCCGTAGAGACAAGCGTGGTAAAGTTCAGCCGTGCGGCCGGCCAATTAACCATCACGTGCCGCGTGCCAGCCGTAGAGACTAGCGTCATAAAGTGTCGCAATGCGACCGGCAAATGAACCATCACGTCCAGCGTACCAGCCGTAGAGACAAGCATGGCAAAGTTCAGCAGTGCGGCCAGCCAATTAACCATCACGTGCAGGGTACCCGCCGCAGAGAGAAGCGTGGTCAAGTTAAGCAGTGCGGCCGGCCAATTAACCATCACGTGCAGCGTACCAGTCGCAGAGACAAGCGTGGTAAGGTTCACCCATGTGGCGGGCATTTAACCATTACGTGCAGCGTACCACCGTAGAGACAAGCGTGGTAAAGCTCAGCAATGCGGCCGGTCAATTACCCATCACGTTCAGCGTACCAGCCGTAGAGAAAGGATTGTAAACCTCAGCAGTGCGGCCTGCCAATTAACCACCACGTGCAGCGTACCCTCCGTAAAGACAAGCGTGATAAAAAACTGCAATGCGACCGGCACATTAACCATCACGTGCAGCGTACCCGCCGTAGAGACAAGCGTGACAAAGTGCTGCAATGCGACCGGCAAATTAACCATCACGTCTAACGTACCAGCCGTAGACACAAGCGTGGTAAAGCTCAGCAATGCGGGCGGCCAATTACCCATCACGTGCAGCGTACCCGCGTTGAGACAAGCGTGGTAAACCTAAGCAGTGCGGCCGGCCAATTAATCATCACGTGCAGCGTACCTACCGTAGAGATACGCGTGGTAAAGTTCAGCAGTGCGGCAGGCAAATTAACCATCATGAGTGGCGTACCACCCGTAGAGACAGGCCTTGTGAAGTTCAGCATTGTGGCCGGCCAATTAACCACCCCATGCAGCTGTACCCGCCGTAAGGACAAGCGTGGTAAAGCTCAGCAACACGACAGGCCAATTACCCATCACGTGCAGCGTACCCGCCGTTGAGACAAGCGTGGTAAGGCTCAGCAAGGCGGCCGGCCAATTGGCCATCACGTGTAGAGTACCGGCCGTCGAGACAAGCGTGGTAAAGTTCAGCAGTGCGGCCGGCCCATTAACCATCACGTGTAGCGTACCATCCGTAGAGACAAGCGGGGTTAAGTTCAGCAGTGCGGCCTGTCAATTATCCATCACCTACAGCGCACCATTCGTAGAGACAAGCGTGGAATAGTTCAGCCGTAGAGACAAGCGTGCTAAAGTTCAGCCGTGCGGCCGGCCAATTAACCATCACGTGCAGCGTACCAGCCGTAGAGACAAACGTGATAAAGTGTCGCAATGCTACCGGCAAATGAACCATCCCGTGCAGCGTACCCGCCGTATAGACAAGCGTGTTAAGGCTCAGCAAGGCGGCCGGCCAATTGGCCCTCACGTGTAGCGTACCGGCTATCGTGACAAGCGTGGTAAAGTTCAGCAGTGCGGCCGGCCAATTAACCATCACGTGTCGTACCACCGTAGAGACAAGCGGGGTTAAGTTCAGCAGTGCGGCCTGCCAATTACCCATCACCTGCAGCGCACCATTCGTAGAGACAAGCGTGGAATAGTTCAGCCGTAGAGACAAGCGTGGTAAAGTTCAGCCGTGCGGCCGGCCAATTAACCATCACGTACAGCGTACCAGCCGTAGAGACAAACGTGATATAGTGTCGCAATGCGACCGGCAAATGAACCATCACGTGCAGCGTTCCGGCCGTAGAGACAAGCATGGTAAAGTGCAGCAGTGCGGCCGCCCAATTAACCTCACATGCAGCGAACCACCCGTAGCGACAAGCATGGTAAAGTTCAGCAGTGCGGCCGGCCAATTAACATCACATGCAGCGTACCATCCGTAGAGACAAGCGCGGTAAAGTTCAGCAGTGCGGCCTGCCAATTAACCATCACCTGTAGCGCACCATTCGTTGAGAAGAGCATGGTATAGTTCAGCCGTGGAGACAAGCGTGGTGAAGTTCAGCCGTGCGGCCGGCCAATTAACCATCACGTGCAGCGTACCAGCCGTAGAGACAAGCGTGGTAAAGTTCACCCGTGCGGCCGGCAAATTAACCATCACGTGCAGCGTAGAAGCCGCAGAGACAAGCGTGGTTAAGTTCAGCAGTGTGGCCGGCCAATTAACCATCACGTGCAGCGTACCAACCGTAGAAACAAGCGGGGTTAAATTCTGCAGTGCCGCCTGTCAATTAACCATCACCTGCAGCGCACCATTCGTAGAAACAAGCGTGGTATAGTTCAGCCATAGAGACAAGCGTGGTTAAGTTCAGCAGTGCGGCCAGCCAGTTAACCATCACGTGCAGCGTACCAGCCGTAGAGAAGAGCGGGGTTAAGTTCAGCAGTGCGGCCTGTCAATTAACCATCACCTGCAGCGCACCATTCGTAGAGACAAGTGTGGTATAGTTCAGCCGTAGAGACAAGCGTGGGAAAGTTCAGCCGTGCGGCCGGCCAATTAACCGTCACGTGCAGCGTACCAGCCGTAGAGACAAGCGTTGTGAAATTCAGAAGTGTGGCCGGCCAATTAACCACCACGTGCAGCGTACCCTCCGCACAGTCAAGCGTTACAAGAAGCAGCAATGCGACCGGGCAATAACCATCACGTGTAGCGTACCAGCCGCAGAGACAAGCGCGGTAAAGCTCAGGAATGCGGTCGGCCAATTACCCATCACGTGCAGCGTACCACCGTAGAGACAAGCGTGGTAAAGTTCAGCGGTGCAGCCTCCCAATTAACCATCATCTGCAGCGCACCATTCGTAGAGAGAAGCGTGGTAAAGTTCAGCCGTGCGGCCAGCAATTAACTATAACGTGCAGCATACCAGCCGTAGAGACAAGCGTTGTAAAATTCAGCAGTGTGGCCGGAAAATTAACCACCACGTGCATCGTACCCGCTGTAAAGACAAGCGTGATAAAAAGTAGCAATCCAACCGGCCAGTAACCATCACCCGTAGCGTACCACCGTAGAGACAAACGTGGTAAGGCTCAGCAATGCGGCCGGCCAATTACCCATCACGTGCAGCGTACCAGCCGTAGAGACAAGCGTGGTAAAGTTCAGCAGTGCGGCCTGTCAATTAACCATCACCTGCAGTGCACCATTCGTAGAGACAAGCGTGGTATAGTTCAGCCGTAGAGACAAGCGTGGTAAAGTTCAGCCGTGCGGCCGGCCAATTAACCATCACGTGCCGCGTGCCAGCCGTAGAGACTAGCGTCATAAAGTGTCGCAATGCGACCGGCAAATGAACCATCACGTCCAGCGTACCAGCCGTAGAGACAAGCATGGCAAAGTTCAGCAGTGCGGCCAGCCAATTAACCATCACGTGCAGGGTACCCGCTGCAGAGACAAGCGTGGTCAAGTTAAGCAGTGCGGCCGGCCAATTAACCATCACGTGCAGCGTACCAGTCGCAGAGACAAGCGTGGTAAGGTTCACCCGTGTGGCGGGCATTTAACCATTACGTGCAGCGTACCACCGTAGAGACAAGCGTGGTAAAGCTCAGCAATGCGGCCAGTCAATTACCCATCACGTTCAGCGTACCAGCCGTAGAGAAAAGAATTGTAAACCTCAGCAGTGCGGCCTGCCAATTAACCACCACGTGCAGCGTACCCTCCGTAAAGACAAGCGTGATAAAAAACTGCAATGCGACCGGCACATTAACCATCACGTGCAGCGTACCCGCCGTAGAGACAAGCGTGACAAAGTGCTGCAATGCGACCGGCAAATTAACCATCACGTCTAACGTACCAGCCGTAGACACAAGCGTGGTAAAGCTCAGCAATGCGGGCGGCCAATTACCCATCACGTGCAGCGTACCCGCGTTGAGACAAGCGTGGTAAACCTAACCAGTGCGGCCGGCCAATTAATCATCACGTGCAGCGTACCTACCGTAGAGATACGCGTGGTAAAGTTCAGCAGTGCGGCAGGCAAATTAACCATCATGAGTGGCGTACCACCCGTAGAGACAGGCCTTGTAAAGTTCAGCATTGTGGCCGGCCAATTAACCACCCCATGCAGCTGTACCCGCCGTAAAGACAAGCGTGATAAAGAACAAAAATCCGACAGGCCATATAACCATCGCGTGTAGCGTACCAGCCGTAAAGACAAGCGTGGTAAAGCTCAGCAACACGACAGGCCAATTACCCATCACGTGCAGCGTACCCGCCGTTGAGACAAGCGTGGTAAGGCTCAGCAAGGCGGCCGGCCAATTGGCCATCACGTGTAGAGTACCGGCCGTCGAGACAAGCGTGGTAAAGTTCAGCAGTGCGGCCGGCCAATTAACCATCACGTGTAGCGTACCATCCGTAGAGACAAGCGGGGTTAAGTTCAGCAGTGCGGCCTGTCAATTATCCATCACCTACAGCGCACCATTCGTAGAGACAAGCGTGGAATAGTTCAGCCGTAGAGACAAGCGTGCTAAAGTTCAGCCGTGCGGCCGCCCAATTAACCATCCCGTGCAGCTTACCCGCCGTAGAGACAAGCGTGTTAAGGCTCAGCAAGGCGGCCGGACAATTGGCCCTCACGTGTAGCGTACCGGCTATCGTGACAAGCGTGGTAAAGTTCAGCAGTGCGGCCGGCCAATTAACCATCACGTGTCGTACCAGCCGTAGAGACAAGCGGGGTTAAGTTCAGCAGTGCGGCCTGCCAATTACCCATCTCCTGCAGCGCACCATTCGTAGAGACAAGCGTGGAATAGTTCAGCCGTAGAGACAAGCGTGGTAAAGTTCAGCCGTGCGGCCGGCCAATTAACCATCACGTACAGCGTACCAGCCGTAGAGACAAACGTTATAAAGTGTCGCAATGCGACCGGCAAATGAACCATCACGTGCAGCGTACCAGCCGTAGAGAAAAGCGTGGTAAAGTTCAGCAGTGCGGCCGGCCAATTACCATCACGTGCAGCGTACCCGCTGTAGTGACAAGCGTGGTTAAGTTCAGCAGTGCGGCCAGCCAATTAACCATCACTTGCAGCGCACCCGCCGTCGAGAAGAGCGTGGTCAAGTTAAGCAGTGCGGACGGCAAATTAACCATCACGTGCAGCGCACCATTCGGAGAGACAAGCGTAGTATAGTTCATCCGTAGAGACGAGCATGGTTAAGTTAAGCAGTGCGGCCGGCCAATTAACCATCACGAGCAGCGTGCCAGCCGCAGAGACAAGCGTGATAAAGTATCGCAATGCGACCGGCAATTGAACCATCACGTGCAGCGTACCATCCGTAGAGAGAAGCGTGGTGAAGTTCAGCAGTGCGCCCGGACAATTAACCATCACGTGCAGCGTACCAGCCGTAGAGACAAGCGTGATAAAGTGTCGCAATGCGATCGGCAAATGAACCATCACGTGCAGTGTACCATCCGTAGAGACAAGCGTGGCAAAGTTCCGCAGTGCGGCTGGACATTTACCCATCGCGTGCAGCGTGCCAGCCGTAAAGACAAGCGTTGTAAAATTCAGCAGTGTTACCGAACAATTAACCACCACGTGCATCGTACCCGCCATAAAGACAAGCGTGATAAAAAGCAGCAATGCGACCGGCCAGTAACCATCACCCGTAGCGTACCACCGTAGAGACAAGCGTGGTAAGGCTCAGCAATGCGGCCGGCCAATTAACCATCACGTGCAGCGTACCAGCCGTAGAGAAAACCGTGGTAAAGTTCAGCAGTGCGGCCTGTCAATTAACCATCACCTGCAGCGCACCATTCGTAGAGACAAGCGCGGTATAGTTCAGCCGTAGAGACAAGCGTGGTAAAGTTCAGCCGTGCGGCCGGCCAATTAACCGTCACGTGCAGCGTGCAAGCCGTAGAGACAAGCGTGATAAAGTGTCGCAATGCGACCGGCAAATGAACCATCACGTGCAGCGTACCAGCCGTCGAGACAAGCATGGCAAAGTTCAGCAGGGCGGCCATCCAATTAAACATCACGTGCAGCGTACCCGCCGCAGAGACAAGCGTGGTCAAGTTAAGCAGTGCGGCCGGCCAATTAACCATCACGTGCAGCGTACCAGTCGTAGAGACAAGCGTGGCAAAGTTCACCCATGCGGCCGGCATTTAACCATTACGTGCAACGTACCAGCCGTAGAGACAAGCGTTGTAAAGCTCGGCAATGCGGCCGGTCAATTACCCATCACGTTCAGCGTACCAGCCGTAGAGAAAAGAATTGTAAACCTCAGCAGTGCGGCCTGCCAATTAAACACTGTGCAGCGTACCCGCCGTAAAGACAAGCGTGATAAAAAACAGCAATGCGACCGGCACATTAACCATCACGTGCAGCGTACCAGCCGTAGAGACAAGCGTGACAATGGGCTGCAATAGGACCGGCAAATTAACCATCACGTGTAACGTACCAGCCGTAGACACAAGCGTGGTAAAACTCAGCAATGAGGGCGGCCAATTACCCATCACGTGCAGAGTACTGGCCGTAGAGACAAGCGTGGTAAAGTTCAGCTGCGCCGCCGGCCAAGTAACCATCAGGTGCAGCGTACCAGCCGTAGAGACAAGCATGGTAAAATTCAGCAGTGCGGCCGGCCAATTAACCATCACGTGCAGCGTACCAGCCGTAGAGACAAGCGTGGTAAAGTTCAGCAGTGCGGCTTGAATATTACCCATCACCTGCAGCGCACCATCCGTAGAGACAAGTGTGGTATAGTTCAGCACTGCGGCCGGCCAATTAACCATCACGTGCAGCGTACCAGCCGTCGAGACAAGCGTGGTAAAGTTCACTGCTGCGGCAGGCCAATTAACCACCACGTGCAGCGTACCCGCAGTAAAGACAAGCGTGATAAAGCGCAGCAATGCGACCGGCCAATTAACCATCACGTGCGGCGTACCTTCCGTACAGACCAGCGTAATAAAGTTCAGCAGTCATCATCATCATCATCAGCCTGGTTACGCCCACTGCAGGGCAATGGCCTCTCCCATACTTCTCCAACAACCCCGGTCATGTACCAATTGTGGCCATGCCATGCCTGCAAACTTCTTAATCTCATCCGCCCACCTAAATTTCCACCGCCCCCTGCTACGCTTCCCTTCCCTTGGGATCTAGTCCATAACCCGCAATGACCATCGGTTATCTTCCCTCCTCATTACATGTCCTGCCCATGCCCATTTCTTCGTCTTGATTTCAACTAAGATGTCATTAACTCGCGTTTGTTCCCTCACCCAATCTGCTCTTTTCTTATCCCTTAACGTTGCACCTATCATTCTTCTTTCCATAGCTCGTTGCGTCGTCCTCAATTTCAGTAGAACCCTTTTCATAAGCCTCCAGGTTTCTGCCCCGTAGGTGAGTACTGGTAAGACACAGTTATTATATACTTTTCTCTAGAGGGATAATGGCAACCTGCTGTTCATGATCTGAGAATGCCTGCCAAACGCACCCCAGCCCATTCTTATTCTTCCGATTATTTCCGTCTCATGATCCGGATCTGCCGTCACTGCCTGCCCTAAGTAGATGTATTCCCTTACGACTTCCAGTGCCTCACTGCCTATTCTAAATTGCTGTTCCCTTCCGAGACTGTTAAGCATTACTTTAGTTTTCTGCCGAATAATTTTTAGACCCACTCTTCTGCTTTGCTTCTCCAGGTCAGTGAGCATGCATTGCAATTGGTCCCCTGAGTTACTAAGCAAGGCAATATTATCAGCGAATCGCAAGTTACTAAGGTGTTCTCCATTAACCTATATCCCCAATTCTTCCTGTAAACACGCTGTGAATTGCATTGGAGATATCGTATCTCCCTGCCTGACGCCTTTCATCATTGGGATTTTGTTGCTTGCTTTATGGAGGACTACGGTGGCTGTGGAGCCGCTATAGATATCTTTCAGTATTTTTACATATGGCTCGTCTACACCCTGATTCCGTAATGCCTCTATGACTGCTGAGGTTTCGACAGAATCAAACGCTTTCTCGTAATCAATGAAAGCTATATATAAGGATTGGTCATATTCCGCACATTTCTTTGTCACCTGATTGATAGTGTGAATATGATCTATTCTTGAATAACCTTTACGGAATCCTGCCTGGTCCTTTGCTTGACAGAAGTGTAAGGTGTTCCTGATTCCATTTGCGATTACATTAGTAAATAGTTTGTAGGCAACGGACAGTAAGCTGATCGGTCTATAATTTTTCAAGTCTTTTTCGTCTCCTTTCTTATGGATTAGGATTATGTTAGCGTTCTTTCAAGATTCCGGTACGCTCGAGGTCATGAGGCATTGGGTATACAGGGTGGCCAGTTTCTCTAGAACAATCTGTCCACCATCCTTCAACAAATCTGTCGTTACCTGATCCTCCCCAGCTGCCTTCCCCCTTTGCATATCTCCCAAGGCTTTCTTTACTTCTTCCGGCGTTACCTTAGGGATTTCGAATTCCTCTGGACTAATTTCTCTTCCATTATCGTCGAAGGTGCCACGGGTACTGTATAAATCTCTATAGAAATCCTCAGCCACTTGAACTATCTCATCCATATTAGTAATGATATTGCCGGCTTTGTCTCTTAACGCATACATCTGATTCTTGCCAATTCCTAGTTTCTTCTTCACTGTTTTTAGGCTTCCTCCGTTCCTGAGAGCATGTTCAATTCTATCCATATTATACTTCCTTATGTCAGCTGTCTTACGCTTGTTGATTAACTTCGAAAGTTCTGTCAGTTCTATTCTAGCTGTAGGGTTAGATCTTTCATACATTGGCGTTTCTTGAGCAGTGTGGCCGGCCAATTAACCATCACGTGCAGCGTACCGGCAGTGAAGACGAGGGTGATTAAGTGCAGCAATGCGGACGGCCAACTAACCATCACGTGCAGCGTACCATCCGTAGAGACAAGCGTGTTGAAGTTCAGCAGTGCGGCCGGCCAATTAACCATCTTCTGCAGCGTACCATCCGAAGAGACAAGCGTGGTAAAGTTAAGCAGTGCGGCCGGCCAATTAGCCATCACGTGCAGCGTTCCGGCCATAGAGACAAGCGTGGTATTCTTCAGCTGTGTGGCCGGCCAATTAACCATCACGTGCAGCGTACCCGGTCTAGAGACAAACGTTGTAAAGTTCAGCAGTGCGGTGGGCCAATTAACCATCACGTGTAGGGTACCAGCCGTAGAGACAAGCGTGGTAAAGTTCAGCAGTGCGGCCGGCCAATCGACCATCACGTGCTGCGTACCCGCCGTAAAGACAAGCGTGATAAAAAGCAGCATGCGACCGGCAAATTAACCATCACGTGCACCGTACCATCGGTAGAGACAAGCGTGGTAAAGTTCAGCATTGCCACCTGCCAATTAACCATCACCTGCAGCGCACCATTCGTAGAGACAAGCTTGGTAATGTTCAGCAGTGTGGCCGGCCAATTAACCATCACATGCAGCGTACAAGCCGTAGAGACAAGTGCGGTAAAGCTCAGCATTGCGGCCTGCCAATTCACCATCACCTGCAGCGCACCATTCGTAGTGACAAGCGTGGTATAGTTCAGCAGTGTGGCCGGCCAATTAACCCTCACGTGCAGCGTGCCCGCCGTAGAGACAAGCGTGGTCAAGTTAAGCAGTGCGGCCAGCCAATTAACCATCACGTGCAGCGTTCCAGCTGTAGAGACAAGCGTGCTAAAGTTCATCCGTGCGGCCGGCTATTTAACCATCACGTGTAGCGTACCAGCCGTAGAGACAAGCGTGGTAAAGTTCAGCAGAGCGGACGGCTAATTAACCATCACGTGCAGCGTACTAGCCGCAGAGACAAGCGTGGTAAAGCTCAGCAATGCGGCCGGCCAATTACCCATCACGTGCAGCGTACCCGCCGTAAGACAAGCGTGGTAAAGTTCAGCAGTACGGCCGGCATTTAACCATTACGTGCAGTGTGCCAGCCGTAGAGACAAGCGTGGCGAAGCTGAGCAATGCGGCCGGTCAATTAAACATCACGTGCAGCGTACCAGCCGTAGAGACAAGAATTTTAAAGCTCAGCAGTGCCATGAGCTTTAGGCCACAGAATATGAGCATTTAACAGTATACAAGCAACCATTGTTGCGTGTGCGCTATCGGAGCTGTTCAAAACTAATTTAATTGTAGAGACTGTGTCGCCTACGGGGGGCTGTGATGTGCCGTCGCGACCATTCAATCTTTTCTTTTTATATTCTTGGACATTTCAATATTATTTCTCGAGTTGCGTCGCACTGTATGTGTATCGGTGTTCTCAGCGCGCGATTTCCCGCTGCTTCTTTTTTGTAATCCAGTGCATTAATTGATAACAGAAACATGACCATATGCATGCTTTTATTTTTAATGTGCTTCTTACCGCTCCCTTTCCTCTCCAGTGAACTTGCCAGTATCTATAGCATCGACTAATTTATAGAGCAACCGTCATGACATTAGTCGGGCCGCCGACTCGGGCGAACGTCTCAGTGCGCGTTTTCCGAACATCTTACACCCGGCGCCGTAGCAGAAATCTTCCTCGCGTCTGTGCTTGCTGCATAACCGATTTGTAGCCGATGGCTGTCTGCCGGTTTTATATTTCGCGCGCCAAGCTTCACGCAGCTTCTTCTCCTGCGGCTACGTGTGAATAAGGCTGACACCGGGCTCCGTTGCATCCGCCCGGTACTGCGGCACCGAGCAGTGGCCTACCATGTTGCGCGCCTTCAAAGCCAGCCACTACCTGTTGTAGTGCTTTCAACCGTTGTAAAGGAGACACTTGAAGCGGGAAAATCTCGCCACTAAAGGAGGACCGCAGCGTACGAGGGAATTTAAACTCGTAATAAACGAGAAGAGAGGGGGTTAACCGAGGGTCCCGATTTTTATTAGTCATATCATGAGAAGCCAACAAACACTAACACCAAGGACAACCACCCAACCCACAACTTCGCGACACCAACCCACAACCTTGGCGAAATGCGAAGGTTGTGGGTTCGGTTCCCACCTGCGGCAAGTTGTTTTTTCATCCACTTTAATTTCCATTTATTCTTCGTTTCTTTATTTCATTTATTAAGCACAAGTAATTTCCCCTATGTTGTCCTTGGTGTCAATGTTTGTTGGCTTCTTATGATATGACTAATAAAAAATCCGGATCCTCGGTTAACCCCCTTTCTTCCCGGTGTACTAAAAGAATGACGATTAAATTGGAGGAAAGTATTAAAAGAAACCTGAAGTCAGGATTTCGGAAGACCGGAATTTTCTCCCTGGACAACACCGAGGTTCTCCAACGGCTTCCTAAATCAGTCCTCGAGGAAAGCTTCAAATGCATGACAGACGTCTTAGGGGATCTTTTCTTGCAGAAATGAAATCAAAAATGAAAAGAGGTGACTGGTAAGCGGGCCACCAAAAGGAGGAAGATGTTCAACGTCCCAGCGGCGAAAAGCATATTGGTTGCCGAAGTAGAAGAAGCCAGCAGGACGGAAAAACCGACAACCGGAAAGAAGTGCAGCTCTTCCTCCGGTGTCAGAGCAAGACGACCTAGGAAGAGGTCTTCTCTCCAGGACGACAGCGCCTAAGAAAGCAGGGACAGCGAATCGTCTTAAGATGGTCAGCAGGGCGATAACAAAAGGTGGTGGGAAGGAAATACAAGTGATTCCGAGGTACTCTCCGGAAGTCTTCACAACCTATCGGATAAGGACACTCCTACCCCTTCACGTACCCCATAAAGTTAGCGTATCAGAACGTCTGAAATTTCGGACGCAAGAGCTCTTCGCCGTCCCATTTTCAGACGTTTTGCCGTGAGCGCAGGTTCGAAACGGCATTAATCAAAGCCGCCACCGCTGCTATTTTGATTACTTCGCCACCTCGAACCGGCGCTCTCGCACGGAGATCCACTGGCAGCCGTAGTCACCACTTTGGCAACGTCAGGCCTAGCTGCTTCGACATTCGCTATGAAGCTTCTTGCCGTTGGGTGCCGTGTTTTTTATTGAAAGAATTCGCCGCTGTCAGCGATGGCACGCACTCCACCTTTGTGGTCCTCGCAATTGGCTTAGAAGCTTGGAAAGCACGTAGCGTTGCATAATGCCGGTTCCCGAAAGTCAGCATCACCTCTGTACAGTAAATTTACTTGGTGAAGCTATACGCAAAAGTATTCCAGTGAAGCATAACAAGCGTGCGAAGGGGCTATGCCACGGGACACAGTACGTATTCCTTAATTATACAAGCATGCACCCGGTATTTCCTTTCACAGTACGAGCATCGATATGCCTAATACGTATGCCGACAGGCCTTCAGAGAGTTTACGAATGTGCCTGTGGCAGTGTGAGCCCTTAAGGGCTGCAAATGACATGCATCTTTTTCCAAACTGGCCCATTTTTCGGACATTTTCGTGGCCCTTAGGGAGTTCGAAAAATTGCACGTGGACTGTGCAACTGACCAAGAAGATGCTTCAAATGGTCCATTGCACGAACGAGTGGTGGAAGGAGGACAAGAACAGAAAGGACCTATTGAGGAATGAACGGGAAAAGAAGCGTGCTGTCGCCGTCTTGAAGGAGCTTGAGCTCAAAACACAAAGTGTTGGCTGATGCCGAGATGCAGGTGTCTCTCATCCAAACCAAAATAAACTCTTTAAAGCAGTGAAACCACGCTGAGGCGACATGCGCGGGATGAAAGTATGTCAGGACAGTGGAGGTTGGCTTACCAGCTGTTCAGAGAGAATCTCAATTGTGACAAAGCTCGGGCCTCATACCACTTAGCTTGCTATGAGTTGATAGATATAGCTCAAATTCGAAAATATTTGCTTTGTATGCATCTCTTTTTTTTAATTCATATTAGGGAATGTCCGACTCGATATGCTTACTAGAGAGTGACAGCATCTGGCGATATGGTTGCAGCCCATCTTGACATAAAACATAGTTCTGCATCACTTAGGGAATTTAGCAAAGGCACTCATGGAAAACCTGGAAAACTCAGGGAATTTGGAAATGGCAGCTTGGTAGACACCCTGTTCATCGCTAGGCCTACGTCCCTAGGCTCAACGAGCAAGTCCTCCAAATCGCTCGAGCAAAGCCGACCATGACCGCTATCCCAAACAAAAATAAAAAAAATTAGCACTCCCTACCCCATGTAAGAACCACTTCGAAGAGCTAGCTGAGAGAATTAAATAAGCCTATCAAATAGGTCCCGCCTACCACCTAGGAATAACGGGGGAACCGCCAGACCTAGACGAAGCCGGTACGTTTACTAGTCTTACCAAGAATTCAAAAATTTGCGCCCCTACTCCATGCAAAAGAAAACACTTCCAAACCAGTGGCTAATAAAAAAAGAGTACTTAGCTACGAACGACGTCGCTGAAACCTCGAGCGCAGGATCATCCGCCACATTCACCCAGCAAACACCCAGTCCACAGCGCAGGAGCGCCAGATTTGCCTCTAGGTGATATAGTGAGAAATTCTATGTTCCCAGATATCTTCCAAAAAGCGCATCATTTGGCCCGATGCGACAACTGAGGCACTGATACGCATTTCGGAAGATAATGTGGCGGCTGTGACTGGTGCGACCGGGGCGCAGCAGACGAAAGGTACCCTAAATGCCTACGTTCACCTATGAAGTGACGTCCGCTATATCCCATGATGTCACATGTGTTCTTTGCATGGCGTCTGTCTTACGGGACTGGTTGCGTTGCGAAGCGGTCCGTATTCCGTGCCCACTTACAGCGTGAGTAATTCATCTTTCTACGCTATGTACGTGTAATAAAAGCTTGGGGCTGTGAGCTGTTTGATGCGTTACCATTAGGTGCGTTGCGCGCATATTATGCCTCCTGGCCGGATCAAATTGCAGCCGGCCTGTGGAGTGGGCCATGGTATACCATACAGAGCTCCTCGTGTGAGTGCTATTGCCTCCGTTAGAATCGTCAGTGCGTGCACAGAACCATTCAGTAGTCTGGTTCAGGGAAGGATGCGCGAAAGAACGAGGACGTAAGAAAACACTGGCATGATGAGCTGTTGGATCAGATCGTGTTATATCGCGCTTCTTTTTCTAAAACCATCTCGCTCGAGCGAGACGGCCGCAAAACAGCATTACCACTGCTTTTTTACAGCTTTGCTGAACCTCATTTAATCATCACCTGCATTCTTTTATTAACACAAATGGCATCGCTGCGCGGAAGAGCGTCTTTTGAAGTTTCCCAACAAAAGCCAGTGCCATCGTGCCTGATGCATACCCGCTTACCTTTCCTGACGCAGTTAAGACGCAGCACCAGCTCTGCTACTGCATGATACAGGGTCACTATGATAAGTAAATTAGAAAGAACAAATGAAATTCATACAGTAAGTGTGGTCAAACGTTGCCAAGCGTGATAAACGGACCTGCCTCGCAAGATAGGTTGAATAAATCGGCGTCCTGAAGTCGCAGTAGACTTGTGTTACGCGGTGAAGCACATCCAACAGTACTGCAGTGAAGCATGTCAAAAGTGAAGAAGCGCCACTGTCACGGAACATATATAATATGTGTTCCCTAATGATGTACATGCGCAACCGCCGTC
The DNA here is from genome assembly GCF_050947875.1 of Dermacentor variabilis. NCBI lineage: Eukaryota > Metazoa > Arthropoda > Arachnida > Ixodida > Ixodidae > Dermacentor > Dermacentor variabilis. Next base: position 2,447,041 of record NC_134574.1, on the reverse strand, counting down.
TCCTGTTACATGACGCGCACCGAGGCGCCTAGTAAGTGTACTGGCAGGCCTTCAGAGCTATTTTGGACGTGGCTGGTTTCGAACCATTGGTTTCTCGACCTCGTAAACAATGTATTAACAGTCATTTTTTCTGAAATGTTAATTTCTTCCATAATAGCTACGTAATTTCGTAGTTCCCTGCCCAACTGCTTCAGTAATTTTCAAGTCAAGGTACGTGTTATCTTTAGCCGAGCGCCGTTTTGGAAGCGAAACAACGCTTTTCACTTCACTTCACTTTATCACCTTAAAGACCCCGGTTAGGGGGTATAGCATAAGGGGTGAGCTTACAAATAAAGCTTACAGAGAGTGATGTTCACGACAAACAAATGCAGTTATGCTGTCCGCAAACGTTGATGAACACGTGATGGCTGCAATGTCACGGGGAAGGCCATTCCATTCCACTGCTGTGCGAAGAAAAAATGAGGCCGCAAAAGTAGTGCTGCGAGCACGTGCGCGTGCGATTGAGTAAGGATGGGACGTACGGGGAGATATGCGCGCCGGTGGGATGATATACGGTGCTTGATTGAGGGAACTGTGAAACAATTTGTGAAACAATAAAAGACTGGCGATGCAGCGACGCACAGAAAGATTAGCAAGATCAGCTTTACATTTTAGGGATGATATGCTTATGTCGTATGAATATGAAGAATGGATGAACCTAGCGGCACGATTTTGTACAGATTCTAGTTCGTTTTTTAAGTATACCTGGTGCGGGCTCCAGATGGGCACTGCATATTCTAGTTTCGATCTGATAAGTGATTTGTACGCGAGAAGTTTTATGTCCGATGGTGCGTGACGCAAATGACGCTTTAAGAAACCGAGGGATCTGTTCACGGATGATATGATATTGCTGATGCGTGCGCTCCATGAAAGGTCAGAGGATAAGGTGACGCCTAGGTTGTATGATTGAACTTGTTCGACAGTGGAGTGAGAGATTAGTTAGGTAAGAGAATGATAAGGGATTAAGCTTGCGTCGAAAGGAAACGAGCTTGCATTCAGTGGGATTAAGCTTCATTATCCAAAGATCACACCACTATTGTGCAAGGTTAAGGTCATGTTGGAGTGCAGTTTGATCAGAAATCTTTGTAATTGTGCGATAGATGACACCGTCGTCGGCAAATAAACGGATATGGGAGGATACATGTACAGGCAGGTCGTTAATATATATGAGGAATAAGAGGGGTGCGAGTACAGATCCTTGGGGGACGCCGGCTGCTACAGGGAGGGAGATGGAACGGCTACTTTTAATTGAAACAAACTGGGAGCGTTTGTTGAGAAATGCTGTGATCCATGCGAGAAGTTTAGGGTGCAAATTCAGCTGCGAGAGTTTTAGTATAAGGCGTTTATGTGGTACTGTATCGAATGCTTTTGCGAAGTCGAGAAAGATTGCATCGGTCTGAGGTTGAGGTGGAGATCAGAGTGTAGATCATGAAGAAATATGGCAAGTTGGGTTTCACAAGATAAAGATTTACGGAATCCGTGCTAGTAAGGATGAAAAAAATTGTTAGTGTCAAGGAAGTGCATAATACGAGAGTATATGACGTGTTCCATGATTTTGCATGGGGCGCTTGATAGAGAAATGGGGCGGTAATTTAGGGGAGATTGTTTGTTACCTGATTTGTGGACTGGAATGACCTTGCCCTCTTTCCAGTCGTCTGGTAAGATTCCTGTTTCGAGTGAAAGTAAGAAGAGCATCGAAAAAATACACTTTGCACCAGTAGTGCCATCGCCCATTTACAACACAATCAATGTCATTTTGTATGTCACGTACTGGGAGACCACCGAACGCGGGGAACTCACTCGCTCGCGTGGAACTGCATAACTAGCCATGAGATCAGCGTGCCTCTTGAGAAGCTGCTTACCCGCCGTGCTTGCTCAGTGGCTATGGTGTTGGGCTGCTGAGCACGAGGTCGCGGGATCGAATCCCGGCCACGGCGGCCGCATTTCGATGGGGGCGAAATGCGAAAACACCCGTGTGCTTTGATTTAGGTGCACGTTAAAGAACCCCAGGTGGTCAAAATTTCCGGAGTCCTCCACTACGGCGTGCCTCATAATCAGAAAGTGGTTTTGGCACGTAAAACCCCAAATATTATTATTATTATAGAAGCTGCTTCGCATTAAAGGCCAGGCACCCTTGCTATGCTTCACCGCAACACATGCTGTATGTCAAACCGTTTAACATATTTGTACTGCGGCGAAACTAACCTTACGAAACCGAATTTCACAACGCTTCTTAGACTCCTGCCTCTCTACCGGCCACTACCAAACGCTTGTCGGTGCGTCACTTGGCAAATATCTTACAAGCTAAATCTACTCTGTTAGAAGTGGCGGACACGCCCATATATGAAAATTGCCAAGGAAAGCAGTTGCCTTGATGAAGGCAAGCTCCTCTGTCGAAACATAGCCTTTTCGGCCATCGTTATCACCGTAACGTATCTGGGCGTTGCGGTGAAGCATGCCGATAATGGGAAGGATTTACGCTAATCGGGAATATAGGCTTTCAGTCAACGACGTACCTAATGTTCTAGTCTCAACAAAGCAGATTTTCGCGGAAGGATGATGTTTTGACAGCTTTTGTAGGCTAGAGCCATACACGCCAGGTTAGCTCTTGTCACTGTCAATACGCTTTACCACAATAAAGAAGGTGCCTCACTGCAGGACACGCCGGCCGTAGTTAGCCGAAACTTTACTTGACCGTTCACTGCAAAAGATATCCTGTATTGCGGTGAAACATACTAAAGCACGTTTGTGATTTTAGAATGTAAAGACCGTTGCCCTTCGCTTTTCCGATATTGTGACACTCAGTTTGATGAGAACATGTATTCACGGCTAAGAACATCCACATTGAAATGGAGACATGAACATTGATGGAATCCTGTGTGATGTTTTATCCCTTTGATTTGTTGTGTACGTGTCATGCTACCATTATTAAATCTTCCTGTACTTTCTAAGCTACTGACATACCGCACTGCAGACTTCACACTTCGGGTAGCAAAGGCAGCGGCAGGAACAATCGTGCAGCGCCTGACCATCGCCTTTGCTTTATGCAGAACCAGCATTGTGCCGACTATCTACCGACTAACATTCACTATTTAGAATGCTGCATATCTCGCCCTGCTGGTATTCTGAGTGGACAGCAGACAACGCCCCCTTCAAGCCTGTTATAAAAGCCCAGCCTGCCGACGGATGCTTCACACTTCGGGCAGCAGAGGCAGCGGCAGGAATAATCGCATAGCGACTGACCATCGTCTTTGCTTTACGCAGGTTGATTGATTTTCACTGTATTTAACAAGTAACCAATTGTCCCGCTGCCGCTGCTAGATTGAGTTCAATATGGGTACTGTGCCAACGGATACTTGCGTTACATGTTTTGAGGATTTTTCTGATGATCAAGATTTCATGGCATGTGCAGAATGTCGTCAGCCCTACCACCTTGGTAAATACGCAGCCATTAGCGAGCCAGTATACAAACCAAAAAATCTAGCAGATAAGAAAACATTAAAATGCCCAACATGCCGTTTGCTTTCGTGTCGTAGTGGGCAAACGTTCGTGCTTCAACCTGCTTTGGGCAAAGAACTTTCTGAAATCAAGAAGAATTTGGCTGCACTTACTGTCAAGCTGGATGGTCTGACATCATTAAGAGAGACCGTAACAAGCATTGAAAAATCTGTTACATATATTTCTGAGACATACGACACACTACTAACGACTTCTGAGAGGCATGATGGAGACATTGAAAGGCTACGCGCTAAACTTGAAAGCACTGAAAAAGATCAAAACGAGCTAAAGAAATAGCTAAACGATCTAAAACAATACAGCAGAAGACAGAACATGGAAATCCATGGCTTGCCCTTTGAGGAAAAAGAAAACTTGCTATCTAAAATAAATGATCTTGTGGTGACGCTCGACCTAATCTGCCTATCAGACTCCGATATTGAAGGCCGTCATCGTCTCCCATCACGCCAAAAGATGGTACCTGTGGCACTGATAAGACTTTCTAGGCGGGCTCTTAAAAAAATGCATAGCTTGCAAAACGCACAACCCTCAAAGAACAGGATGACAAGATACAATTTTATGATAATTTGACTGCCACTAACAAGAAACTTCGATGGCTAGCTCAAACGAAAGCTCGCGAGCAGAACTACTCGTTTGTGTGGTCAACAGAGGGAAAGATGTTTGTGAGGAAGGAGAGCGGCACTCCAGCAATAAGGATAGCTTCAGAGGAGGACCTAAGCAAGATAGTATAGGAATCCTAAACTTGCAACCTTGCTAAATCTTTGCTTGGGTGATCGCTTACTGTAACCCTGACCTTTTAGAGCGCAGCTCTTTGGCGTCCGTTCCTGGGTTTCGCATCGTCGTCGGCGTTGTCGTCGGCCTCGTAACCAGCTCCGCCCCCCTTTCATCCCCCCAGCGCTAGCAGCGACCGACTGATACCGCTGGATGCCGCTGACGCCGCTAGAGAGTCAAGATAACGTGACTGCATAGAACACCGTCGCCGCCATGCAGAAAGAGGAGGAAAGGGTCCCCCCCCCTGTTCTTGTGTGGCGGATAGGGTGCTCTTCAGTTGCCGACGCGCCGGTTATTTCATGTAGGCCCCGGCACGTCGACGAATACGTGACCACCTTCCCACGGCTAGACCTGGTTCTTAGCGCTGCGGAAGCGAGGGTATCATATTGTTTGTGTCGGCATCGGCGGCGTTGTCCCTCAAACCAACTCCGCAGCTGGGGTTGACTCACTATCGGCGTCAGCGGCATCAGTCAGTCGCTGCTATCTCTTCCCTCCTCCCTTTATCGTGTTGTCCGCTTGCTGCGCGCGCTTCTGCCCCCATCGTTTGCTGCTGGGTGTACACGCCGCCCCCCTCCCCCCTCTTTCTGCGAGTCTCCGGTTGTCAAAGCGCCGGCTCGAACTTAATTCCTTTCTTCGCTCCTCCTCCAATGCAACCCCTGTGCGGTGGCAATCAGAGACCCAGATCGGTGGCGGCGGATCTGTATATGTGCACCGCCCGAGCCGAAATTGCCGCTGCCGTTCGCCCTGTGCGGTGGCAATCAGAGAGCCAGATCGGTGGCGGCGGATCTGTATATGTACACCGCCCGAGCCGAAATTGCCGCTGCCGTTCGCCACTGCGAAATTATCTGCCAGTTCTTTCTGAGCCATGAGCGAGACGACCGATGGAAGTCCTCCGTCTGCTGCTGCTGCTGCTGCTGCTAAACGAGCTGCCAGAGCAGAGGCCCAGCGCCGTCGCCGTCAGAATCCAGAGGTGCGTGCCGCCGAAGCAGAAGCTTACCTAGTGGAGTCTTTGTTAAAGGAATACGTGTGAAAAATAAAAAAAAAATTCTGTGATAGCGCATACATGTGTTGCTCGATTTCTTTGCCTCAATCTATCGAAAAGGTGAAACAGCTTATTTGCTGCGCTCAAATTTCGCATTAGGAAGTAACGTAATCGTCGGTAATTTTTTTAATCAATCGTTCAATGCCAGCGCTTGTGCTCCTCAAGAGGTCCTCTCCTTGAATCACCTAAATGTACGCAGTTTGAAGCATAAGGTCGAAGAAATTGAAGCTGAATTAGAGGAACTAAAGCGTGGTTTTGATGTCATTGGTTTCACGGAAACTTGGTATAACTCTGATGCAGAATTTGTGCAGATTCCATGCTACAGTCACATTTCTATGTTCCGACAAGGTAAGCGCGAAGTGGTATATCTCTACACGTACACGAACGTTTGCCCTATGACATTCTTACAGACTGATGTGTTGTAAATGGAAACTTTGAAGTTGTTAGCTTACTGCATCGCTACATTGCTTTACATTTAGTATACCACCCCCATAATGGTAATCTTGATGCATTCCTTGATTTCTCTGATAGTTTCCTTAATTTAACTAATCAAAACAGGTAGCGTGTCACTATATTTAGGGATATGAACGTTCATTTGCTTAAGAAAAACCCGATGCAGACTAAACTACTTGAATTGATTATCTTATATCGTTGCCAAAATGTTATCGACCTACCTACCAGAGTAAGCCAGCAAACAGCAACACTCATTGATCACTGTTTTACAAATGTTTCCCCACATACGGTTACCGCTGGTGTCTTTTCATCAGCCATAAGCGATCATATGCCACTTTTAGCCTGTTCTCAAATCAGCAACACTCTGCCAAACCTAAGAACAATCGACGAACAGTGAATGATGATACAATTGCCTATTTTCGTTCACTTATGGCTGAAACTTGTAGGGCAGAAGTAAATCTGGAAAATGATCCGTCCGTAGCGTACGATATGTTTGTAGAAAAGGTACAACACAATTACAACTTTGCATTTCCTATGGTTGCCATCCATAAGCACAAAAAGCGAAGACTGGATTATGCCGGTTCTTCTCAAACGCATTCGATACAAAACCTCGTTATTTGCTCATTTTTCAGAAACGAGAGACCCAACCGATTTCGAAGATTTTAAGAAATTCAGAAACAAATTTTCATAATTCTCAGCAAGCTCATAAGCGTCTCCGAATATTGAATATAAACGCTCGCAGTGTAAAAAACAAAACCGAGGCCTTAGAGATATTGCTATTACAGTACGATCCTCATGTAACTGTTTTAACAGAAACCTGGCTGAACGAGGAAGTATGCAATAACGACATTTTTCCTCCTTCTAATGTTTATCGTAAGGACCGGCACTCTAGGAGGGGTGGTGTAGCGATTTTAATTAAAGATAGCATTCAGGCTGTTTTGCGGGACGACATTATCGACCTCGAATGCCTGCGTGTCAAAGTCTCTGACTGGGGTCACAATTTGACGTTATACGCTTTTTATAGACATCCGGATGCCTCACCAGATATTTTAGAGAGACTGAATATAGAAATGTCCATGCACGAAAGAAACAAAATTGTTCTGCTTGGTGATTTTAACCTGCCGGGAGTACATTGGGAACGCCTTATTGCCAGTAGTCAACATAACAAACATGTGAACATTATGTTTTAAATTATGTTACGATACAACTTGATGCAAGTAGTCCATGAACCAACTTGTGTACAAAATGCATCCAGCTCGGTGTTAGACTTGGTATTTCTTAGTCGAGATTTCGTTGATTATAATGTGAAAGCCGAGCAAGGGCTCTCCGATTATTATCTCATAAACATATCGCTACCGCTAGTACCTCTAGATAAGTCTGCGCTCTACCCGTCTGCGCTCTACTTTAAAGATTTTTCTAATGCCAATGACGGAAGTGTTGTCGAATACATGCGAACATGTTTGGTTGATTTCGATAGCAGCAATATTGAGTTACTTTGGAACAAGTTCAAGTAAATGTGTCATTATTGTCTGGTTAATTTTGTCCCAAACAAACTAAAGAAAGTTAACAAACAAACGCCTTGGATGAATCGGAAAATCATCCATTTGAAACGCAGAATAAAAAGATTTAAAAAGAAGTATGTGGGGGAGTGCAACAAATTACGAGAAATGAAAGACAATCTTGCACCTACAGTTCGCACCACGAAAAATTATTATTTCAAGATATCGCTTCCCAACTTCATAAAAAATGATCCTGGTATGTTCTGGCAGTACATAAAAGAAAATAAGCCAGTTTCGCAAATATCAGTTAACGGGAAGGCAATTACAGATCGGAGTGCCATTTCTCATCACTTCAACAGTTACTTTCAAAGTGTGTTCTCTGGTTCTACGGTGAGCACATGCGATGTCACACTGCATGCTGATGTAAATTGTCACACTGATGTGCATTTAACAGATATAAATATTATATCTTATGCTGGTGTATTTAATATGCTGCTTAACTTGAAAACGAAGAGCTCATGTGGTCTGAACGAAATTACGAACGTGCTGAAATTCTTGCCAAATTTCTTGTGATTTTATTCCGTGTCTCACTCACGACAGCGCAATTGCCAAATCATGACTGGAAGACTGCCCGGGTTTTCCTGTGGTTAAGAAAGGCGACCGGTTACTTATGCAGAATTATCTACCGATATCACTAACCTCCTAATGCTGCAAACTTGTAGAACATATAATTGCAAATTGTATGCGCAAATTTTTGGAATATAATGCTGCATTAACCGAGTACCGACACGGCTTCCGAAAAGGGTATTCTACGGTAACCCAACTGATAACGGTACTTCACACGTTCGCTTTATCTCCTTATCGTAGCGGCCAAATAGACGCAATATTTCTTGACTTTAGTAAAGCTTTTGATAAGGTACCGCATGATAAACTAATTTTAAAGCTTAGAATCCTTCGCATCCCTGAAATCTTTGTCAACTAGATTTCCGCATACCTGACTAACAGGAAGCAAGACAATGACATTAGAGGACAGCTTTCTGGCAGTCTCCCAGTGACGTCAGGGGTACCACAGTGTTCTGTACTGGGCCCCCTGCTCTTCTTGGTTTATATTAACGATATTATAAATGTAACAACTCCTTTTGTGCAAATACGGCTGTTTGCAAATGACTGCGTTTTGTTCAAAGAAATTTTTTGTTCCGGTGATCAGATTGAGCTCAATAACAACCTGAATAACATACTGAAGTGGTGCAAAGATTGGGGGATAATTGTTAACACCGACAAAACTGTTTTCCTCCCTATAACACGTAAAAAAACACCTCTGTCTTTTACTTACAGACTTGGCCCGTCGTCATTGAAAGAAATCGACAATTACAAATACTTGGGTGTTACATTAACAACTGATTTATCCTGGAACATACATGTTAGCAATATTTGTTCATCTGCCTTTCGAAAGCTCTGCTTCCTAAACATAAACTTCAAACTACCCCAAGCAATGTTGAACTACTATGTTATTATTCCTTAATCAAACCCAAATTAGAATACGCCAGTGCAGTATGGGACCCGTATACTCAAATAAACATTATGTGTCTTGAAAGAATACAAAGGAAAGCAGTGCCGTTTATTTATACCAAATTCTCAGCAACTGACTCTCCATCCGAAATAATGATAGCCAATGACATCCCCTTCTTATGACGCGTCGAAAACAGTTCCGAATCGACTTCCTGTCACTAGTTCTTAACCATAAACTTGCGATAGATCCATCAGCGTACCTATCACCCTTACTAACCAGACCCACAAGGCACCATCAACCTAACTCTTTAACACCTTATTTTGCTAGAAGTGACACTTCCTATAGTATTCCTATTTTCCGCGCACGGTCTTAGATTGGAATGAATTAATCCAGACATCTTCTTAGTCTCTTCTACCACACCGAAGTATCACTGCTGCACCATTTCACATCTGTTATTCTAGCACTGTTATTGCACTAATCTAAAAACAGAGTCTGTCGTTGTTTTGTACTCAATTGTATTATATCTTATTACACTAATTTTTAAACAGATTTCATTGTTGACATTTTGTGTTTTATTATCTATGTTATTTCTTTCAACAGATTGTACTGTAGTTTTTTGTATTATGACGGTTCTTTAATACTACCCACGTGCTTGGACCCATGGGTCTGCAGTATGTAATAAAGAAATTTCGATCTAAAAAAGGCGAAACCTGCCTTGTAAGAAAACAAATTTGCTTCAATAGTGGACAAACCCAAACAAGTTTGGAACGTTGTAAATGGCATGATATCCAATGGGAAACCTCGTCTACCTTTCGAGCTACTGATTGATGGAACTTCCTGCTCTGGTGTAACACTTGCTAATACAGTTAATGAACATTTTCTTAATGCAGGCACTTGTCATATCACAGCAGGCGCACGTCACCCATCACCTATAGAGCTTTATATGAAAGCTAGTTGCTGTGAGTCTTTATTTCGGACCCCCGCCTCTGAAGAAGTCACAGCTATCATTAATTCCCTTAAAAATAAATGTTCACCAGGTCAGTCTCATGACCTGGATCATTTCAGTCTCATGACCTGGATCCGCAGTCACTACCTGTCCTAAGTAGATGTATTCCCATACCACCTATTGTAAACTGCTGTTCTCTTCCGAGACTGTTAAACATTACTTTAGTTTCCTGTAGATTAATTTTTAGACCCACTCTTCGGCTTTGCCTCTCCAGGTCAGTGAGCATGCATTGCAGTTGGTCCCCTGAGTTACTAAGCAAGGCAATATCATCAGCGAATCGCAAGTTACTAAGGTATTCTACATTAACTTTTATCCCCAATTCTTCCCAATCCAGGTCTCTGAATACCTCCTGTAAACACGCTGTGAAGAGCATTGGGGGAGCATTGGGGAGATCGTATCTCCCTGCCTGACACCTTTCTTTATTGGGATTTTGTTGCTTTCTTTATGGAGGACTACGGTGGCTGTGGAGCCGCTATAGATATCTTTCACTATTTTTACATACGGCTCATCTGCACCCTGATTCTGCAATGCCTCCATGACTGCTGAGGTTTCGACTGAATTAAACGCTTTCTCGTAATCAATGAAAGCTATATATAAAGGCTGGTTATATTCCGCACATTTTTCTATCACCTGATTGATAGTGTGAACATGGTCTATTGTTGAGTCGCCTTTACGGAATCCTGCCTGGTCCTTTGGTTGACGGAAGTCTAAGGTGTTCCTGATTCTGTTTGCAATGACCTTAGTAAATACTTTGTAGGCAACGGACAGTAAACTGATCGGTCTATAATTTTTCAAGTCTTTGGCGTCCCCTTCCTTATGGATTAGGATTATGTTAGCGTTTTTCCAAGATTCCGGTGCACTCGAAGTCATGAGGCATTGCGTATACAGGGTGGCCAGTCTCTCTAGAGCAATCTGCCCGCAATCCTTCAACAAATCTGCTGTTACCTGATCCTCCCCAGCTGCCTTCCCCCTTTGCATAGCTCCCAAGGCTTTCTTTACTTCTTCCGGCGTTACCTGTGGGATTTCGAATTCCTCTAGACTATTCTCCCTTCCATTATTGTCGTGGGTGCCATTGGTACTGTATAAATCTCTATAGAAGTCCTCAGCCACTTGAACTATCTCATCCATATTAGTAATGATATTGCCTGCTTTGTCGCTTAACGCATACATTTGATTCTTGCCAATTCCTAGTTTCTTCTTCACTGCTTTTAGGCTTCCTGCGTTCCTGAGAGCATGTTCAATCCTATCCATATTATACTTCCTTATGTCAGCTGTCTTACGCTTGTTGATTAACTTCGAAAGTTCTGCGAGTTCTATTCTAGCTGTAGGGTTAGAGGCTTTCATACATTGGCGTTTCTTGATCAGATCTTTCGTCTCCTGCGATAGCTTACTGGTTTCCTGTCTAACGGAGTTACCACCGACTTCTATTGCACACTCCTTAATGATGCCAACAGGATTGTCGTTCATTGCTTCAACAATAAGGTCCTCTTCCTGAATTAAAGCCGAATACCTGTTCTGTAGCTTGATCTGGAAATCCTCTATTTTTCCTCTTACCGCTAACTCATTGATCGGCTTCTTATATACCAGTTTCTTCCGTTCCCTCCTCAGGTCTAGACTAATTCGAGTTCTTACCATCCTATGGTCACTACAGCGCACCTTGCTGAGCACGTCTACATCTTGTATGATGCCAGGGTTAGCGCAAAGTATGAAGTCAAATTCATTTCTAGTCTCGCCGTTCGGGCTCCTCCACGTCCACTTTCGGCTATCGCGCTTGCGGAAGAAGGTATTCGTTATACGCATATTATTCTGTTTCGCAAACTCTACTAATAACTCTCCCCTGCTATTCCTAGTGCCTATGCCATATTCCTCCACTGCCTTGTCTCCAGCCTGCTTCGCGCCTACCTTGGCATTGAAGTCGCCCATCAGTATAGTGTATACTGTTTTGACTTTACCCATCGCAGATACCACGTCTTCATAGAAGCTTTCGACTTCCTGGTCATCATGATTGGATGTAGGGGCGTAGACCTGTACAACCTTCATTTTGTACCTCTTATTAAGTTTCACAACAAGACTTGCCACCCTCTCGTTAATGCTATAGAATTCCTGTACGTTACCAGCTATATTCTTATTAATCAGGAATCCGACACCTAGTTCTTGTCTCTCCGCTAAGCCTCGGTAGCACACGACGTGCCCGCTATGCTTCTTTTGGCCTCCTAACTTCACTGAGCCCTATCATATCCCATTTACTGCCCTCTAATTCCTCCAATAGCACTGCTATACTCGCCTCGCTAGATAACGTTCTAGCGTTAAACGTTGCCAGGTTCATATTCCAGTGGCGGCCTGTCCGTAGCCAGTCATTCTTAGCACCCTCTGCTGCGTCGCAGGTCTGACCGCCGCCGTGGTCAGTTGCTTCGCAGCTGCTGTGGACTGAGGGCCGGGGTTTGATTGTTGTGTTCATATAGGAGGTTGTGGGCAAGTACTGCACTAGGGTGGCCAATACTGCTCTGGTGAGGGAGTGTGTTACCGGTTCTGGTCACCGGGATCAGGCCACACTCCAGGCCTGTTTATGCAATTTTATCAACACGTGGATTTTTTTAATCCGGTGGAAAATTGCGCGGCACCGGGATTCGAACAACGGACCTCTTGCACGCGAGGCGGGTGTTCTACCTCTACGCCACCGCTGTGCTCTGGGAAGACTGCTTAAAGATTATCCATGAACACGTTCTGTACTATAGACATCCCAATGTGTTGGTAGAGTTATGTTATTAAGATATTAAGGTTGAAAGGTCATCAGTATAGTAATTAATTAACTAATAACCAGTTTGTGGAACTACATACAGGTGAAACTCGATTCCAGCATATCAAAAACACAGCTATGGATTTGGCATAAAGTTTAATGCACTTAAAACAACATTTCGAGGCATCACACTCGGAATAGCACATGATACAATAGGCATTATTGGGTGAAGTTTACCAAAACATTGTGCCATAAGCTTGTTGCATTGGCACATATAAAAATATTAGAAAAGAAAGAAATTGTTGGGAAGCTATCTTAAAGGACGGAGGCAGTCTACATGGCTACAGGAGCTTAAATCTGACACAGGTATAATAAAATTCTGTGTACCGCGAGGCTCTATACTCGGCCCTCTACTTTTCATTTTATATACTAATGATATTTATATGTACACTCAACTTCAGATATGATTCTCCACGCTGATGACACCAATGTCTTCTTTTCCGGTCCCAACCTTAGCTTGCTTGAATATCGATCCAATACCTGGCTCAATGAACTTCGGACACGGCTTGATGCCAATAAGCTTGAACTAAACATAAAAAAACGAAATATGCGCTTTTCCCCGCCAAAAATAAGCCTCTTGATCATAATATCTGACTATATTTTAATAACAAAGAAATCGAGCAGGTGAATTCTCGTAAGTTTCTAGGAGTTCTTTTCCGCAGTCACTTGGGCTGGACCGACCACGTCAACCGTCTGCGGATACGAATATCAAGATCAATAGGGATATTTCAACGACTTCGTTATCTTCTTCCATTCCATGTAAAAAAAACAGTGATATTTCTCTCTTATTCATTTTCATATTGTGTATAGTCTCTTAGTGTGGGGAACCTGCAATAAAACTGACTCGGATAAGTTGTTCTCTACAAAAAAGAGCCTTGTGCATTTTGTGTAGATATTCTGATAGTACTAATGGCATGTTTACCTCTTGTAAGGTGCTGCCGTTTTTTCTATGCTACAAGCGCTACTTGGCACTCCTAATCTACCAAAAAATAAAACATGACTTTTAATCTTTTTCCCGTTCTTATTTGAATAGAGAAATCACACATAACTTGCACACAATTTCTTTGATTGGTTCTAGGCCTCGCACTAATTATGGCAACCAGACTGCAGATCACCAAATGACAAGTTTATGCAACATATTATCCAACATTAATTGCTTCTTACCAGAAGAGTGTCAACATTCATCAATTCAAGAAGAAAATGAGCTATCTTTTGAACAACCCCGTGTAAAATTTTGTTACGCATACCTGCTGCATTTCATTGTTATTCCTACTGCTCTGTGCGAATGTGTTTTTTTTATTTTCTACACAACTTACTATCGCTCATTGTTGACGAATTCTTCAGTATTATTTTCTGCCTGACCAGTGCTTGTATAATTGCTTATGTTAAGTTCCTGTCTCGCTGTGTTTGATGTACCACTGTTCTGACTGATATGTGACGCCGCACCAACTGCACCAACGTGTAATGCGGGTGTTAGGCCTCGTCAGGCCTCTCCCCGTGGCCGGTATCGTTGTCCGAAATAAATAAATAAATGCATAAATAAATAAATAACATTACATCGAACGGAGCCACTGCGTAACTAGTGTTCAAGGACCAGTGTTATGGCTTTTCTCAAGAGAGGCTGGGGTTATGTTGTTGTGAAGGCTTCTTTTTTTAGAGAGATAGGTTTCTGAGAAGAAATCAAATGTTAGGAAATAGACCTCACTGGTGCAGTAATTTTGGCCACCTTTTGCTCATGTGTGCCCTAGACATAATTGTGATTTGCACCTGCAACCAGAGAGCAGCCTTAGCTTGGGAGATAAGCGGTAGGCCATATTTTATCAAACTAGGCGACACATAGCGTTACCAGTCTGAGCAGAGATCTGTTTAAATATGTCACCTTTAACACCTAGATTTCCGACCTCAAAAAAATTTGTAGCATATTTAGAACCTAGATTTTAAATGCTGTGAAAGCTGTCTTCTTGCTCAGTGCAGTTGCACTCGGCTTCTCTCTAAATGGGAGAGCACTTCTGCATAGCTCATCAGGGAACTTTCTAATTTACATACCTTCTTTTTATTAATAAAAAAAATTATCTCTATCATTCCTTCTTGCATACGCGGTGTGAATTAGTATTACAAACATTAAAAAATTTTAGAAACAGGCTAAATGCTGAACTAAGAAAGGCAAAGGCGGCGTACTATGACGAACCATTTGAATATGTTTCCAGACAACGCCCGGAGATTGCGTAGGAAACGATTAATGTTGTTCTAGGTCGCCGCAAGGACGATACGCACCCGACATCAATGAAGCTGGGCTCACGTGAAATAACAGGCACAGCGCTTTTCGATTACTTTAACCACCACTTCGTAACTGCACAAAACGATATCCCTGAAGGCAATGACAGCACAGGGGCGGCTTGTCATAGCGATGCTGTTCGCGAAAGCGCATTCTTTGTGCCTGAATATGAATTATACAGTGTGTACATGGGGCTGAAAAACAGTAAAGCTTTAGATATAAATATTTTGCAGATTAAACCTATAAAACATGTTTTGCAATTTATTGTACTTCCACTTGTGCACATTTACAACTTAATTTTAGAGAGTGCAGTTTTTCCAGATGCAATGAAACACGCTAAAGCTTCGGTTATTTACAAAGATGGTTATTGAAATACGGCGTCTAACTATCGACCGGTATCGGTGATCCCAATTTTTTCAAAAGGAATGGAAAAGCTCTTTTTTGCTCGAATGACGGAATTTTTCAATAAAAAGAGTGTGCTTACTGATTCGCAATATGGATTTCGGAAAAACAGGCCTACAGAAATGGCTCTTATTACGTTTAAAGAATATGTTTTGCAGAGCTTTGAAAATAACTACTACACAGTCGGTGTTTTCATAGACTTTAGTAAAGCTTTTGGCAACCTCAATGACGATATTCTTATTCGAAAGCTTTGTTTGTATGGAATTCGTGGGAAACCGCTAGAATTACTCAAATCATATATGTGTATCATATGTGCTGTGTATCAGCCTAACTTACATAGCAATGTTCAACAGCACAGTGCATGCAGCTGGTATTGGTCCATGCAAGCTAACCATTGCTACAGCCTTGAACTGCAGATATCATGGTATGAGAAAAGAGAAATAGATATACAAAGACAGTTGGGCGCGTTGATACATTTTTGTGTGTGTGAAAAGGTGACAGATACGCGAAATGGGACAGAAAACCTGCGCTTTCATCTTTTCGCATGTACAGAAAAAAGCCGGAGGAATTAGTTTTCTTCACTATGCCATAGAAACTGCATGTTTCCTTTCAAAGGTAATTCGATTCATTAGATTTGTTTTTGTGCTGTGTTTATTTTCTTGAGTGTGCTTTTGTTTTTAAGCGTTAATGTTTCAAACTCGTTTTTAGTTTCACAGACTGAATATCCTACGTCTTCATTTGACTTTCTGGTACCGGATACTTGCAAGGAGCATGGAGTGATGAAGCAGAGTGGTATACTTTTATTAAATATGCAAATTTTAGCAGTATAACAGGAGCTCATCAAAAAATGTGTGCTGACAATAAAGTATTCCTACCCACATTCGTCGTTGTCTAATTATGCTTGTATTCCTTTATTCTCTTCAGCAAAACCACTTATATGGGGAATTGATCGTGATACGTGCTCGTGTCTTAAAAAAAACAGCCTCAATTTTCTACTGGTGCACTGGTAAAATGTATAGATGCAGTGAAATTGAAACAGAAGGCAAAATAGCGGTATTTGTCAGGATTGCATGTCAGCAATTTTCAGATAAAATAATGTACTAAGAGCATACTACCACTACGACGCACCCATATTTCATGTTAGGCATACATTACCACAAGCTCATTAAAGGTGGTCACAAGAGAAATGCTGGCTTTAATGAGAAACTATAGATGTTAATGGCAGCCGGGAAAAATGTATTGAGAAATTATGCAATGCATAGAATTTACTCAGTTCAGAGAGCTTGCAAAGTTGCAATAAGGTCTTGATTGCTGTGAATGAACGAACATTTGTAGCCCTATTTGGAGCATGAGAAATTAACATTAAGATCGAAACTTGAGTAACAACTCGTAATGCAATTAAAAAATGTTGCTATACCACAGACAGTGAAATGAAAATAGAGTCACAATTTCCTTTTCTGTTAACTTCATTTAGGTTCAATATACTGATTTTAGTAACACAAAAAAGCAGAGGGGTGAAGCACATAAGAAAAATGCTAGCCTGTTTTTATATTCTGCCTTCTCTAGATTCAAAGTTCAGTAAAGTTAACTTAGAAAGCTACGGTGAAGCCATTGCTTCAGCCTGTATGGTGCATAACAGCGGCAATTGCCAACCTAACTGCTTGGGTTTACAGTGCCTTGTTTGTATTGTATACCTTTTAAGTGCTGAGTTATTGAAGGATTTATTAAGGTGACCAACATGCTGAACCAGTAGTGTACTGAGTAAAATACATGGAGAAGGGTGGAAAGATAGGACAGAGCACAGGGGGTGCATTCCGTGTTCACCTAGTGGAAATGTCCATTTCATCTGCTGCTGAACTTCTGATTGGCTGGGCTGGGGCATGCATGAGAAGGGGAGACAGGCTCTCCCCTCCTAATTAGCACGTCAGCAGAAGACGATGATGATGATGATGATGTTTGAGGTTTAATGGCGCAAGGGCCAGGTATGGCCAAAGAGCGCCATGCTAGTGGTAATGAATATGTCGTGGTGTGATGGGCTCTGTGAATTTAATGTGATCTGGCTGTAAAGGGGCCTAAAAGAGTGTAAATTGCATAAAAATTACAGGTAATAAAATTATGGCAATGATTAATGACATGTACTATGATCACTGAAATGCATTAAAAAGAATGCTGCATTATATAAAATATGCGAGATGCTAAAATTTGTCTAAGAGCACTACAGCCTCGCCAGAGCCCTTGAAACGCAAGGGCCGAGAGGCATGTGCTATGCGAAATAGCTTTCACAGCGGCATCCTCTAGAGAGAGGGGACGCTATGAACGTATAGGGCTAATTACATGTAACACAACATCTTTCAGGAAGTCTAGAACTGAGTTAGTGTCAAAGAGCGGTTCTGGGCCGAGTAACATTACAGGATGAAGGGGAATGTGCTGCCGGTATGCTAACGGAAAATGTTTCTTTCTGTCAGATTCGGCTTTCCGACACTCCAGGAGGACATGGAGGACGGTCAGCCTCTCCCCGCATCTCCCACAGGTTGGGGGCTCATTTCCAGTGAGTAAAAAATTGTGGGTGCCAAATGTGTGTCCTATTCTTAGACGGCACAATAGGACATCTGTTCGGCGTGATTTTGTTGCAGAAGGCCAGAACCCTCATTGTGGCTTTATTATGTGCAATTTATTATTTGTTTCCATGTCCCACGAGCGTTGCCAGTAGTTTCGCAGTTTTCTGCGCAAGTAGGGCCTCAGATCTGTGACAGCGACTGCTGCGGTAGGATTTACAGAATACGATGCAATTGATGCGGCCATCTGGTCCGCCAGAACATTGCCTTCGATGCCCCTATGACCCGGCACCCAGCATATGATGACATGCTGGTTACATATATACGTTTTACATAGGACGGAATAAAGTTTATTAATTACCGGATTTTTGTGGTTACAGAATGACATCAAGGCCTTCACAACACTTAGGGAGTCCGTATATATAATTGATTTCTCGAGTTTTGATTTCTTTATATACTTTACAGCCGACAACAGTGCGCAGGCCTCAGCCGTAAAGATGCTTGTTTCCGGATGCAGTACATCGGATTCCGAGAAGGATGGGCCGACGGCTGCATAAGACACCCCCACGCGTGACTTTGATGCATCGGTGTAGAACTCCGTGCAGGAGTGTTTGTATTGGAGTTCCCGGAAATGCATTTGTATTTCAATCTCTGGAGCGTGTTTTGTAACTTGCATGAAGGATGTATCGCATTCTATCATCTGCCACTCCCAAGGAGGTAGCAGCTTAGCTGGAGGCATTAGGCGATGTTTGAGGATTGGGACATCCATTTCAACACTAAGCTCCCTCACACGCATCGAGAAAGGTTGTCTTACGGAGGGACGATTCCGGAAGAGTGTAGAATTTGTCATATCATTAGCGGTATTAAAACACGGATGTTGGGGATTAGAGTGCACTTTCAGAAAATATGTTTGGCTGATGTATGTTCTCTGCAGATGAAGTGACCACTCATTTGATTCTACGTATAAACTTTCAATGGGACTTGTTCTGAAAGCGCCCGTGGCTAAGCGGATTCCTAGATGGTGGACCGGATCTAGCATCTTTAGCGCACTCGGGGTGGCAGAATGATAGATCACGGCACCATAATCTAGTCGTGACCGAATCAGGCTCTTATAGAGATTCATTAAGCACGTCCTGTCACTACCCCACGTAGTCTGCGATAGAAGTTTAATTAGGTTCATTGTTTTCAGACATTTTTCTTTAAGATGTTTAATGTGTGGGATGAAAGTGAGTCTATTGTCAAATATAACACCTAGAAATTTGTGTTCTTTGTTTACAGGTATCTCTTGTCCACACAGTTCTAGGCAAGGATCCGGAACCAGGCCTCTCTTCCTTGTAAACAGAACACAAGAACTCTTGTGAGGATTGATTTTAAAGCCATTTTTCTCTGCCCACTGTGACACCTTGTTCAAACCATGCTGTACCTGTCTCTCACAGACTGTGAGGTTGCAGGATTTAAAACCTATTTGCATATCGTCTACGTAGACGGAATAGAAAATAGCTGGTGGTAAAGATGCACGAAGCATGTTCATCTTTACGACAAAGAGCATGCAGCTGAGTACGCCACCCTGGGGTACCCCAGTTTCCTGTATAAATGTACGCGACAGTGCAGGACCTATTTTCACTCGAAATGTACGGTTCTCTAGGTAGCTCTCTATAGTATTTAACATGTTGCCGCGGATACCTAGCGCGGAAAGATCGCGCAGGATTCCGTACCGCCAGGTTGTGTCGTACGCTTTTTCCATATCCAGAAATACAGATAAGAAAGATTGCTTGTGCACGAAGGCATCGCGAATGTTCGCTTCGATGCGCACAAGATGGTCAGTTGTAGATCGCCCTTCCCGAAAACCACATTGAAATGGGTCAAGCATTTTACTTGACTCTAGGAGATGCACGAGACGGCGATTGATCATTTTTTCAAATACCTTACAAAGGCAACTTGTCAGGGCTATCGGGCGGTAACTAGCCACTGAGGAAGGATCTTTGCCTTGTTTCAGAACCGGGATCACAATGGCTTCTTTCCATGCAGTCGGGAGGTATCCCGCAGCCCAAATGGTGTTGAAAATTGTGACTAGTGTAACTTGGGTGTCTTTATGTAAGTTTTTGATCATTTCATACATGATTCTGTCAGATCCCGGTGCAGAGCTCTTGCATGCGCTCAAGGCAGCTCTCAACTCGGCAATGCTAAAAGGACAGTTGTATGGTTCATTCTGTTGACATTTTCTCATAAGTGGCTTACATTCTTCTATTTGTTTATATTTCATAAAGGATTGTGAGTAATGGTTGGCACTTGACACGCTCTCAAAGTGCTCCCCAAGTGAGTCCGCCTGAGCTTGTAGGGTATCGCCTTCTGTGTTTACCAAAGGGAGTGCATATGCTTGTCGCCCTCTTATCCTATTCACCCTGTTCCAGGCTTTGGCCTCATCTCTGAACGAGTTAATACTCGATAGAAACTTCTGCCAACTTTCTCGTCTGGCCTGTCGGCGGGTTCGCCTGCCTTCGGATTTTGCTTTCTTAATGTTGCTAAGATTCTCCGCAGTGGGAGAAGCGCGTAGCAACCCCCACGCCCTGTTCTGTTTTTTAAGAGCGATCCTACAATCGTCGTTCCACCACGGGACACGCCGTTTGCAGGCCAAGCCTTTTACTTCTGATATGCATTTATATGCGACATCTATTATGAAGGCTGTAAAGAACTCGACTGCAGCATCAATTCCTAACGAAGACAGGTCAGCCCATGAGATACTTGTAAGAGATCGAAATTTATCCCAATCAGCTGTCTCAATCTTCCACCTAGGAGCGTGTGGTGGATATTCGTTGTCTTTAGGTGATCTTAGCAGTATAGTAAAGTGGTCGCTGCCGTAAGGGTTGTCGGTAACTTCCCATTCAAGTTCAGGCAGTACAGACGGGGAGACTATGGTAAGATATATGGAAGAATAGGTTCTGTTTGCAAGAGAGTAATATGTGTGTTGCTTCTTATTCAACAGACACGCACCCGAAGAAAAAAGGAACTGTTCGAGAAGACGTCCTCGCGAATCTATACGAGGGTCGCCCCACAGGGAGTTATGTGCATTGAAGTCGCCAAGAACAACATAGGGTTCTGGCAATTCATCTATAAAGGTCTGAAATTCATGTTTGCTTAGTTTATAATGTGGAGGAATATAAAGCGAGCAAATAGTGATAAGTTTGTTTAGCAGAATAACTCGAACCGCCACTGCCTCAAGGGCGGTTCGTAGCTGTACACGTTGACAGGCTATGCTTTTTTGAATTATAATTGCAACACCGCCCGATGCGACAGCATCATCGCGATCTTTGCGAAAAGTAACATACGGTCGAAGAAAGTTTGTGTATTTTCATTTCAAGTGTGTTTCCTGTAAACACAGCACTTTTGGATTGTGTTTACGGATGAGTTCTTGAACATCATCAAGATTCCTAAGTAGACCTCTGACATTCCATTGAATGATTTGTGTATCCATATTTTAAATTAAGTTGGTGCTGTGTTTACGGAAACGGAAGGGATGTCTCAGATTACAGAGCCCTTTCGAGGCCCTGTAACCGGGGTTTTGCTCTTTTTGAAGCGTTCGAGGGAACCTCGCCGCTCCTTAGGCGCCTGGTGCGCCTTGAGGATAGGTGTAGTGTCCATTGCCTCTTGTGAGGCGCCGGACACGTGCTCTTGCGAGCGAGAAGTTTCCCGAGAGGGTCCCGCCTTGGAGGGCAAGACCCCTGCGCCCACCAGCCCGGAGGTCGATGGGGCTCCCTGGGGGATCTGGATGCGCCGGCCGTTGCCAGCGCTGGAAGGGACCTGGGAGGTTGAGGCAGCCTCGGCTGCGCCCACCTTCGGGGTCGACGGTCCCTTCTCCTCGGTTGACGGAGCAGCGCTAGCTGCAACCGCCGCGGGGGCAGATGGCGTAACTGCCGACTCACTGCTTGTGGGTCGGACAGCCGCCGGAGGCCGTTGTGACGCTGCCCCCTGACGCGCCACATCGGCAAAGGTTTTCTTGGGCAGGTATGATACCCGCCTTCGTGCCTCTTTGAACGATATATTCTCTTTTACTTTTATAGTTACAATTTCTTTTTCCTTCTTCCAGGAGGGGCACGACCGCGAGTACGCGGCGTGATCCCCGTCACAGTTTACACAGTGGAGCGAGTTATTACATGCTTCAGTGGCGTGTTCAAGGGCACTACATTTCGCACATGTTTGGCGGCCTCGGCAGCTCTGCGAGCTGTGGCCGAAACGCTGGCATTTGAAACATCTCAAGGGATTTGGCACGTACGGTCTTACACGAAGCTTGATGTACCCGGCCTCGATTGACTCGGGCAGGACACTTGAATTGAAGGTGAGGATTAGGTGCTTGGTCGCAATTTCTTTACCGTCTCGCCTCATCTTGATTCTTTTGACATTTATGACATTTTGTTCACTGAAGCCCTCCAACAGTTCAGCCTCAGTGAGCTCCAGCAAATCATCGTCGGAGACAACGCCGCGGGAGGTATTCATCGTGCGGTGCGGGGTTACTACTACTTGGGTCTCCCCAAATGATACTAGTTTAGGCAGTTTCTCAAATTGTTTCAGGTCGCGGAGCTCCAAGAGGAGGTCACCGCTAGCCATCCTCGACACCTTATATCCTGGGCCAAAAACTTCGGTAAGAGACTTAGACACAAGGAACGGGGAGATTGTTCGAACTTGTTTAGCTGGTTTTTCTGCGTGGATGACATGAAAACGAGGGAAATTGTGGACTTGGCGTCCGAAAAATTGAAAGACCTCTTCGGTGCGCCCTCGTTTCTGAGGGCGATCAGGGATTTTAGGAAAAGCGTTTTCCATAAGTACAGTTGGGTTTTCGGCCGCGATGCCGACCACCCACCATGGAGCCCAACAGGGGGACGTCACAGGAGCTCCTGCTATAGAAACCCTGCCAACGCCAGCCGTACATCGCTGCTATAACCAAATACAGCATAACCAAGGCTGGCCAGCTACACAAGGTTAACCCTTGCCGCCGGGAAACTAGGAAGTGAGGAGAAGTGATGAGAAGACAGGAACGATGAAAAAGGCGAGAGAGAAAGACGAAGATTGGAGAGGAGGACAGGAAAAGGCGACTGCCGATTTCCCCCGGGTGGGTCAGTCCGAGGGTGCCGTCTATGTGAAGCCGAGGCCGAAGAGGTGTGTTGCCTCCGCCGGGGGGCCTTAACGGTCCAAACACCCAGCTTCGGCTCAACCCCCAGGATCCCCTTTTCCCCAGACACGGCTAAGCCACGCACGGCTACACGCGGGAGGGTCCAACCCTCGTGTGCTCGGGTACGTGGTGTCGCAACACACCAAACGCCTGCTGACTCAGACGCCCCTGCGGGGGGCAGAAGACGATATGGACATGTGCACTAGGTGAATACTTAGAGAGCTATTTAATAGAGTATTTCTGTAACCAACATGCCTCCTATGTCATCCTTGCTTTCAATGTCTGTCTTCGTAAAAGTGTGAAAGAACCAGTATGTGCATGAAAAGTTTTCCTCAGGGTGTGTGTTTTGAAGTTTGTAGTCGTAATCACAGGAAACGGGGGTGGATCTAGAGTAGCACCAAAGGGCAAGCCTTCATAGAAATAAATATGGAGGGAAGTGATTGTATGCTCAAACTTGTCAGCTCACAAGTTTGCCAAGACTAAGTGATGTCAGAAGTTGATGAAGCCTACATGGTTGATGAATAACTGCATCAGCCAAAATTATTTAGGTACTGCTTATGAGGACTACACATTTACTGGAAACATCAAAATAATTATGTTGACGCAGAATACGTTCGACTAGTTCTGGCGTGTTTGAAAGAATGCAAATGTTTGAGTTGTACTTGTGTGGTACATGAATTTACATTTAAAGAAACTCAGCAACGGAAACAAAATGCAAGGAGTAGTACTCCAAATATATTGCCACCTCTTTAGGGCTAGATGAATTCAAATAATAATAAGAAGAAAATGAAGATCGGACGAAAAAAAGTTAGATGTTTCGGCTCCCACATGAGAGCCTTGTTCACAACGATTGTGAACAAAGCTCCAGTTGAACCATCGCCGTTGAACCATCGCTTACCAGATCAGATCGGCTGGTTACCGGTTCACTATTTCAATGCAAATAATTAGTGGTTGGCAATTATCAGATTTTTATAATAGGAATAGTAAGTATTGAATAGTCGAACGCTGATGCATACAGTTACAGCGGGCATGTTTATCTTGGAATTAAGCACCATGCTTGTACTGATTGGTAAAAAAATAGCTATCAGGGAAGATTAGGATTATTTTAAACACAAGTTTACTATTTTTCGTTCAAAAACTGCACAAACAGCCTCCCAAAATCTTAAGGGCCTGGTGCCAAACAATATTTCTAAGAATGAATAGCTGCTGTATCACTAGCTGAAGAAAAGTTCTTAATAAATGGTTGCCCCCCCCAAAAAAATCATAAGTGGTGAAAATGGAAAATAAAAGCTGCTGAAGGACTTGTTTGCTGTAAAAATATGTGAAAGGACATGTTACATTAAAAAATCACTAGTTATAAAAAAATTCTTGACTGACAATACATTTTTTTGATAGATAATCAAAAATCAGGGATTGTCATGTAGTCTTCCACCACGAAACCAAAAACAAAGCTTACATTACCCATTTTGTTTCTGCATGGCCTCGAAAACTTATGTTGCTTCACTTTTGATTACTTGGGATACCTTGTTAGGAGACAGACCCCACTTGGGTAACAAATTAACTCTTGGTTATTGCAATATATTTGGCTAGTTTTAAATACTCAAAAATGTCAAACAGTTCATTATGTTAGAATACGAATAGTTAGTGTGTAACATTCACTTAATATTCATAACTTCAATTATTCTTCCACCCCTACAAATAATAATTCCTTTACCAGTGTTCATGCCAGTGTTCATATGTACTCGGCATCCACCTCTACAATCCTAAGGCATATTGATGTTATGGCGTGTGGCAAACCAAGCGAATAAAAAAACAAAACTCCTGAGGCATGATTAGATTTGCATTGTGTGGTAAGTACCAACTAGTCTGCAACAGCTTCGATCTGCTTGCTATGCTGAATAGTTATATATCACATAATTGTAGCAGATGTAGTGCTCCTTAAGAATCGTGTCCGAACTACACACACTAAAACATAAGCTGGGATATTCAGAGACAAGTGCACGTTTTGCTTGGCAAATGACTTTTGGTGCACTCAATTATGTAAAGTGTGCTATTGTATGATTAATGCAATTTGCTAATGCAAAGAAAGAACAAGCCAGTATCACTTGCTTCATATATATGCATTGAACTAAGAAAGTAATTGAGGAAGGAAAATACCAGAAATAAACACAAATATCTGTATGCTTTCTGGCATCAAATAATTCTCACGTAGGCCACGTAACGTGCTTTCCAAAGCATCCATTAACTTATCTTAACTTACGCTGCATAATATGAAGGCACTTTCTAAAAACACACATGATTCATGATCATTCACTGACACCCACTGAAGTAGACTGAAAATATATCTGGCCATTGCTTTCAATAGCTTACATAAAATGAGAAGGTATGACTTAACCAAGTGAATAAAAAATATAGGTCCTCCAACTTCTAGTATTGAGTGTGGCAGCACTTAAGAAAAGACATATTGCAACTAAAAATTGTAATACATGAGATGAAATAACTGAAATAGCTAGGGAGAGTTTAATAGACTAATAAATGGGAACTGTAGATTCCCTACATTTCTGAATACTATTTTTCAAATGTACTCACCTCATAAGTATGGGTTCCCTTAATGCTCGTACATCTGCCTTAATTTCATAATTCCCCATTCTCGCTGCTTTGCCCATGCCGAGTGACATCTAGTACAAAAATTAGGACCAAGGTAGCTGAGCATGTATTTGTGTTGTGAGGTAAGCTGTCCACGTCTGGTAGGCCATTTTCAGTTTCTCAGAGTAGATCAAAGGGAAGCCTTGAGGGTAAGCCACAGAGAAGACGGAAAGCCTGGTTCAATGATGAATGAAAACGCCAACATGGAAAAATTGGACAGCCCACAGAATCAGCAGGATTTACATAGTGTAAAAAAATGGAAAGATGCATCATGGTATTTATGTTACACAGGTCCCAGTCAAGTTGAAAAAGTTTCATTTACTCATCATCATCATCAGCCTGGTTACGCCCACTGCACGGCAAAAGCCTCTCCCATACTTCTCCAACAACCCCGGTCATGTACTAATTATGGCCATGTCGTCCCTGCAAAACTTCTTAATCTCATCCGCCCACCTAACTTTCTGCCGCTCCCTTCTACGCTTCCCTTGGAATCCAGTCGGTAACCCTTAATGACCATCGGTTATCTTCCCTCCTCAGTATATGTCCTGCCCACGCCCCCCCCCCATTTCTTTTTCTTGATTTCAACTAAGATGTCATTAACTCGCGGTTGTTCTCTCACCCAATCTGCTCTTTTCTTATCCCTTAACGTTACACCCATCATTCTTCTTTCCATAGCTCGTTGCGTCGTCCTCATTACATTTTCTAATAAACTTGTAAGACAATACATGACCAGCAATACTGTAAGGAACCTAAACAATTTTGTTAAAGTCACCTAGAAGTCAGGGTGGAGAAGTGACTGAATTGAGGATGCTAAGGCGGCTGAGGTGGAGGCAGATTGTGAAGACATGTATAAAAAATTAACACCTAACACACACTTAAGTTGGCAAAGATTGGACTCAATGTTCAAGAAGAAATTGACTAAGATTATTGGTATACATACATGAGAGCGCAACAGCAATACAGCAGAGATAACTGTCATGAAAGAGGAAAGGATGCTAGTCTAAAAATTACCAGTTGATCAGAAGAGTGGTTAAGCATCGGCTCAGCCTCGTGTACAATTCTGTACGTTATGCATGATGTCAGAGCTGCATCGCATAAAGTACTCTGGCCTTACATGCCTCGATTATGAAATGATGTGGGCCAAGAGTGGATCAAGAATAGCATCAAGAGGGGGCCTCCTCCAAAAAGAGAACTGGAGGGGAACAGGGAGAGAGAGAGAGTTTATATTGTCACGTGGTGGTGACGTTGAAGAACACAGTAGCAATACTGCGAAAGACAAAACTAACTTTGATTGGGCGAACCTGTGCCCACAAAAACAGGCTACACTTATAGCACAACGATAGCGGCGAACACGGTCGGCGATCGTCGAAAATCTGATCAGCGGCTCAGCGCCTCGGCTTTGATACAGCAGTCGTCGAATGTTCCAGACTAATCGTTGGAATCCGCGCGCCTTCCACAACGTTCTACACCATTCGCGTCAGGCGATGAAATCAGATAACATAAGGTTCGGCGACAACAGACAGCGGATAGAAGCATCGATAACTTTCCAGAAACTTCGGATACATGCAGGCGCGTCCCGCGCTGTGTGATAATATTTGTTAGGCGGCGAAACATGGTCGCCCGATACAGATAAGTACACGTGTCAATATGCAACCGATACAGAGTCATATGAGTCAGGATTAGAGCTAACACGTTGGGGGCAAAGACAAACTTCAAGGGCCCTCCGTCTTAATCTGCCACTGGTGTAGGCAAAATGATACATATATATTCCAGTGCGATGGGCATAAAGTAGTACATGTTTTTCATACTGTCTTTCCCTTTAAACTTAGGCCAATGTTGTTTTAATATAGCAGTTGCCAACTGCCAGATGGAAAGTCAATCTGCACAACTAAGTTTACAACCGGGATAGGGTAATTAGCTTCAAAGTCTTTGTTTTTGCATACAAATTATGCACTGATATTTGCAAATGCGCATCATGCAGTAACCTAATTTTACTTAGTTAAAAAGGGCACAAGAATGCTTCACTCAAACCTACATACTGCAATTGTTTATATGAATGATTAGTTGTCGAACTTCTCGATGAGGACTTTATATTTATGGATGCAACAAAATACTGGCAATATTACATGACTGAAATGTTGCGATCTCATTCAGTATGTACATAGTCCATCTGTACATGAATTACGGTAAACTGTCAGTAAATGTGTAGAAGTCAAATAATTTTACTTCACAGAGTTGGAGACTATTTTGAAAGGATGCAGAGATAACAGGAATATTCTTTCTGCATTGTTTAGTGAGTTCTTGTTAATACAGAGCAATAAAGTTTTGAATTTATGTACAATTAGTATAATGCTACATTGTTTTATAACAAGGTTTAAATCACCGGCCTAAACCACATGAACAAGTTAATTGCTAGATACAGGCATAACGATGATTTAAAAAGTAGCTACTTCACCACTGCTGACAGAACAAAGCATTGAACATGCGCCGAAAATTGCTTTTCTATGCTCCCTTTAGTAAAGCTGTCATGTGTAGCAGCCCTCTGAAGTCTGATTGAGTGAACTGGAGTAACATTAGGTAAGGAGCATCAATTGACCCGAACTCAGTTTCTGTGGTTTATTCCTTAGTGCTATAGTGGACAGAGTTAGCAAAAAGAATTCGCACCCATGAGCGATGTGGAAACCATAACTAAAGGAGCCACACAACAAGGTGCACACACTCACATATCGGTACAGTTAAACATCGACATAACGAACTTCAATATAACAAAATTCTCGATATAACGAAGCATTTAACTTTCATAACCTCTTCTTCATAGAACATCATGCATTTAAACCTCAATATAACGAAGTGTGGTTGTATGTGGTTTCAATATAACAAAACTTCACTTCTGCCGCAAAGCAATGCCAATTAGACAATCAGTGGTAACTTCCGCTGTCGCATATAATTAAATGATTGAGTTACAAGCGGCCGCTTGCAAACGCATCCCTCAAGCTGCGCGCAGCGTGACAAGAACGACCGCCTGGAGCCGCATCTGGTTCCGTATAAAGTCCAAGTGCAATCAGAATATTTCAACCGTACTTCAACTTTTCAACTTCAATATTTCAACTTCCCAACCAAACACATCAGCATTAGTGATATTCACAATAGTAGATGGCAGTTTATTCCAAAATTCTATTGCTTTATGAAAGAAAGAACTGTTAACTGTGTTACCATGCGATAAATGGTCGAATGCACCTGCCATGGTGGTTTTTGCCGGAATGCCAGCACGACTGCTTCAGTTAGCCTTCCTCGTCAATTTTTATGCTTCCACGATAAAGTAAAAAAAATAAGCTTCATGCAGTGACACGGTGTCTGCCAAGTTGACATTTCCAAATTCCCTGAGTTTTTCAAGTTTTCCCAAAGTGGCTTTGCAAAATTCACTGAGTGACACAGAACTTTGTTTTATGTCAAAGCACGTTGACACCCTGTCGCCCGATGCTGCCACTCTCCAGTCAGCATATTAAAAAATAAAAAAAACTTAGTCCAGTTTGAATAGTAAGGGGTTGTGTTCATTTTATTCAAAAAGAAAACAGAAGGGAGCGGTTAGTAAAATGCAAAGTGAATAAAATATCTTCGAAAGAAATAGTAAAACCCATTGCAAATCGAGTCGAACATTCTCGAATGCGAATAAGAAAGAGATGCATGCAGAATATTTTCGAATATGATCTATTTCTATCAACTGATAGCGAGCTAATTGGTATGAGGCCCGAACTGTATCACAAGTGAGATTATCTCGCAACAGCTGGTAATTAAGTCAACCTCAACTGTCTTGACATACTCTCAGCCTGCACACAACGCCTCCGTGTGGCATTTCACTATTTAAAGGAGTTTTGTTGTTGGGATGAGGGACACCTGCATCTTGGCATCAACCAACACTTTGCTTCTAGAGTGCAAGCTCCTTCAAAAAAGTGGTCGTATGCTTCGTTCCCTGTTCATTTCTGAATGCGTAGGTCCTTGTCTTCTTGTTCTCGTTCGGCTGCGCGTTCGCCATACGGACTATTTGAAGCATCATATTGGACAATTGTACAGTCAGCGTCTGATTTTTCGGACTCCCTAGGGGCAGCGAAAACGTCCGAAAAAATGCATGCATGTCTTTTACAGCCCTTAAGGGTTCAAATCGCTGCAGCCACGTCCGAAAATGCTCTAAAGGCCGGCCAGTACACTTATTAGGCATATCGGTACTTCTACTGTGACAGGAGATGGCGGGTGCACGCATGTATAATAAGGAACACATACTGTGTCCCCTGATAGCTGCCCCTTCCAACACTTGTTATGCTTCACAGCGTAACATTTCTGTTATGAGGCGAAGCTGACTTTCGGAAAAAGGCATTATGCAACGCGTCGTGCTTTCCGAACTTCGAAGCCGACCGCGATGACCACAAAGGCGGTATCGATGCCATTGCTGACAACGGAGAATTCTTTTAAGGAACAACATGGCACAGAACGGCCAGAAGCTTAATACCTAACCTCGAAGCAGCTAGGCCTAGCATTGCCGCGGTGGTGGCTACGGCTGCAGGCGGATCTGCGTGCGAGTGTGCCGGGTCGAGGCGGCGAGGTTATCAAAATGGGGGTGGTGGTGGTTTTGATTAATGCCCTTTCGGACCTGCAGTCACGGCAAAACGTCTGGAAAATCGGCCGGCGAAGCGTTCGTGTGTCCGAAATTTCAGACGTTCTTATACATTGACCCTATGGGGTACGT
This sequence comes from Dermacentor variabilis, assembly GCF_050947875.1. Lineage (NCBI taxonomy): Eukaryota > Metazoa > Arthropoda > Arachnida > Ixodida > Ixodidae > Dermacentor > Dermacentor variabilis. The sequence continues at coordinate 2,416,625 of NC_134574.1, read as the reverse complement.
AGTACGTTGTGCCGCGAAGCCGCCCGAATTATCTGGCGTCCAGAAACTCAGTCGTTGCCTGTACTCTGGCAAATCTTCCAGCCGACGCGGCGTCAAAGACGATTAGTTACGATTCCTCTGTGTTGCTCGAGCCAGCATTACCGCGACTTTCGTTCCCTTTCAATAAAATTACAGCTAATTTTCACTGAGAGAAGCACAAATTCCCTGAGTTTTCCCTGAGTTTGTCCAGACTACTCAAGTTCCCTGAGAATTCCCGGTTTTCCTGGTTGGTAGACACCCTGAACGCAGCAAAAAAGACACAAGAAGAAAGGAGACAGAGACGCAAGCGCCTAATTATGTATGTGTTTTGTTTCTTCTTGTGTCCTTGTTTTCGTTACCCTACACAACATGCCACACATTCATGAGCACTGAAAACCTAGAATCAACTAACATCTTGCCTGATTTGCCATAATTAAAAAAGAAAAATGTGTGTATAGCAGGTCTAATTGACTTCTGGTGATTTTAGTACGACTGGCATATAGCTTTTAAGAACTGTTTAATCGTTTCTCCCGTGAAGGCAGAGTACATGCTCAACGACTACAAATAAGTGTTAACGTAGGCAAAAATGATATTTTTGGCTCTTGCATAAATTTTACGGCATGTTGCATGACCTAATCAAGTGGTTTCAATTTAACGAAGGTCTCGATTTAACAAAATAAAACCTCAGATCTCAATAAAGTTTAACTAGATCGATTTACTGTACCTTATAACCAAAGTACTGTATAACTAAACCAGATACAGCCGCCATGAGTGGCGAGCAAAATTGAAATGACATTGCTTTAGTCAAAACACGCTGGGCACTGCTGCGCAAGTATACACCACGTACCTGCATTGGGCAGGAAAAGAATGTGCACGAACGGCGGTACCGCACGCAGTCATTAAAAGCAGCACATAAAAGTACCTCGGACTCAAATTGGTTAGCAAATGCTTTCGGAAGCAGTTTTTTGATTACTCAATTCTTACTATCATCAACACGCTCGCATAGCACGGCCACGTGGCAAACGCGGCACTGCGGACGCTTCGCTATGCGCGGATCATATTGGAGCACTCTATGGCCGCATGTTTAAAGCACAGCATTCTTTGCCTATCAGCTGATCTTTGCAGGTGCCCCATCGGCTGAGTGTCTTGCACGGCACAGAATTGGTCCCAGTAGCAAAAGTACACAGGTCGCGCAGCCCGCGTGCCGACCAAGCGCATACGCGAACTCAACATAACTACGTCATCGCTATTCTGTAGCGATTATTTATTCGAAAACATCAAATGGGCCCTTGAGTGAAAAATCTGGCATGTGTCGTCTCAGCGAAAGGGCACCTAAAATGCCATTGGCTGCGACGCCACGTCACGAGCGCGCCTCGACGGAGCAGAGAGGGTGAAAGGGCACACCTGCTGTCGCTCTAGCGAACCAGGTGCACGTTGCGTGGGGGAGAGGGCGACGCCGCGACGCCACGTCATCCTTGCTTTCGCAAGCCGGCGCCCGGTCCGTATTTCTAACCCCCCCCCCCCACTGGGCTTAGATGCTACGCGTGCCTGCCGGCCTTGGTGGCCACTGCTGCTTCTTACGTCTCTGGTCATGCAGGTCGTCGGTGGCGTGCAGCATTGGCACCGCAGGCTGCTGCTGCTGCTTCGGGCACAACGTCGCTCTAGGTTACATTACTCGCCGCGCAAAAGAACTGCTCAGCGGCGTTCAATTGGCCATTAATGCTTTCACAATCACAACTCAGATAAGACGTGCTTAGCTCTCCTCAGATATTTTTCTTTACTTGTTAAGCGGACGCATCATGGTTCACCGTTTACAGTCTTCAATCTGTCGTCATCCATTGCATTCTCATTTCCATATGCAAAAAAAGACAGGGCACAAGAGAAGAGAAGTGGACAACACGAACACCACTTCTCTTCTCTTGTGTCCTGTCTGCACGCCTCACCTCTTTCTTTTTTTTTTTGCATAATGAATACTTACCAACTAGCTCAGCTTTCTGTCGTTTTAAGCTGTCATTTCAAATTGATTGTAATATCACGCGTTGGATGCTGCCACCTTCACGCTGTGTATTAAATGTGCAGTGATTGCCATGCATGCACTCATCATCCCACAGTCGTTATGCCTCAATCGCGATGACTCCAGAATTGTCATGCCATCGCCGATCACGCCATCATTGTCACCTCATTATCATCATACTGTTGTCGGCATTCGACAGGTACATTAGACAGATTAGCATTCTCTTTTAAGCTTCTAGAACAGAATGCACATGGTAATATTCCGCAGTAATATTGTGAGAGACGCTCCGGCGGAACAATTACTGACCTCGATCGCCAAGCCAACCCTTCCTGCCACATAATTTATTTCAATTTCCACAATATTCTTAAGTTGTGTCACAAACCTTCTAGAGCAAATTTCAACATTGCTGCCATAATACCTTTTCTCTCACGCAAAACACAACTATTGTCATGTTCACCAACTTGATCTCCTCTATGGAACTTGATTCTTGCGCTGAATGCATGCTTTTAGCGTTTTAAATTCTGATACTTTGTACCACTGCCTCTCTCTCGTGAATAGGCGAACTTGATATTGATCCACATGCAATTACTAAAATTTACTGAGTGCTTTCTTCGTGACTGAGCACAATTTGTATGTTAACAACTCCAATTCACAAATCTGTCTTTTGTCACTTCTGGCATGCCACACTGCTAAAAGTTTAGGCCCTTGATTCTTCTTATCTTATATCTCCCAAAGAATTTGACGTGCAAAATTCAACTTTCTGTTGATGACTGTAAGTTTTGTCATGAAACAACCAAACCCTGGCAGGTACACTTCAGTTCAAAGAGGCTAATGTCTCTCTGGAGTGTCATCACTAGTTAAAAACCTAACATCAGTAAAGGTAAAATGAAGAGATTTTCACAGTATAACTAGGCCTTTTAGCACATTTACCTACAAAATTAAACACTCTGTTCTTATTAAACACCTTGTATATAGCTATTCCTATTACTAATGATATTTCAAGGCAAAGGAATATTAATTATATGATTAATGCTGATAGCTGAACACTTGGCCTTTTGTGCTGCAAGTTTTCTTGGACTCCTGCTTCCCGTAAACTTATACTGTATAATATTGTCACAGGTATAAAACTATTTACACGGTGTACTTACAGGGTGTATATAGATAGCAGTCGAGGATCCCGAGAGGCTGTTGGCACTTCATCTTCATCGTCGACGACCTTGTTCTCTTTTGCCACCGTAAATGCACCGTGTAAATAGTTTTATACCGGTGACATTTTGGTGGCCGTGCGGGGTACGCGTTTTCGCCACGGAGCTCCGCAGCGGACGTCTCACCCAGCCTGCGACCATACTTCATTTGGAAGGCACCGCATCTGCAGCAGCAATGCCAATTACACATACCCAGTACGTTGCTCTATCTTAGCCGCAAGACCCCGGCAAGTTCAATGGCCTCGATGGTGCTGACGTGGTAGAATGTTTGAGGATGTATGAGCGCGTCAGCAAGGTGAGCAGGTGGGATCCGATCATAATGCTAGCTAATGTCGTGTTCTACCTCGAAGGGACACCGCGAACGTGGTTTACCAAGCACAACATGGTTTACCAAGCACATGTTCTACCAAGCACAAACAGGCTGCCTCCTATCATCTTTAACAGGGAGAGGCGGGCTAGTTGGTGGCCGATATTGTAATGCATCATATAACCGCGCAAACAACAAAGGACAAAGAAGGAAACACACAGGACAGACGCGGAACTTCAACGGAGATTTACTCCGGGAAAGCCAACATTTATACATGTATCATGCATACATGTATACATGTATCATGTATACATGTGTACATGTATACATGCTAATCATGGGACAACCTTCACTCGACGTTGGCATGCGGGCGTGAGCGGCATAAATTTGCATGTAAATAATTGAACTCTTTATCACTCAGTGACACTGAAGAGCTGCTTACACAGCTGCCAGATTGCATTTTTATACAGTAAGCTTCATAGATTTCTCGGCTCAGTTGTGACGCAAACATCTTCAAGACTTTAGTGTCGCGGAACCTAGGCATGCAATTACGACAGTGGCGACAATGGTCAGCCAAGTTGCCACCCCCCGCAAATCATCTACCCTGCGCCTGCGACTGCAGGAGCACCGCGCAGGGGTGCTCTTGTTACTGCACATGTACAAAGTACGATGTATATATTTCTGTCGGAGCTCTTGGGTGACTTCGCATACAACGGTCTGGCAAAATCAAGTCCTGTAGTGTTGAAAGGTTTCGCCCTTTCGACCCGGGAGACTGGAAGCGACGGGTAAGGCGTCACAGTGGATTTCGTATGACAACGGACGCATAGTAGGCATGGATTGATTGCTTTCTTTGCCGCTTGTTGCGCTCTTGGGACCCAGAATCATTCGCGTACGTTGTCCATCATCGCCGTTACTTCTCCATGCATGACTCGACGATGGGAATCCGCAAATACTGGCTCGGTGAAACGATGCCGACTTGGAAGTAGCAATGGATGCTCCATGTCTCGGCTGTCTGTGAGGTTCTGTAGTCTTCCTCCGACGCGTAGGGCGTAGTTGTGCTACCCATGAATTACTGGGCAGTCCTTGTCTCTCCAGCAGCCCACTTCTCTCCTCAGGAAACGATTCAGTTTGAACATGCCGGATCCTATATCTCTCAGCTGCCAATATTTCTTCAGCAAAGATAACTCCCGATCTTTTAATCTTGCACTTAACGTTGAAGACAAAGCACTACACCGATGCTGAGACACGGAGAAGCTTGTGCAGTGAACTGAACTTCGTGGCGTCTAGCAGTGGGGTTAACTGCACTGCGTTTCTTGTAGAGTGAAGCGTCGTTGGCTTTGTTGCTGTTATCTCTAGGATGTCGTTGATTTGGGGCAGTGAATGCTTCACATCTGGTCATTTTTTCAGAGTCCTTACTGAGCCAAACTGGTCCATGCCACCAGTCCGCCTCGGTAGGCAGTGCGTCTAAGGAAACACCACGGGTCAGCATATCAGCAGGATTGGTTACAGCGAGCGCCTTCGACTTTAGACGTCTTTGTGAAGAATCAAGTCACAGAAATTCTGTCTATTACTTCGGAGTGTAGCTGGACAATGCCGCCAGCTACTCTCCGAAGCAATAGACAGAATTTCTGTGACTCGGTTCTTTACAAAGACGTCTAAAGTCGAAGGCGCTCGCTGTAACCAGCCAAGCACTATGCTTGTGTCGGTCCAAAGAAAACATTGCGCTCTTGGCATTAGATCTCCGCAGGTTTCCATCATATATTTTAACAGCATGCTTCCTGTTAACGCACCCATTAGGTCTAGCCGCGGCAAGGATAGAGCTTTCAGTTGGGCTATCCTTGACTTGGCTACAATCAGAGTGCTAGCCACGCTCCCATTCACATCTTCTACACGAAGGTGTGCACAAGCTCCGTACGCTTTTGTGCTTGCGTCGACAAAAACGTGTAGCTGAAAGTCAAGCGGTTCTGCAACTCCGCTCATGAGGTGACGGGGAAGGTTGGCTTTCGACAAATGGATCAACTCGTTTCTCCAGTCGTGCCATTTTTCCGCAATGTGATCAGGAAGATTTTCGTCCCACTCGACCTTCGAAACCCATAACTGGTGAAATAGCATTTTTCCTCGCACTAGGTATGATGCGAGAAATCCTAATGCGTCCTAGATCCTCGACATTGTTTGGAGGACAAAACGCTTACTGTCCTTTGCCTTCTCCAAGAAAGTAAAGAGGTTCTCCGGGTTGCAGATGAAGGCGTCTGTTGCTTTTGACCAACCCATCGCTAGCACTCTCTCTTGACGTCCAGCGTTCTCATAGGCTAGAGTGGTGAGAGGATCCTTGGAGTCGAACAGTCGTTCTAGTTGCCTACATCTCCAGCTCCATTTCTTTAAAGACATGCCAGCATCATCCATCAGCTCTTTCGTGCATTTGCAAAGAGTCGCCGCTGCTTCTAAGTCATTCGCTCTGAATAACAGGTCATCGACGTAGAAGGATTTCAGAGGTAGCTGTGCTACGACCCTTTTCTCAGGATGAACTTCTGTCGTCAAGTGATGCTGTATAGTAGCCGTAAGCATGAATGAACTTGCTGTAGATCCAAAGAGTACTCTGCTCATAGGCCAAACCTCTAGCGCATCTTCCTGGAAAGGAACAGAAGGACTTGTCAAACACAGAAATCCGAACAGGATACGGTCCTCTTTTCGTATCTCCACTTACAGGAATGCCTTCTCCATGTCTGCTGTCATGGGCACTAGGTACCATCTGAAGCGAAGGAGAACCTGCAGTAAGTCCAGGTTTAGGTTCGGGCAGTTTCGAGGCCACTGTTCAGAGATCTCTCTCCTTTGGCGTGAGATGGCGCACCAAAAACCACGAGAAGCTTGGTTGTGAGTGAATTAGGAAGGAACAGTGCCAACTAAGACGACCACAAGACGATCACAAGTCCTCATGAATAACTTCCCTGTGTGGCATGTAGTATGCTGGGCCGTATATCCAGTTCTCTTCAAGTACAACTTCATCATCATGATCAGCCTGGTTACACCCACTGCAGGGCAAAGGCCCCTCCCATCCTTCTCCAACTACCCCGGTCATGTACTAATTGTGGCCATGTCGTCCCTGCAAACTTCTTATTCTCATCCGCCCACCTAACTTCCTGCCTCCCCCTGCTATGCTTCCCTTCCCTTGGAATCCAGTCCGTTACCCTTAATGACCATCGGTTATCTTCCCTGCTGATTACATGTCCTGTCCATGTCCCCCCCCATTTCTTTTTCTTGATTTCAACTAAGATGACATTAACTAGCGTTTGTTACCTCACCCAATCTGCTCTTTTCTTATCCCTTAACGTTACACCCATCATTCTTCTTTCCATAGCTCGTTGCGTCGTCCTCAATTTAAGTAGAACCCTTTTCGTAAGCCTCCAGGTTTCTGCCCCGTACGTTAGCACTGGTAAGACACAGCTGTTATACACTGTTCCCTTGAGGGATAATGGCAACCTGCTGTTCATGATCTGAGAATGCCTGCCAAACGCACCCCAACCCATTCTTACAAGAACCAACTTTAGCCTGGTCGGAAACAATGTACTCATGAATCGCCGTATCGTATTTCTCAAGGAATCCTTCGGGCTTCGAGATGCGCTGAACCAGATTTCGTAAATGATTGAGTGCGACGCTGTAGTTGTCTTGTAGCAGCTCAATATCCGGTTCTTTACACACCACACCTACTTGGTACTGCTTTCGAATCTTTGCAATTTTGCGTTGGAAAACAGCCAACGTGTCTGCGTGCCCATGAGTTGCTTCCTTTGGCGCAATTCCCATAGCATCCAACGTCCAAAAACTATTCCAGTGTGAAAGTTTATTTTCTTTTCAACGAAAAGAGGGCGCCAAGACAAAAGGCAAGAGCCTGACAAGGTCCTGGTCACCCGTAGAACAGCTGGCATTGTGCACGAACACTTCACAACAAAATCACAATGAAATTCTAAGCGTTGCAAAAAGTATGACGCAGTAAGTTAACGTGCATCAAATTTGTTCTAGAAATGAATTAATGGAATATGCCGCTTATCGCAACTTATAGTGTGCTTTGGTCTAATCCTTTAATTTCTACAGCTTGCACTCGCAAGACACAGATCATCACTTCGGATGTTCCGTTTATGAAGCTCGTTTCCGGACAGGACCTTGTAGCGTCCAGCCGAGATTGGTCTTCCCCGCGACCAATCCTTGTACTTCCGTGCTGCGTATGATGGTGCCGCTCAAGATGTTCCACAGTTGATCAGATCCTATGAGCAGGTTAGTTCCTTTCTCGCCACATCCTCGAGGCACAGTTTGACAGTCTGCCAGCCGATAACTTTGCTCGTGTAATTCGGTTGTGAAGGAACATTCCATAGTGTTGGCAGGGATGTCGTGGCAAATTACTGGCTTGGCTATCGCTTCAATGATGTGCTCGCTGTCATCAAATTGACTATGCAAACGAACTTCGACGACATTGCGATTTGTCACACGAAAAAGAGCGTCTCACGCAAACGTGTTGACCGCTAGGCTTGTCTTTCCAATGATTTTTAGTCCCAACCACGCCACCAGCTCCTCCTTAGTGAACGTGCATTGACTGCCTCCGTCGAAGATGCCTCTGATATTCAATTGAATTCAATTCAATTTATTTCCAGAATTACAAGTGTTCTGCAAAATACCAAAGGCTAAAAGCTGTTGGAAAACAGCTTGACTAGGCCGATGGTCCGTTACAAGGCATACATGGTGGTTCCATCAAAATCGTAACATTGTTAGACACTCAGAATAAATTAATTACATAAATGCATAACAATAAGACCGAAAATAATGTAGAGACTAAGAGAAAAAAAACATATTTTATACATCAGAAAAATGGAAGTATGTGTGTAAGGGTTACTAACAAAGCTAATAAAATTCTCTCTGATATAGAGAATAGATAATACAGACTAAAATATGAAGAAGCATTCGATACACCAGACGATAGAAATACATGTGTATTGGTTACAAAATAAGTAACACGTACAGTTGTCTCTGAAGAACGAAAAACAATCACTGATCACATGTTTACAAAATTCTGTCGCAGTTCCTTGGATGAAGAAGTATATGTACCTTCATATTTATTTAAAATATGTGGTAGACTATGTTTTAATGACTGTAGGCTATATTTATTACGAAACCACCGAACCCCCATACCACGTATCACTATTTCTTGTATTGGAAGAAACGTATTTTGGTGCCAAAGATGCGCGAGACACTAGGAAATTTTTGAAGGCACTATGTGAGAAAAAAAATGAATTTAGAAGGCGATACGTGTAGAAATATTCTATCTTTATAATTTTATGCTTTATGAACGCTGGCAGCGTTGTCTCCAGGTAACCCATGTTGTCAATGTGCCGAAACATTTTCTTTTGCAAAGAAAGGATTTTCATAATATTTGTCTTTCCTGTAGTCGCCCACGCTAAGGTACAGTAGTATAGATGAGAAAAAATTATCATCATCAGCCTGGTTACGCCCACTGCAGGGCAAAGGCCTCTCCCATACTTCTCCAACTACCACGGTCATGTACTAATTGTGGCCATGTCGTTCCGGCAAACTTCTTAATCTCATCCGCCCACCTAACATTCTGCATTCCTTGTTAGATACGGGACCTCTTCCTGAGCCCCCTTATCATTATACATTAACTCGCGTTTGTTCCCTCACCCAATCTGCTCTTTTCTTATCCCTTAACGTTATACCTATCATTCTTCTTTCCATAGCTCGTTGCGTCGTCCTCAATTTAAGTAGAACCCTTTTCGTAAGCCTCCAGGTTTCTGCCCCGTACGTGAGTACTGGTAAGACACAGCTGTTATAAACTTTTCTCTTGAGGGATAATGGCAACCCGCTGTTCATTATCTGAGAATGCCAAATGCACCCCAGCTCATTCTTATTCTTCTGATTATTTCAGTCTCATGATCCGGATCCGCAGTCACTACCTGTCCTAAGTAGATGTTCTCCCTAACCACTTCCAGTGTCTCACTACCTATCGTAAACTGCTGTTCTCTTCCGATAGTGTTAAACATTAGTTTTCTGCAGATTAATTTTTAGACCCACTCTTCTGCTTTGCCTCTCCAGGTCAGTGAGCATGCATTGCAATTGGTCCCCTGAGTTACTAAGCAAGGCAATATCATCAGCGAATCGGAAGTAACTGAGGTATTCTCCATCAACTTTCATCCCCAATTTTTCCCAATCCAGGTATCTGAATACCTCCTGTAAACACGCTGTGAATAGCATTGGAGAGATCGTATCTCCCTGCTTGACGCCTTTCTTTATTGGAATTTTGTTGCTTCCTTTAGGGAGGACTACGGTGGCTGTGGAGCCGCTATACATATCTTTCAGTATTTTTACATACGGCTCGTCTACACCCTGATTCTGGAATGCCTCCATGACTGCTGAGGTTTCGACTGAATAAACGCTTTCTAGTAATCAATGAAAGCTATATATAAAGCCATGAATACTTTGTTTAGCGCAAAAAGACAGACACAAGAAAGACGACAGGACAAGGCGCTACTCTCAACTGACATCATTTTATTGCGTCACTGCTTTATAGACCGCTCAAACCAGAGGAACCTGCGCAGTGAGCACCATGCGGTGGAGCCACCAACATCCCATCCCAAGAGCGCACTCATTCGACAGAATCCAAAAAACCAAATTCAGCGCTGTACAAGGTTAAGGAAGGCACACTAATGCACTGTGACCCCAATGACTGAATGAAAAATGCTTCTGATAACTCTCGGGCGGTGGTGTCACGACTCTTCTTCAAAATTGTGGCATCACGAAACATGGGTTTGCACTTGCATGTTTTACAATGCTGAGCCAAATGCGAACCTGTGCCTGTTGGTATGGATCGCTCATGTTCTCTAAGGCGCTCGTTAACACAGCAGCCTGACTGCCCTACATACACTTTGCCACATGACAAGGGAATTTTATAAACCACACCGACGCTGCAATCTACAAACTTCACGTGGTTCTTTTCACAATCAGGTTTTTTACTTGCTTTAGAAATACGCCTGCACAACATCGACAGTTTCTGAGGAGCGGAAAACACTACCGGAATTTTGTATCTGGTGGCGACATTCTTCAGATTGTGAGCCACTCTGTAGCAATACGGCACAACTTCAGGCCTTTTCTTTTGTGTGCTGCAGTTACTTTTATGCCGCTTGCCTTTCAGTTTTTGAAGCAATACCTCCGAGACTGACGTCACCACCCCACTTGGGTAACCAGCAGCCTGCAGCCTATTTAACTGTGCAAGGAAACTCATGTTCGCAGAGTGATGACAAGACTTCTTTAAGGAAGATTCTAAACACATCAAAGCAATGGCGCGTTTCACAGTCTTTGAGTGCGCAGACGCGTAAGGTAAAAGTTCTTTACGTGCACGTGGCGAGTACATCCAACAGGCGTGGCCTGTTTGTAAGGATAGCTGCAGATCTAAAAACTGGAGTTTACCGTCCCTAGATAGCTCATGTGTGAAAGTTAGACCTTTGCCATTGTCATTGAACAGAGTTAAAATATAAGCTACCGTCACGGAGCATTCGTTGTTAGTCTGTTTTATCACAACAAGAAAATCGTCAACATATCTAAAAATTTGAACCAAGTCATTGTTTAAGGCACTTTTAAGGGCGCGATCGACAAACGATAAAAAAAAATATTACAAAGAGCAGGCGCCACACATGAACCAATACACACACCATTTTTCTGGATAAAAAGGTTATTTTCGAACTGGATAAAAGTTGCACTTAAATAAAATTAAAGAAGGGACATGAAACTTTCCGAAGACAACCCGGTCGCATTGCGAAAATCTACCTCGCCACTTTCTTCGATGCATGTCATCACACTGCGAAATAGCTCATCATGCGGTATCGAATCGTAAAGATCTTCGACGTCAATAGAAAAAATGTCGGCTACTGAATGGTTGTGTTCCAGAAAAGAAACAACATCGAAAGAATTCTTTATGCCATAAGGATCGTCAATAGTTAAATGCTTCAACACTTTTTGCAAAAAGCGGCTAACCAAAACCTGCCAACAGTTGTTTTCACTGACTATTGTACGGAAAGGCACATCCGGTTTGTGCGTTTTTGCAGTGAAAAAAAAACATCTAGAGCAAGTACCTTACATTGTTTTACATTTTTCACAATCTTGGTGAGGCCTATATTTTCCAACAAAGAAATGGCTTTGCGTTTTACCTTTTGAGCTTTCTAATTTGCCAGAATGAAGTTCTTGTTGACAGCCTCAATGGCTTTTTTGTTGAAGACCACAGACGGGGCTATTACAAAACCGCCCTCTTTGTCACTCAGTAACAGCCGAAGTTCATTGTCTCTAAAGAAAGATACTGTCCTTTTGATCACAGCTGTCGAAGGTGGCGCGCTCCCGGTGACGGTCCAACGAAGGCAGTCCACCCCATCGAGGAGGCACCGCTCCTGGTCCTCAGGTTCTGCTTTCCTTGCAATGCGCCTGTTCAAAGCCAGTAGCTCATGTGCAGGAATTCTTGGTTCCGTGCTATACTTCGGTCCATTCTTTAACAATCAGCAACTTCGTCAGGAAGCCTGACGTCACCGAGTACCTGCACGGAACCAAGAATTCCTGCACATGAGCTACTGGCTTTGAACAGGCGCATTCATTCTGGCAAATGAGAAAGCTCAAAAGGTAAAACGCAACGCCATTTCTTTTTTGGAAAATATAGGCCGCACCAAGATTGGGAAAAATGTAAAACAATGTAAGGTACTTGCTCTAGATGTTTTTTTTTTCGCTGCAAAAACGCACAAACCGGATGTGCCTTTCCGTACAATAGTCAGTGAAAACAACTGTTGGCAGGTTTTGGTTAGCCGCTTTTTGCAAAAAGAGTTGAAGCATTTAACTATTGACGACCCTTATGGCATAAAGAATTCTTTCGATGTTGTTCCTTTTCTGGAACACAACCATTCAGTAGCCGACATTTTTTCTATTGACGTCGAAGATCTTTACTATTCGATACCGCATGATGAGCTATTTCGCAGTGTGATGACGTGCATCGAAGAAAGTGGCGAGGTAGATTTTCGCAATGCGACCGGGTTGTCTTCGGAAAGTTTCATGTCCCTTCTTTAATTTTATTTAAGTGCAACTTTTATCCAGTTCGAAAATAACCTTTTTATCCAGAAAAATGGTGTGTCTATTGGTTCATGTGTGGCGCCTGCTCTTTGTAATATTTTTTTATCGTTTGTCGATCGCGCCCTTAAGAGTGCCTTAAACAATGACTCGGTTCAAATTTTTAGATATGTTGACGATTTTCTTGTTGTGATAAAACAGACTAACAACGAATGCTCCATGACGGTAGCTTATATTTTAACTCTGTTCAATGACAATGGCAAAGGTCTAACTTTCACACATGAGCTATCTAGGGACGGTAAACTCCAGTTTTTAGATTTGCAGCTATCCTTACAAACAGGCCACGCTTGTTGGATGCACTCGCCACGTGCACGTAAAGAACTTTTACCTTACGCGTCTGCGCACTCAAAGACTGCGAAACGCGCCATTGCTTTGATGTGTTTAGAATCTTCCTTAAAGAAGTCTTGTCATCACTCTGCGAACATGAGTTTCCTTGCACAGTTAAATAGACTGCAGGCTGCTGGTTACCCAAGTGTGGTGGTGACGTCAGTCTCGGAGGTATTGCTTCAAAAACTGAACGGCAAGCGGCATAAAAGTAACTGCAGCACACAAAAGAAAAGGCCTGAAGTTGTGCCGTATTGCTACAGAGTGGCTCACAATCTGAAGAATGTCGCCACCAGATACAAAATTCCGGTAGTGTTTTCCGCTCCTCAGAAACTGTCGATGTTGTGCAGCCGTATTTCTAAAACAAGTAAAAAACCTGATTGTGAAAAGAACCACGTGAAGTTTGTAGATTGCAGCGTCAGTGTGGTTTATAAAATTCCCTTGTCATGTGGCAAAGTGTATGTAGGGCAGTCAGGCCGCTGTGTTAACGAGCGCCTTAGAGAACATGAGCGATCCATACCAACAGGCACAGGTTCGCATTTGGCTCAGCATTGTAAAACATGCAAGTGCAAACCCATGTTTCGTGATACCACAATTTTGAAGAAGAGTCGTGACACCACCGCCCGAGAGTTATCAGAAGCATTTTTCATTCAGTCATTGGGGTCACAGTGCATTAGTGTGCCTTCCTTAACCTTGTACAGCGCTGAATTTGGTTTTTTGGATTCTGTCGCATGAGTGCGCTCTTGGGATCGGATGTTGGTGGCTCCACCGCATGGTGCTCACTGCGCAGGTTCCTCTGGTTTGAGCGGTCTATAAAGGAGTGACGCAATAAAATGATGTCAGTTGAGAGTAGCGCCTTGTCCTGTCGTCTTTCTTGTGTCTTTCTTTTTGCGCTAAACAAAGTATTCATGGATTCGCACCAACTAGCCCGCCAACGCATTGTGCTATATATAAAGGTTGGTTATATTCCGCACATTTTTCTATCACCTGATTGATAGTGTGAATATGGTCTATTGTTGAGTAGCCTTTAGGGAATCCTGCCTGGTCCTTTGGTTGACGGAAGTCTAAGGAGTCTCTGATTCTATTTGCAATTACCTTAGTAAGTACTTTGTAGGCAACGGACAGTAAGCTGATCGGTCTATAATTTTTCAAGTCTTTGGCGTCCCCTTTCTTATGGATTAGGATTATATTAGGCGTAATAAATGTTCAGTTTTGCTTTGGTTGGAAGAAGACGCCGACATCGAGGCAGAACGCCTGTGACAGCAGACATTTTTGTGCAGATATTTTGAATATGTTTATCCTAAGTAAGGTGCGAAGAAAAAGTGACGCCTAATGTTTTATGTTCATCCACAATTTGCAGTTCTTTACCAGCACACACTAAAGTTTGATTACTAGTAATAACTTTATTTTTTCCGCGAAATAACATTACTTTAGTTTTCGAAGAGTTTATTTTTAGGCAATAAGCGGCCGACCATTCAGATAGCTTAGTGAGTAGATAGTTAAATTTTTCTATTATTTCTTGTGAATTCGGACCAGAAATGAGAAGATTAGTGTCATCGGCATACACGATAAATTTTACAGTTGTATAAATATTAGTAATGGCGTTAATGAAGAAGTTAAAAGCATAGGACCTAGCACGCTCCCTTGTGGCACGCCATTTAGTAAGGGAACAAAACTTCTCGTGTTTTATGTATACTGATTGCTTTCGATTAGTAAGGTAAGACTCAAACAATGCTAAAGGAGTACCTCTAATGCCATTCTGTGATAATTTCCATAGCAAAATTTCACGATTTATGCAATCGAATGCCTTACTGAAATCAATGAATAGTGCCAATGTGAAGAGACCTTTTTGTATGTTTTTTAGTACATGTTCCTTGAGTGTGAGCACAGCAGGTTCTGGTGACCTGACTTTACAGAGCACTAGATAGGATGTTTTGTCTGTCGAAAAAGTTTGATAAGCGAGAAAAAAATAATCTTTTCTAATCCTTTGGAAAATACTGGAATGATTCAGATACCCGCCGTGGTTGCTCAGTGGCTATGGTGTTGACCTGCTGAGCACGAGGTCGCGGGATCGAATCTCGGCCATGGTGGCCGCATTTCGATGGGGGCGAAATGCGAAAACACCCGTGTGCTTAGATTTAGGCGTACGTTAAAGAACCCCAGGTGGTCTAAATTTCCGAAGTCCTCCACTACGGCGTGCCTCATAATCAGAAAGTGGTTTTGGCACGTAAAACCCCATAATATAATTAATGATTGAGATGGATCAGCAATTTGGCACCTCGTTTCTGTTGCCTCCTTTAAAAAGTACAGTTAACCTACTCATTTTCAACTTTTCCGGAAACACCCCAGACTTTAAAGCTAGATTAAATATATGCGTTAAAGCGGGAGTGATGTATTCTAAAACATACTTTATAGGTTTTATTTGGATATCATCAATGTCAAGAGCTTTACTATTTTTAAGGTTCATGATAGTGCTAAATACCTCACATTCACTAGTGGGATTGAAAAATAAGCTGTTAGAAACGGAAAGAAACAATGACGTATCAGGCCGAGTATGCTGTGGCACGGTTATACTTGCAAAGTACTTATTGAAATGGTTTGCGGGTGCTAAACCTTAAATTTCATTGTTATTATAGATTATCTTGTCTGGTGAGGTAGAATGCTTTTCGCGGCCAAGAACCTTATTGATAATGCTCCACAAGGTTTCAGGATCTTTACCAGGGGCGTTTGCAAACAGATGCTCATGACAAGCATTCTTAGCGCGTCTAAATTCCGTATTTAGTTTGCTTCTCTGCTTTTTAAACAGTGTCAGCGTTTGAGGCGAGCGTGTCGTAAGAAATCTATGGTACAGTTTATCTTTGTGTTTTACCATTTCGAAAAGTTCCGGTGTAATCCAGGGATTTCTTATTTTTTTGGATTGCTTAATCTTTTTGAAAGGAAAATGTTTGCTGTAGATTTGTATAAACGCTGAAATAAACTTGGAATACGCGACATTTACATCACTTATTTCGTATAGCAAAGATCAGACATAATTGCAAGCTGTGCGTTTAATAAGATCCACATTTCTATCAGTTATATCTTGTATAGTAAACACATTTGACTCTGAACACCTTTTTCTCACATTGACACGATATGTCATAAACACAGGACAATGATCACTGACGTCCGACGTTACTGTTCCAGTATGCTCTACGACAGTGTCAATATTCGTGATAAGAATGTCAAGACATGCAGACGAAGACAACGTAACAAGAGTTGGTGTGCCAATTAGGTTTACAAATCCTGCACAGCTAAGTCTATTAGCAAAATCCAGTGTAGCAGCAGTATTTTCAAGAAAATTTATGTTAGTGTCTCCCCCGCAGACAAGTCGAAATACGTTAGCAGATATATATTCCAGTAAATTATCAAAGAAATTTAGAAAACCAAAAATATTTCCATTTGGCGGGCGATATGCGACCGAAATTATATCGGAGTAATGTTTAAGCGTTAAAATTTTACAGTCGTTTATTGTTTTTCAAAATTCTGATACTTCTTCACAGCTCCATCCCGACGAGACATAGATTGCTACATCCCCTCCTCGCCTATAAGACGTCTCGTTGAAACCGACGATCCAAGAACGATAAGTCTGTAAATTAATGGCCTCGTCAAGTCGACAGCTTGTAACGGCAGTCCACCGCGGACTCTCTCCCTTCATTGGCTTGGTAGCACCATCCGAGACGCAATGCTGAATCCTTTGTACGTCTTCATACAGGTGTTCGTGCAAGGCCAAGTGCACATCGGCGATGGCCTTCCGATACTGATAGAACATCTTCCTTCGACAACATCATCAGTACCATGCCTACACGTGTCCTACGCTGCGCTGATTCCGCACGTTGTCGGGCCGACTGACTCAACACCCGTGGCATCATGGGAGGTTGACCGTCCTTTCGGCTCACCGGCGACGACAGCGACAATGTCAAGGCTGTATAAAACTGAGAGCCAACCGCGCGCCGAATTCAGTGGGCTTAGTGGCACCATCCAAGACACAATGCTGAATCCTTTGTTCGTCTTCATACAGGTTGGTGATAAATGGTCCTTTTCTAAATGCTTGAGAACCAGCTCTGTTGGGTTAGTGGTGCTGCCGAGCCCCGGCTGTCTTTTTCGCTGTTGCTGTGAATCATTGCATGTTGTGCGTTTGCTATTACAATTGAGTGGAGATATGGCTGTGCTCAGCAAGGTGCGCTGCAGTGACCACAGGATGGTAAGAACTCGAATTAGCCTAGACCTGAGGAGGGAACGGAAGAAACTAGTACATAAGAAGCCGATCAATGAGTTAGCGGTAAGAGGGAAAATAGTGGAATTCCAGATCAAGCTACAGAACAGGTATTCAGCTTTAACTCAGAAAGAGGACCTTAGTGTTGAAGCAATGAACGACAATCTTGTGGGCATCATTAAGGAGTGTGCAATGGAAGTCGGTGGTAACTCCGTTAGGCAGGATACCAGCAAACTATCGCAGGAGACGAAAGATCTGATCAAGAAACGCCAATGTATGAAAGCATCTAACCCTACAGCCAGAATAGAACTGGCAGAACTTTCGAAGTTAATCAACAAGCGTAAGACAGCTGACATAAGGAAGTATAATATGGATAGAATTGAACATGCTCTCAGGAGCGGAGGAAGCCTAAAAACAGTGAAGAAGAAACTAGGAATTGGCAAGAATCAGATGTATGCGTTAAGAGACAAAGCCGGCAATATCATTACTAATATGGATGAGATAGTTCAAGTGGCTGAGGAGTTCTATAGAGATTTATACAGTACCAGTGGCACGCACGACGATAATGGAAGAGAAAATAGTCTTGAGGAATTCGAAATCCCGAAGGTAACGCCGAAAGAAGTAAAGAAAGCCTTAGGAGATATGCAAAGGGGGAAGGCAGCTGGGGAGGATCAGGTAACAGCAGATTTGTTGAAGGATGGTGGACAGATTGTTCTAGAGAAACTGGCCACCCTGTATACGCAATGCCTCATGACCTCGAGCGTACCGGAATCTTGGAAAAACGCTAACATAATCCTAATCCATAAGAAAGGGGACGCCAAAGACTTGAAAAATTATAGACCGATCAGCTTACTGTCCGTTGCCTACAAAGTATTTACTAAGGTAATTGCAAATAGAATCAGGAACACCTTAGACTTCTGTCAACCAAAGGACCAGGCAGGATTCCGTAAAGGCTACTCAACAATAGACCATATTCACACTATCAATCAAGTGATAGAGAAATGTGCAGAATATAAGCAACCGTTGTATATAGCTTTCATTGATTACGAGAAAGCGTTTGATTCAGTCGAAACCTCAGCAGTCATGGATGCATTACGGAATCAGGGTGTAGATGAGCCATATGTAAAAATACTGGAAGATATCTATAGCGGCTCCACAGCCACCGTAGTCCTCCATAAAGCAAGCAACAAAATCCCAATAAAGAAAGGCGTCAGGCAGGGAGATACGATATCTCCAATGCTATTCACAGCGTGTTTACAGGAGGTATTCAGAGACCTGGATTGGGAAGAATTGGGGATAAAAGTTAATGGAGAATACCTTAGTAACTTGCGATTCGCTGATGATATTGCCTTGCTTAGTAACTCAGGGGACCAATTGCAATGCATGCTCACTGACCTGGAGAGGCAAAGCAGAAGAGTGGGTCTAAAAATTAATATGCAGAAAACTAAAGTAATGCTTAACAGTCTCGGGAGAGAACAGCAATTTACAATAGGCAGCGAGGCACTGGAAGTCGTAAGGGAATACATCTACTTAGGGCAGGTAGTGACGGCAGATCCGGATCATGAGACGGAAATAATCAGAAGAATAAGAATGGGCTGGAGTGCGTTTGGCAGGCATTCCCAAATCATGAACAGCAGGTTGCCGTTATCCCTCAAGAGAAAAGTATATAATAGCTGTGTCTTACCAGTACTCACCTACGGGGCAGAAACCTGGAGGCTTACGAAAAGGGTTCTACTCAAATTGAGGACGACACAACGAGCTATGGAAAGAAGAATGATAGGTGTAACGTTAAGGGATAAGAAAAGAGCAGATTGGGTGAGGGAACAAACGCGAGTTAATGACATCTTAGTTGAAATCAAGAAAAAGAAATGGGTATGGGCAGGACATGTAATGAGGAGGGAAGATAACCGATGGTCATTAAGGGTTACGGACTGGATCCCAAGGGAAGGGAAGCGTAGCAGGGGGCGGCAGAAAGTCAGGTGGGCGGATGAGATTAGGAAGTTTGCAGGGACGGCATGGCCACTATTAGTACATGACCGGGGTTGTTGGAGAAGTATGGGAGAGGCCTTTGCCCTGCAGTGGGCGTAACCAGGCTGATGATGATGATGATGATGATGGAAGGAAATCCAGGGCCTAAGATTGACGAGGTTCTTAAAGTGGTTACTGAAATTCGGGCCTCTCAAACGCTTCTTCAGACCGGATTACTTAATGTGCAGACTAGGCTGACAGAAATTGAAGGAGCACTCGCATCACTCAAACATTACCAGGAGAAGGTAGACAAGTGTGAAATAGCAATTACGGCCGTACAGAAAGGAGTGTCACAGATTGCCAAAAAACTGGATGACCTAGAAAATCGCAGCTTCCGCAATAACATTGTCATCTTTGGTCTAAAGGAAGACAATGATGAAACTAACACATCTTCGGCAAAACATGTATGGAGAGCATATTTAAGGAAAAGCTCGGGGTAGAGGTGCGATCACTCGAACGCATTCATCGCATTGGTAGAAATATTAAGAACAAAGAACGACCAGTAATACTACTCTTGTATGACTTCTCTGAAAAAGATGCCGTCCTTCGTGACTGTTTCAAATTGGAAACCAATACCATATCTATTTCTGAGGATTTTTCGCCAGCTGTTCGAGAAGTGCGGAAAAGGTTGTGGCCGTCGTCGAAGGTTGATCGCGCGAAAGGTGAAAAGGTGAGCCTTCGGTTTGGTAAAATGAGAATTGGCAACAGCTGGTACGCGCGGGACGGCGAGAAAAATAGAACTGTGATTAAGCGTACACACGATGACGCTGCTCTGCCCGGAACTGATAAATGACCGCAAAACACAAGCCCCTTGACATTATTGTGCCTTAATGCACGTAGCATTGTGAACAAAAGAGAAAAATTAGAAGAAATTGTCTTGTTGTACACTCCTGACATCATGGTAATTACCGATACATGGCTGCACCCCGAAATTCATGACTCTGAAGTCGCTCCAGTGGCTTATAGCCTCCTTCGCACAGATCGTGATGGTCGCGGTGGGGGCGTAGCCCTAGTAGTAAAAGATGGCGTTTTCTTTCAAAAACACGAGGGAATACCTGGTTATGAAAGCATCTGGTGTACCGTTAACGTGTGCGGAATATCTGTTCTGATAGGTGGTGTGTACAGGCGTCCTAACGCTTCCGTTGAATACGTGATGCAATTGCACGATTTCCTCAACACCAAGGTAAATGCCAGAACCAAGCTGATATTAATCGGTGATTTCAATCTGGCAGGGATAGACTGGGATAACCTATCGTTTGTGGCTAGAGAAAAGGAAATCTGCGACCAATTGGAGAAAATAATGTTTAGCTTCTCATTATCACAGCTAGTTAACCATCCAACAAGGCAGCAGGGAGGCGCCGCATCAGTGCTAGACCTAACATTTGTCTCGAACACTCTTAAACCAGAAATTAGCATAGGATATGGTATTTCTGATCATAAAATAATTTTTCTTGACCTTATCTGGGCTAACGTCACAGGCGGGTCACCAAGATCGTCCTTACATTGATTTTAAAGATTACAGAAGAGCAGATGACGTGAGCATCATAGATTACTTCGAAACTGTGTTTCAGGATTTCACATCACTGCCTATATATGATGTTAATGGTTTGTGGGCGAAATTTAAGGGTGCCATAAAACATTGTGAAGAAAATTTTGTCCCCACAATACGTAAACGAACAAATAGAAAAACACCCTGGACTACCTGCAGTATCATCGACTTGAAAAGAAAATTGCGAAGGATGCGCAGGAAAAAAAAACAAAACCCACTGGAAATCGCGCATCTTTCGGCTGCGTTGAAGTCTGAATTAAAAAAAAAGGCGAGAGATAACTTTTTCTCCTATACCCTGACGAACTTCATGCACAATCAGCCGCACAAATTCTGACGCTATCTGTCAAAACCTGAAAACCGAATAGTGCAAATTGAAATCGCAGGATCTCTTACCCATGATGCCTACACTATTGCTAACGCTTTTAATGCCCATTTCCAATCCGTGTTACCCGCCATGGTTGCTCAGTGGCTATGGTGTTGGGCTGCTGAGCACGAGGTCGCGGGATCGAATCCCGGCCACGGCGGCCGCATTTCGATGGGGGCGAAATGCGAAAACACCCGTGTGCTTAGATTTAGGTGCACGTTAAAGAACCCCAGGTGGTCGAAATTTCCGGAGTCCTCTACTACGGCGTGCCTCATAATCAGAAAGTGGTTTTGGCACGTAAAACCCCAAATATTATTATTATTATCCAATCCGTGTTCACACGTTCTCCCCGTCCAAGTGATGTTTCGTTTGCATCTGATTCAGCGATGCCTGACGTAGTTATAACTGAGCCAGGCAAACTGAACCTACTCTTGAACATTGGGACAAAAAAAACACCCGGCCCCGATAATATTTCCAATACGTTTCTAAAACGATTTGCTGCCCAACTAACTCCGTTCTTAGACACGATTTTTACGGCGTCGATTCAAGCAGCTGCATTACCTTCAGACTGGCTAGTCGCAAAAGTAATACCGATTCACAAAGGTGGCAATAGGTTGCACATAGACACATACCGACCAATTTCTTTAACAAGCTGCAGTTGCAAATTAATGGAGCACATTATCAACAAATCCATTATTAGTTGCTTAGAAAACAATAACGTGATATACCCTAAACAGCATGGCTTCAGGAAAGGCGTTTCTACAGTGGCACAGCTATTGGAAATTTCGCATGGCTTTGCAGAGATAATTAATTCCGGACTACAAGCAGACGCCATATTCGTCGATTTCTCCAAAGCCTTCGATCACGTGCTTAGCTGTGAACTGATCGAAAAACTTAAACTTATTGGCATTGCGTCTAACACTGTTGCGTGGATAGCATCTTACCTCAGACTCGGATCACAATATGTACCCGTAAACAACAATGAGTCAGAGAGCCTTGAAGTCTTTTCTGGTGTGCCACAGGGGTCCGTGCTGGGGCCATTGCTCTTTCTTTTGTATGTCAACGACATCCCATCGTGTGTTGAGCCTAACGTAACCATACATCTTTTCGCAGATGATTGTGTTGTCTACACAACGGTTCGGTCTGTGGATGATCAAACAAAATAAACACCTCACTAAACAGCATTGCGAATTGGTGTGATAGGTGGACAATGAAGTTCAACATCAGTAAAACAGCATGCATCACTTTTACACATAAAAAGGTACCTGACATGTTCACTTACAACATAAGAGGCACAGCTATAATAAGATCAGATACTGGAAAATATTTGGGTGTGACATTCTCGAGCTCGCTCAAATGGGACACTCACATTGATATCACATGTGCAAAGGCATTTATGCAGCTCAATTTCTTACGTCGGAAATTGGCAACAGCCCCAACCCATGTCAAATTAACTGCGTACAAAACCCTCGTCCAGCCAATACTTGAGTATGCCAGTATTGTATGGTCCCCGCAGCAGTCTTACCTCATTGATAAACTTGATAGACTACAGCGCATGGCATTCCGTTTCATTTATTCCAGGTACTCGCCGTACGACAGCGTCACTGCTTTACGTGAACAAGCAAATATCCCTACTCTTATATCAGGAAAGCGTATCGCTGCCATGAAGTTCCTTTTCCTTCTTTATCACGGGCACATATATATAGATAAAACAAAGTACATTAGGCCACGCTTCCAACATTCGGAAAGAACAAATCACCGTAAGTGCATCAGACAGTTTTCTGCGCGCTGCAACACATTTAAATATTAATTTTTTTCCATCCAGAATACGTGCACTTTCTTATGGTTAGTTTTGTTTCCTATTATTTACTGCTTCGCTACAACGTTGCGTTGCGCAACTGTGTTTTGGTCGTTTCCTACCGCATCTGAATTGTTCGTAGCTCTCACCCATTCCCTGTATTATCTGCCTTATACTGTGTGCTTTGGTCTATCGTTTTGTTTTCATGTTATATCTTTGAATTGTAATAATTAGTGTATTTCATTGCTTTCTTCTGTTTTGACCAACATTGTTTTGTTGTTTTGATTGTGACCCACTCCTGTATGAGCCTGTAAAAAGGCTTACAGTATTGCTAAATAAAAAGATCCGAGGTTATGTGACTTCTCGCCCCTTGTCGCTTGATAAACTGGGTCGCACATCGTTGAAGCATGCGTGCCTTTGCATGCCGCGCACACCAACTTCCGCTGAGAGAGAGAATCAACTTTTGTGCTGAGCCCTTAGTGACGGTTGGTGCGTGCTGGCACCAGATGGGGTGGAACCTTCTTCTCAGGTCCCATATGCGTCCAGCAGTTCCTGGCCCCTAGCCGCCAGCGCGAGCTGGGTCGGTAGGTCGGGGCTGGACAACAAGGTCTCCCATCGCTCGGGGGGGTTGGGGCCGGGGAGGGTGGGGGGTAGGGATGGTGGGGGGTTCTTGAGCGTAGTGCACTCTGCAAGGATGTGTGCTAGAGTGCCTTTTGACCGTCTGCAAAAAGGGCATGAAGTGTCATGCTCTGTTGGGAACATCTTGTGCAAGAGCACGGGATGCGCTAGCGACCCCGCTTGCGTGCGTCGCACGATCGTTTGCTGCATTCGGTTGAGTTGCGGATGCGGACGGGGAAGCCTACATCTGCCGCTTCTGTACATTTGCGTGATTTCTTTGTAGCTTGTCACGGGGTGCGGTAGCTCGTCCTCGGCCCAGATTGACAGTTCTCGGGCATAGTGGTCGGCGAGTGCGTTGCCTTCCACTTGCAAGTGAGCCGGGACCCACACGAGCTCAACGGCCCGTCCCGGTGATTTGCATTTGGTGAGGATCGCTAGTGCCGCGGGAGAGATGTTCCCCTTGCGGTAGCTTGCGTAGGCGGTCTGGGAGTCTGTGACCACGGTGCTCACTCCCGGTTGTGCGAGTGCGAGGGCCACGGCCACTTATTCTGCTTCGGCTGTATTCGTCGTCCGTATCGACGCGCCTGTGACCAGTTTATCAATGGTGGTGACGACCGCCGTTGCTCTGGTTCCGTGCTTGGGAAGCGAGGCGTCCGCGTAGAGGACCTCGGGGTCCTCTTCCAGCTGTCGAGCCAGTGCCTTGGCCCGCGCAGAGCGTCTCTCGTTGTTCCTCCCCGGCTGCATGTTCCGGGGGAGGGGCTTGGTTTTAATAATGTCTCTCCACGTTGTGGGGAGCGGCTCCGTTGTCGGTAGCTGTTCAATTTGCCATCCTATCTTGCGTAGGATGGCCCGACCGTGCTCTGTCCGGCTCAGCCTTACTCTCTGGTGGGATAGGTGTGCTTCCACCAGCTCTTCCACCGTGTTGTGGGCACCCATTTCCAGCAGCTTCTGCGTTGACGAGTAGACTGGGATGCCCATGGCGAGTTTGACTGCTTTCCTTATCGTCGTGTTCAGCGTCTCGCGGTTCACCTTCGTAAGCTGGAGGTACGGGGCGGAGTACGTTACGCGTGACACGACGAATGCCTGCACCAGGCGCAGTGCGTCTTCTTCTTTGATTCCTCTGTTCCGGTTGGTGACTCTCCGGATCATGCTCAGGACTTGCTCGGATGTGGTCTTGATTTTGTTGACGGCTGCGTGCGCCTTGCCGTCGTTGCGCAACATCAGGCCCAGTATCCGGATCTGCTGCGTTGGTTTGATCTCTGTGCCGTCGATGGTGATGATTATGTTCGGCGGCGGCTCTTTCTTTGGTCTTCCGGGCTGTACCATGAGCAGCTCCGATTTCTGTGGAGCGCAGCTCAGGCCGCAGGTCCTGGCATACTCGTGGACGGTCGTTGCCGCTCTCTGCAGGGCTTCCTCCGCCCAGGCATCGGACCCCGCGCGGCTCGTCCACACCGTTATATCGTCGGCATAGAACGCGTGGTCCACGCCCTCGATCTGATTGAGTAGTTCGGGCAGGAGCAGGAGTGCTAGGTTGAAAAGCAGAGGCGACAGGACAGACCCCTGTGGGGTACCCCTGTCTCCGAGCTCCACAGGCTCTGACCGTTCATTTCCTATCCGGATAGTTGCTGTTCTATTGGTTAGGAAATCTTTAATATAGCCGTAGGTCTTGCGGCCACACCCCGTCTTGCGCAAGTTCTCGAGCACGCTGGCGTGGGACACGTTGTCAAAGGCCCCTTTGAGGTCCAGAGCCAGTATACCCCGGGGCGCGTGCCTCGTTGCTCTTTTAATCACTAGTTCATGTAATTTGACACTCGTTCGCGCGGTGGCCCTTTAAAGTACACCGGGACCACCGCATAGCTTGAGCCAGCCGGTTCTCTTTCTCTAATATGGTCAAGGTAGTGCTGCATGTCTCGGTTGCCTGTCTTGTAGATTTACAAAAAAAAAGATTCGTTGCGCATTTGCTTCGATTCTTCCGATGCATACAGGACTGATGCCTATGGCATTCTTTCTGTGGGACCCGCCGACTTTGAAGGAGGATGCCGAAGGAGCACACTACTCTCTTGTTTCGAGCTGTATCTGTGTATATCGCAAGAGCTGCTCGAGTTTCTTGTAAGACGTTGTGGTTGCCTCCCCTGAAGCAGAGGATGACGTGTCTTGTGCATCATTCTAGAGACGGCTATGGCGGTGGAACGCCATGATGATTTCTTGTGGCAGGGATTGAAGCAGAACATCGTAGAGAATCGCCGCAAAACTGCTAGTTGGAACTTCTAGGACGTTGAGGCTGCTCACATTCAGCTGGACTCCGTCGTACAGCCTGCGCAACTCCCTCATATACGTCACGTAGACATAGACGTCACGACATACATAGACATAGACATAGTCATAGACATACATAGACGTCACGAGCTGCAGTTCGCGGAGCGCTCTGAAATGATGCTGTAAAATCCGGCTCCTGTCCCCGAACCTTTGCTTTAGCAGCTGGATGGCAGTCTCATAAGTTTCCTCCCGTGCCCATAAGAGTGGGCACGGGAGAGCAGCGACGATGTTGTTGCTCAAAATCCCCTTCTGCTTTCATATGCAGTTCATCGCCTTATTCTTCGGATGGCTCTCCGCGCCTGCGCTTGCGGTTGGACCAACTGCTCCTGCATCGACGCCGTTGCCGTTATCAACACCGCTCTCGATACCTTCGGCGACAGCGAGCGATTATGTCCAGTACGAGCTTTGCCCTTGTGCCACCTTTCCATCATGGTCAAGCACGGCATCAGCACTGCCACCGACAGCATCTTGCCACGGGGATTTAAAGGAATTGCATCGGCTTTCCCCCTTCAGTGGGCACGGGAGAGCAGCGACGATGTTGCTCAAGATCTCCTTCTGCTTTCATATGCAGGTTGGTGCTGCCCCGTCTCTTTATTGTAAACATTCAAGCAACCGGTGTCTCCTGCTCTTCCCGTGCCGAAGTGTTGTTTGCGATACCTTGAATGACTGTATATTTGTCGTTAAACTTCTGATGCTAAGTGGTGACGCAGAACAAAACCCCGGTACTCCGCAGCCAGGCCCTAGCAAATCGCACAAGGAACTGCTTGATGCCATTACTGCCTTGTCAACAAAATTTGACAAGCGTCATACGGAAGTAATGGAATCTTTGGCCGAGTTAAAGGAAAACCAAGGGGCACTTACGCAAGAAGTCTAAGATCTTACAGAAAGATTGGTAACTGTAGAACCTGTTGTTGAACCTATTGAAAATGCCTCGGCGCCAACTGAAATTAACCGCCTTGTTCATGAAACTGTTAGAACTAAAGATGCCGTACTCAACTCAACGCTCGACGAATTGGAAGATCGATCTCGAAGGGACAATTTATTACTTTATGGCATATCTGACAATGCTAACGAGACGTGGGCACAGTCCGAAGACTGTATTAAAGATCTGATGTCGCGTCATCTAAGCTTGAACGTTACCGATAATATGATCGACAGAGCGCACAGGCTGGGTTCCTTTGTGCAACTAAAGACTCGCCCAGTTATCGTCATGTTTGCCTCTTTTAAAACCAAAGAGTTAGTTCTTTCTCAGAAATCTAAGCTGAAAACAGCTGGCATCTCTGTAGGCGAAGACTTCTGCAGATCAACACGCTTGTCACGAAAAAAATTAATTGAATACGGAAAATCTAGCGGCCAAACTTTTTCACTGCGCTTTGACAAACTTATCAACAAAAAGCGCTACATCTACTTCGCATCCACTAATAACGTTTGTGAAGTTGACTCCCCTCGTGAGTCACATGGTACTCGCAACCCACCTTTAAGCAATACTGGCACTTCGTCTGCGTAGCTATCTTCCCGCCACTCAAATGATGTGTCTCTTCTTTTTAGCAATGTACGTAGTGTGCTCAACAAGCGAGCGGCACTCTCGGCTCATATTGATTCATGTTCCGCTGATATTGTTATTCTATCCGAAACATGTCTTCCTGCAAAAGTTCAAAGCAGTGAAATCTTTGACTGTGAAAAGAAATACGCTATTTATCGATATGACCACGATGTTCGTATCGGTGGGGGTGTCTTGATCGCTGTTAATGAAGAGTTTCCTTCCTCAAGTGTCCCAATCGTGTCAGCATTAGAAGTGGTGTGCGTGCGTATTACCATTGACAATAGGGATTGCATTTTTTGCGTATGTAACAGACCCCCAACTGTACCCCGCTCTTTCTGTGATGAACTTCATGTTGTCCTAAATAATATAGTTACGCAATACCCCACGTTGCCTTTTTTTATGTTGGGAGATTTCAACCTTCCAAAACATATCATGGCACAGTGGTACCGCCACTATCACAAAAAATTCTTCGGAATGCGCACAGTTTCTTGGTGTTTGTTCCGATTTCAACCTCGCACAACTTGTTGACGAACCTACTCGTACTACTGCAGTTTCCGCTAATATCATTGATCTCATTTTTACTATTACACCTTATCTGGTATTCAAGCTTAGTTATATCCCTGGTTTAAGTGACCACTTGATTATTCATTTCACTTTGCGCGCCCATGTTTCTACTAAAAAGGGCTTTAAGGTTGTTCGCGATTACAAGCACGCCGATACGGCTTTTATCACGGCAGAAATGGAATCATTCACAGCTGCTTACATCTCCGGTTTTGACGAACGCTCAGTTGAGGATAACTGGCAAATTTTCAAAAATAAACTACTATCTCTAATTCACAGTTATATACTGAACGAAAGATACCCTCAAACACTAGATCGCCATGGTTCAACAACTCTCTTAAACGCCTGCGCAACAAAAAGAAACGGTTATTCCGCCGGGCCAAGCAAACAAATCTACCCGCTCATTGGTCAACGTACCGTCAAGTGGAAACTGAGTACATCCAAATGTCTAGTAACGCTAAAACTACCTTCTTGAATGTTACACTGCCCTTGTTTCTTCATACGAGTCCGCGCAAGTTTTGGAGTGTTGTTAATGGCACTAAAACAAACACTATACATTTAATTTACCCTGATGGCACCAGTGTTCCACCTAATCAATGTTGCAGCGTTTTGAATGAGGCGTTTGTCTCTTTTTTCAATGCCAATATTATCGTAAGTTTACAGAGTGCACCAAGTTCAAACTTCCCTCTGATGGATCCCATAATAATTGACTGGGTTGGTATTAGCCGGCTAATCAATAATCTGCAGATTTCGTCTGCCAGTGGGCCTGATAGTATTAATTCAAAAATACTGAAATGGACTGAGGTGTTTTCATCTCTTATTCTCTCTAAAATTTTTGCTCAGTCGTTGCAGTATTCTTCGCTGCCGCGTGACTGGAAGAAAGGAAAGGTGGTTCCAGTCCCAAAGTCAGGCAATGCGCATGCTCCCGAAAATTACCGTCCCATTTCGTTGACAAGCATCTCATGCAAACTTTTGGAACACATCATTTACTCTCACCTTGTTGAATTTTTGGAAACCAATTCATTCTTTCATTCCTGTCAACATGGCTTCAGAAATATGTACTCGTGCGAAACCCAACTAACTTGCTTTACTAATGATCTTTTTGCTGCATCTGACAGTAACTTTGACGTTGACTGTATTTTCTTGGACTTTGATACCGTAACGCACGATCTACAAAAGCTTAAATTTGATAAGCTTAACATTTATCCTTTAGTGTTAGCCTGGATTAAGGACTTCCTTTCCAATCGAACTCAGTACGTAACTGCCAATAACCCTTCCTCTGCTTTTTCGTCAGTTGCATCAGGGGTCCCGCAGGGATCCGTCCTCGGGCCTCTGCTTTTTCTAATCTATATTAACGATCTTCCTGACTGCGTAAGATCGTCTTCAATTAACCTATTTGCTGATGACTGCGTAATATATCGTAAGATTAGTGACCCCGCCGATTCCACTAAACTACAAGAAGACCTTAACAATTTATCTAAATGGTGCAATGCGTTGAACATGAAACTAAACGTAAATAAATGTAAATACATGCGCATATCACGCCGCTCTAACAATACTGACACACGCATGTATTTTCTGGATGGCGCTCCTGTCTGTCAAGTTAATTTTTACAAGTATCTCGGCCTTTGCATCACTCACGATCTATCATGGCACAAGCATGTTGAATTTATAACTTCTAACGCTAATCGCACGCTAGGCTATCTACGCAGAAACTTTTACGCCGTTCCTGCATCTTTAAAACTGACGCTCTACAAAACACTTGTTCGATCAAAATTAGAATATGCCTCGGCCATCTGGTATCCCCCTCAAGTATCACTAACCCTCTCCCTCGAAGCCATTCAGAACCGCGCGTCCCGCTTTATTCTATCTAATTACTGTCGTCATGCTAGCGTAACACTCATGAAGCAAACCCCTAACATACCGGAACTTTCAGTATGTCGTGCATACAGTCGCCTCTGCCTTTTCCACAAGATTTACCATAACGTGGTATTAAGAGAAAAACTTCTTACTCCTCCTTCCTACTTTTCATCCCGCAGCGATCACCTTCATAAAGTTTCCGTGCCATTTCTTCGCACGAACGCGTACTATTACTCTTCTTTACCTCGCACCTGCAATGACTGGAACGACCTCCCCACATCGGTCGCTACTATTATAGACTCATCGAGGTTCAAGACTGCTGTTTTCCATATCATCTAACAAGTATTTTATTCATTGATCTGCGTTCTTTTTCTGTGTATATGTACCACTCCTTTCTGTAGCGCCTACGGGCCTTGAAAGTATTCAAAATAAAATAAAAGATAAATAACAGGCTTCAGTCGTTAGTAGTCCGGCAATGGCAGCTGCTGCTTCCCCTACCAGGTAGTTGTGGAGGTAATGGAATTTATCAGTCGTGCGCAGAGTTTATTCGCGTGGACCATGCCATTGAATTGCTCCCAAAACGACGTCCATAAGATAGATAGATAGATAGATAGATAGATAGATAGATAGATAGATAGATAGATAGATAGATAGATAGATAGATAGATAGATAGATAGATAGATAGATAGATAGATAGATAGATAGATAGATAGATAGATAGATAGATAGATAGATAGATAGATAGATAGATAGATAGATAGATAGATAGATAGATAGATAGATAGATAGATAGATAGATAGATAGATAGATAGATAGATAGATAGATAGATAGATAGATAGATAGATAGATAGATAGATAGATAGATAGATAGATAGATAGATAGATAGATAGATAGATAGATAGATAGATAAACTTTATTAAAAGAATAATCAGAACAACCGCTAATGCTCGGGGCATTGCTCTCCTCCTGCCGGAGTGTAGGTTAGGGTCCATGTTGCGTGGTATCGGGGCAACGTGAAACCTGTCCTCGACGTGACGAGGTATCAAGCTGGTTTCTTGGGTTCGTTTTGTTATTGCTGGGAACCCCAAGGTGTGTAGGACCTACCGGCCAGGGCTCCGCTGGCTCTTGCCATCTTCTGAGCTCTCCTTATCAGCTTGAGCTGGTCGTCGAGGGCCGAGCTGGACAGCAGTGCCTCCCATTGCTCCCTCGTTGTGTTCGTGTCTGGGTGTTCTATGTTGTGTAGTGTGCACTCCCAAGTAATGTGGTATAGGGTTGGTGTGGCCCCACACCATGGGCATTCGTCCCTGTAGGCTGTGGGGTGTATCCGATGTAATATGTGTAGGTTCGTGTAAGTGCCCGTCTGGAGCCTACGCCAGGCAGCGGCATCTTCTATCTTTAGGTTTCGATGGGGAGGTGGATATCGCAAGCGACGCCCTCTGGGGTAGTTCACGATAGGTGAATACTCGAGGTCGACAGGGTCCAGGTCTTCTGCAGCCGGCGTGATGAGTGCTCGGATATGTACGAATCCTCGAGCTGCTCTGTCGGCTTCCAGGTTGCCCGTGATGCCAGTGTGGCCCGGTATCCAGATGATGGTTTGGGTGGTGAAGTCCTCAGAGTCCTCCTTGAGATTCCGGCTAGGACTTGTGCAGCAGGTCTTCCAATTCTACCCTGTAGGAAGTTGCGGCAGGCCTGCTGGGAATCCATGAGGGTCGTCAGTGGTTGGTTTGCGTGTAGGCCCTAGCGGATGGCTAACGCGATGGCCAGCTCTTCGGCTTCCGTAATAGTGCAGGGGCGGGTCGATGCTACGGAGGTAACGTGGCCTCGGTGGTCGCATGCCACTGCAACTGCGCCCTTGTTGTTCGTCCCATACATGGCGGCGTCCGTAAAACGGGCCGTTGTACTGAACCTGAACGCTTTTTCCATATACTGGGCCCTTGCTCTCCTCCTGCCGGAGTGTAGGTTAGGGTCCATGTTGCGTGGTATCGGGGCAACGTGAAACCTGTCCTCGACGTGACGAGGTATCAAGCTGGTTTCTTGGGTTCGTTTTGTTATTGCTGGGAACCCCAAGGTGTGTAGGACCTACCGGCCCGTGCGAGTCCGCGCAAGTCTCTGTTGTTGCGAGACGTAATGGGCTTCTGTCAGTTCGCTGAGGGTGTTGTGCTACCCTAGCGCCAATAATTTTTCAGTCGATGTACTCATCGGCAGGCGGAGAGCGGTCTTCAAAGCCATCCTCAAAAGTGTGTCGGCCTGCTTTGTCTCGGACTGTGTGAGGAGGTAGTAAGGCAGGCTGTATGTGATCCTGCTCACCACCAGACTACTGACCAGTCGGAGAGTGTCCCTTTCCTTCATGCCTCTGTTCTTAGATGTTACGCGGGAGATCATGCGTGATATCGCCTTGACACTGGTTTTAAGGAGCGTAAGGGTGTGTGTGGCCCGCTGGTTGGACTGCAGCCACATGCCCAGCACCCTCAGCAATGGCTTCTCTCGTATGAGGCCCCCGTTGAGGCGTACCTCGAGTCTTCTTGTTGGGTCTGTGGGGACTGTGTGGTTACCCCGGCCTCGCCAGACTCTTAGGAGCTCAGATTTCTCGGGGGAGCATTGTAGACCACGTTGGCTGACGTAATCTTGGATGAGATTTGCTGCAGTTTGCAGCCGTTCTTCTTTTTCGACGAGGGACCCTGTTGTGGTCCAGAGCGTTATATCGTCTGCGTAGATTGCGTGCCAAAGACCTGCTACGACCTGCAGTTTGCTTTGCGAGACCGATCATGGCGACGTTGAACACCGTGGGAGAGATGACAGCCCCTTGTGGTGTGCCCTTGTTGGGAGGGTGGTACACTGGAGTCTGGATCTCTCCCATCTTCAGCTCCGCCGTGCGGTGGCTCAGGAAGCTCTTAACATACTTGTACGTTCGCTCGCCGCAGTTGGTGTTGGCCAGCCCTTCTAGGATTCCTTGGTGACTGACATTGTCGAAAGCCCCTTTCATGTCGATTGCTAGGATGACATGTTCGCCGCTGCGGGAAACGTTACTGAGGACTTCTTCCTTGATTTGAAGTAGCACATCTTGTGTGGACAGGCCTGCGCGGAAACCGAACATGGTGTCCGGCAGGTGTTTGTTGTTTTCCAAGTGTCTCTGTAGTCTCGTGTTTATAATTTTTTCGTACACCTAGCCGAAGCAGGACGTAAGCGATATGGGTCTGAGGTTTTCAATTGCCAATTTCTTGCCCGGTTTAGGGATCATGATTATTCGTGCGTGTTTCCACATCGCCGGTACCGTGCCTTGTTCCCAGTGCTGGCTGAGAAAGGCTGTGAGCGCGGAGATAGACTTGTCGCTCAGGTTTCTGATCATCGAATTCGTGATTTGGTCCGTGTCCGCCGCTGTGTTACGGGTGGTGGCTGCAATGACTGCTCTCAATTCGTTTTCGGTGATAGGTTCGTCCATTAGTGGGTTGGGTTGTCCTGTGTAAGGTGTTTTACATGGTTGTGTGGGAGTGGGATCTCCATAGCACTTGGTCTTGATGGCATCTATGAGGTCTTGTTGGCTGCCTGGGTAGGTGTGTAGTAACCGTTCCAGAGCCCTGTGTCCTTCTCCTTTGGTTTTGGTGGGGTCCAGGATGGCTTTGAGGATATGCCACGTCTTGGCCGTGTCCAGCGTGCCACCGAAGGAGTCACAGAATTTATACCAGTTCGCTGAGGCGAGTTTCATGGCATATTCTTCTGCTTCCGCTGTTATTTGTGCTATGCGCGTCTTCAGTTTCCTGTTATATTTCTTTTTTTCCAGCGGCGGGTAAGGCCCCTTTTGGCATCCCACAGGTGAAGTAAGTGGGGATCAACCTCTGGGGTCGCTTCCGTTCTGGCGATTTCCTTTGTGTGGCGTTGTTTATGTCGACGGAGATTGTCGCATCAGTCTTCCAGGTTCGTGATTGTGTCGGCGTCCTGTTCTTGGGCTTCCCTGATTTTTCGCCAGTCAGTGAGTTTAGCTGTGCCCATCTGCCTGCGTAGGCGTCCAGTCTGTAGTGTTGTGTTTAGTATGTAGTAATCACTGCCTAGGTTTTCGAGTGTGTTGAGCCATTCGGCTCGCGTGGTTTGAGTGATGAAGGCGAGGTCGGGAGTGGTGTCGCGTGTTACGCTGTTCCCTTCCCTCGTCGGTATGTTCGGGTCTGTGATGAGTGTGAGGTGACACTGTTCAATTAGTGTTTGTAGCTGGAGACCCTTCCAATTCTGCCTCTGGTACCCCCATAGCGTGTTCTGAGCGTTGAAGTCGCCTATGATTACCAGGGGACTGTCTTTAGCGAGGCGGAGGGTGTCCCCAAAGAGTTTTTCTATGTTCGCCCGCCTTTGGCTGGGGGGGGCAATAAATGTTGAGGATGAAGGCGCTCCGTTTCTGGTTGCCTTTGTATATTATTTCGAGAAGTACATGTAGTATGTCCACGTCGTCTATGGGTTTGTGTTGTATGGTTGTGATGTTTCTGTCTACTAGTGTGGCTACCTTCCACTTGTCGTCTTGACTTGTGTGGCATTCTTCGTAGCCATGTAGTGTTGGTAGGGTAGCGGGTTCTTGTAGGGCTATGACCCCCGGTGGCTTTGAGGAATGGGCGATCAATTGTGTCAGCAGCCCTTTCTTCCTCCGGTACCCACGGCAGTTCCATTGCCAAATTTCTAAGTTTTCTTTGACTTGCTTTATGCTCTAGGCATTGTTGGACGTTGTGGTCGGTGATGTTACGATTTGGTCCGGTGCTGCTACAGGTGTGGCCTTGTAAAGGTTCTGTCGTAGCGTCTTTCGTAGTTTTATGGAGTGAAGCTGGTTCCTAAGCTTGCTATCTACAGTGGCTTCCATGTGTTTTATTGCTGCACCTCTGCGTTGTACTGCAGACTGTGTTATTTGTTCCAACTGGGCGCGTGTAGCGTCCATGAACGCTTGCATCTGGGTGCGGATGGCATCGACATGGGTTTGTAGGTCAATGATGTCCTTGTGCGGAGCCATCTCTTGTGGTATTTGTGTGAGCTGTATCACTTGTTGTTTGAGTTGTATGTTTTCTTGTGTGAGTGTTTGTATCTGTGCGCGCATGGTGGCGAGTTCCAATTTAACAGATGGTGGCGTCTGTGGTTTTTTGTACGAGAGGGAGGCTACTGCTGCCCAGCTTACCTCGTGTTCTTTAATGGTAGTCCTCTTGAGTGAGGCTTCCTTGGTCTTTCGGTGGTGTTGCTGGGGCCCCTTGTCTTTGAGTGCCGCGGTGGCTGGTGCTGCCTGCTGTCCTTGTTTGGGCGTCGACCGAGATCGCCGTCAGGGCTACCGAAAGTGAGACCGAGGGCGAGAGCAGGAGCGGGACCTGGACCTTGGGTTGGAACCGGACCGGGATCCGTAGATGCTCGGAAACTCCGAGTAGTCGGAGTCTTCCCGCTCGGAGTTCAACCATCGCGGACGAAGGTCAGCCGCCTTGGTCGACTGAGTGACCGGGCGGGGCTGTCGTTGGGTTTTGGGTGTGGTGGGGGAGGCAGGCTTCCATCTGGGTGGAATGCGCTTGAGCTTGTTGTTGCACTCTGTTGCGGCCGGGAAATGGGCCCCTCCGCACAGGGCGCACTTCGGAACACAAGTGTGTCCGGCGTCTGGGTTAATGTGGTTGCAAACGTTGTACGCACGAACCGTTCGGTTGGGGCAGACGTCTGGTCTGTGTCCGGTGATTCTACAGATGGAGCAGAACTGCCTTGTCGGCTGGTAGTCTCGGCAAGGCATCTCCCCTCCGTAGTAATACACAAATCTAGGCACCTGGGGTCCCTCGAAGTGGAGTAGGGCTGTCTGGGATTGTCCGAGCATACGGGCCCGCACGATGCGGACTCCATGTGTGCGGACCCGAAGATTCGCCATAAGCTCTTCTTCGCCGGTGCCTGCGTCGATGCCGTGTACGACACCTTTAAGCAGGCCCTCGGGTGTTGATACATACACCTTCACAGGGTGTGATCGTCCGTGAAAGGTGAGGCTTATAATTTTCATGAGGGTGGACGCCGTGGCCTCGTGAGGGGTGCTCACGATGATGATGTTCGAGCCGTGTCGCAGGCGGACGATGAAACCATCCCCCTTGCAGGTCGGCGCACCTCCGGTGGCTTCGACGATCGCCTTGGCCACCTTGTGGGTCTGTAGTTTTCGAACTATGAGGCCCGGGGTCGGGCGGATAATGATTTTCATGTCAGTGTGCGGGAGTGCAGGCGCGTCGGCGAGGCTTGCTCCTTGCAGCCGCGTCTTCAGAAATAGGTGTTCCGGCTCCGCGCTCTTGGCAGGTAGCTTGCGACGTGGCTTTCGCGGCGGCGACTGGCGCCTGGGTTAGAGCTAGCCCTAGAGCTACCCCAAACCCCCCCCCCTTCGATGGCAGGGTTTGCCCTACTGGGTCTTGCTGACCAGTGGATTGTTGTTTTTGAAGACGGTGTTTCAGATGAAGGGAAACGACCGTTTGCCATTGAGATTCTTGATTGTGGAGCTGCTCCGAGAGGACCGGAGGCGGCCCAGGCGAGGCCTCGTCAGGCAGGGGTCTCGGGTGACTCGCGGATACAACTTCCATGGTTTCGGTATCGGTGGGTTGGTGGGCAATGGTGCCTGGGTTTCCCGCGATCATGGCGTTCTGGGCTGGGTCGCCCCCACAGCTCACCGTAGACACGGCGGCTGCTTGCGGGTCTCCGAGCTCCCGCGCGCCAGCGTTCGGCGTTAGGGCTAAACCTACCGTCGGCGTGGCAGAACGAATAGGGCTCTCGTTGGTCTTAAAACTGCGGCTCACCGAAGTTCGGTTCCGTAGAATCCCCTTGATGTGTCCATAAACACACATCCCCATGGAAAGGCTTGATGGTCAGCGTTGGGAGACGAGGTCCGAAGCTCTGTGACGCAACTGTCGTTGGGGCAGGTGGCGCATTGAGCGTCGTCGAGGGAGGTGTCTGCACAGTGCTTCCGACGCTCAGATCTGCGAGCCGGTCCAGGAGGCGTGTCAGGGTCTGAAGCGTCTGGTCGTCATAACGAGCAGAAGACTCGTACTCTCTTTCAAGATCCTCGACGGGAATCACGTCCTCAAGCTCGGCATTGATCTTCTGAAGCTCGTCACGGCTGGCGACGAGCTTGTCTATAACCTCGCTGAACGCCGTGCGGTCGTTGCAGCCGCTCTCCAACAGCGTCGTCGCCTCATTGATGATTTTCGTTTATTGTTTTGGTCTAGCAGAGCGTTTCGATTTCAGGCGGTCCATGTTTCATGAGGATTGCTGCTTGCTTGCTCGTAAGGCAGTCGGTTTCGTGCGTTGCTTTGCTTGGTGTGGTTCCGATAAGGATCGGGCTGCTCCGGCTGCAGTTTCTAGAAGAAACTCGTCGGCGCCGTCGCTAGTTGTCTACGTCGTTGGGATCCACTTGTCGTCCCGCGTTTTGGCACCATATGTTGTGGAACGCTGGCCACTTGCAGGTCGCGTCGCGAGAAAAAAACGAAGTTACGAGACACCCAACAAAGCCTTTTTAATGGCAAGAAACGAACACCCCAGGTATCATGATGATGATAAAGGTGCGTGCACTTCTTGGCGCCAGGGGCGGA
The DNA here is from genome assembly GCF_050947875.1 of Dermacentor variabilis. Lineage (NCBI taxonomy): Eukaryota > Metazoa > Arthropoda > Arachnida > Ixodida > Ixodidae > Dermacentor > Dermacentor variabilis. The sequence goes on along the minus strand of NC_134574.1, from coordinate 2,379,149 downwards.
GGCAGCAGCTCGCGATACATTATTTTTCTTCGTCGTCTGCTAATCTCTGACAGCTTTTGCTTGAGTGCGACGGCTTTTAGTCGGCCTTCGGGGACGTTTTCTTCGAGCTGCTCACTCTGCTGCTTCAGTTTCTGAATGGTTCTTTCATACAGCGAAAGCCTAGCCTTCAGCCGTCTGATGGGTTGCGCTTGCGTCCGCCTCCTCATAGAAATACGTGCAGCTTGACTCTGGTTGTGCTGTTTCCTTGCAGATATTTGATTGAGAAGACCATTCCTCAAATGTTAGCATGAAATGCATGACTTGCTCTCATTGGCCGTTCCCTGGCAATTCTTGCTTGAGATTGCAGTTCCTGAGAGAAAAAATTTCTTATTTCCAATGACGAAAGGAAATTCTTGAAGAGTTCCTGCACCCGCGCACATGCTGAGAGCCTCTACCTTCTTTAACAAACAGTCAGGATCGTCTGACACACAGTGCAGTACCTGCACCCCCTTCAAGAACACTTTTGCTTCACTCCATGCTCATCTTGAATAAACACAACTAACTTCTTGGCCAACAGATGTGGGGATGCGCGACTCTCACGCGTCCCCTGATATGTTTTTCACGCATAGCCCCCGTCTCCGTGCGGCTGCGCCGCGTGGCCCGCGGCGGTCGGAGTGGTACAAGCGCGGTGCGAGAGATGGCGCGAGTGTCGCGCTGCTGCGGGGTTACTTGGGTGTCGAAAGAGAAGGCGCTTGCTCTTTTTGGGTCGGGACAGCAAGCAGTACGGACGTGCCGTGCCGCGTGTGCGCCGATCCATGCTTCTGCGAGACCGTCTCGCGTGGCCTGCCTTCGAACGCGCCACCGTTCGCGTGACCGTACGCGCGAACGGCTAGGCGATGGGATCCAGCATGGGGCGAACATATTCTCTGGCTATCCGGTCGCGGTGAGTCGGACTTCTAGATTTGTCGCGCGCCCATCGGCATGTTTTGTGGATAGTAACTTGGCTAGCAGGCATTGATCTATGAAAGGTGCAATAAATGCCCTTGTGATTGTTTGCACTACTGTATTGTCGTTCCTTTGTCCCAAGAGCACGGAGGAGAACCCCATATAGAATACTCGTCTTTAGTGGGCTCACACACACTGTACGCAAGTTAAGGGCGAAGCATTGGGCCTATGTTTTCCCCATGAACCTGATGGTAACGTCAAGTTGTCAAATGGCATGCACGATACATTCTCGAAGTCCACACTGTCTATCGTACTCTCCGCACTTACAGGTGTGATAGCTCCCTGTGCACGTTTCTTCCTTGGTGGAGCATTCTGATCACTTCTTGTAGGACGCTTTCTCTCCGGTGGCAGCCTCTTTGAACAATAAGCAGGTAGGTTCGGGAACAGAGTAGGAACTGCGCCTGGAAGGAGCACAGGCCTGCTTCACTCGATACGGGCGAGCTCACTGCTCACTTTATGCTCAAAGTACCTTGACACGTACCGTTCGTCAAAGTGGAGCTCGCACACTGCACAGTTTTCTTCGAGCTTTTTGATAGCGTGACGAATAGCACGCTGCCATTGTGCGAGCGGACTTACGTTTTTGGGTGCACCAAACAAGAACAGTCTCTTCTTGCTCGACTTCTAGCCTGTTGTGCACCCGGGCACAAAACAGTGACTCTGCCCACCAAACAAGGAAGCAGCTATTTTATGTCTAAAAGATGTCTTGAGCGGCTAACACAAAAGTCCAGTAGCTGTCTTGATCAAGACATTTTGTAGCCGTGGACATCTAGAAGTACATAAGTAGGGCCTGCTAACGTTACGCTTAAAGTTGGCTAACGGACAGCTTGACAAGAACAACTGAACACTTTTATTAAACATTCCCTGAAATTGTCGTCGCAGTGCTTACAGTAGCACGAGGTTTGCCCAGAGCTACAATATATTTTAAATTATGCACGGGCTTGAGGAAAAAGTTTATATTGCCGGATAGAGTAATGCACAGGTAGTTTTTTCCAGATGTGAACCATGGGAATAGTGTAGTACAGCGCGATCTGTCTATTAGTGAATTTTGCTTAGACCAATCAATTGAGTGCTGCCTGTCAGAATTATTTCGCAAATAAAACAAGATATGTGTTATATGCTGATATCATGCCAATGTGCACCCATTGACTGAAACAAGAATGCCATATCTGAATGAAACAAATCATTGTTGACGAAAATTTGCCCTGCTGGGTCTCCAGCGAACTGAAATAGTTTCTAGTAGGGAAACATTTTTGTCAGTGATGCTGCGGTTCAGGCAAAAATTACATCCTGCTGTCAGTTACAGGCGGCAGGATAGCATGACACCAGTATACGAAACAGAATGCTGCGCTATGAATTCTTAAAAAATTAAGGACAGTTCAGACCTGGAAAAACACTCTATCCGCCAATATAAATATTTTTTCTGATGTCCATGCCTCATTTGAAACTTACTTTGCGGGTGCCCCTTGAAAGGTATTGCTATATGCTTGCATAGCATCACACAGAAATAATGTCCATTTTTTTGGCATACCACCGACTGGTGAATTCCTTGCATGTTGCATGTTACCAGAACTGAAAGATAAATCATAATATGTTGTTATTTTTTATACACTGTACGATTAGTTTTTCATGGAGTGCATAAAACATTTTTTTTTTTTGCAAGCGAAGATGCAGCAAGTTCCCACCATGTCACACAGTCAAAGTTTATTACCTAATAAATGAGGAAAGATGCAGAAAGTGTAATTAACAAGAGTGACAAATAGAAGCAAGGTTGGTCATACACGAATCTTAAATATGACTGCCGCCCCTGCCAGAGCACGCCAGCCAGAGCAGTAGAGCACTGGCTTCCTACAAAAGCTTGCTGTCACAGGCCACACGTGCAGGTTCTTCTTATGTCTTGACACAACAGTTCTTACAGACACAGGCAAGCAACATCTGCACAGAAAAGGGAAAAAAAGCCGAGGCAGAAAATGAGAATGTGGAAATTGGAACTTCAATTAGCAATATGTTCCAAGCAAGTTTGGCTCACATTAAAAGTAAATTGAAGCACTCCTTTCTCTTAAATTACGGGGCTCTTAAGGTATTATGTGAAGTTTAAAACTACCACAATATTTCCTGGCATATAGTTATTAAACTGCAGGGCAGGGTCAGGCAAATCATCATCAGCCTGCTTTATGTCCACTGCAGGACGAAGGCCTCCCCCTGCAATCTCCAATTACCCCTGTCCTACGCCAACCAATACCAACTAGCACCCGCGAATTTCCTAATTTCATCGCTCCTCCTCGTCTTCTGCTGTCCTCGACTGCGTTTCCCTTCTCTTGGTACCCATTCTGTAACCCTAACAGTCCAATGGTTATCTAGCCGGCTCATTACATAACCTCCCCAGCTCCATTTTCTTCTCTTAATGTCAATTAAAATACCGGCTATACCCGTTTGCTTTCTGATCCAAACTGCTCTCTTTCTGTCTCTTAACGTTATACCTAGCAATCTTCGTTCCATTACTCTTTGCGCGGTCCTTAACTTGTTCTCAAGCTTCTTTGTCAGTCTCCAAGTCTCTGCGCCATATGTCAGCACTGGTAAAATGCACTGATTGTACACCTTTCTTTTGAATGATAATGGTAAGCTTCCAGTCAGAAGCTGACAATGTCTGCCGTATGCGATCCAACCGCTTTTTTATTCTTCTATGAATTTCCTTCTCATGATCAGGGTTCCCTGTGATTAATTGACCTAGTTAAACATACTCCTTAAGACTCTAGAGGCTGAGACTGGCGATCTTGAACTCTTGTTCCCTTTCCCGGCTATTCATCATTATCTTTGTCTTCTGCATATTAATCTTCAGCCCCACTATCACACTCTCTCTGTTAAGGTCCTCAATCATTTGTTGTAATTCATCTGCATTATTGCTGAATAGAACAATGTCTAGCTGTTGCCTCTTTTCCAAACTTAACCATGGCATAGCACAGGGTAAGCAGGTAGCATGCAAAGGACTAGTTATAAAGTAGTATCCCAAAACAACACTTCTAGGGTTGGGTCAATCATTTTTGTTGATATATTTTCGTGCGACTCTAATTGGCTTAGGGCAATATCTCCAACCAATGATGCATCAGCTTGGATGATACGTAATACGAAATTGAAAGTATCTCATGATGTGATCAAACGAGAACATTGCCCCCTGTCTTGGAAGTATTAACATGCTGGTTGCACCAGAAAGTGCGAAGTGATTTGTAGAAGTAGCCAATTCAACAGAGCACATATAGCCTCAGGTAATTCAGAGAAGCTGCTACACACAAAAATATGCCTTTTTTACTCTATTTTTTTATTCAGCATTGATCTAGACACAGTGAAGGTCTTGGATGGCAAGGCTAAAGGCAGTACATTGTCTGCCTGACTGAGGCCCTGTCACCCATACATTGCTCAACAGGGAGGTAGCCTATCATAACATATAGATATATAAACACATATCAATAGCGTGGCTTAGATATGCATACCATACTACAAACATACGTGCATTAAATACAACAATCACTGTACAACTTTCTAAGTAGAAACAGTTTATGGTCAACAGCGTAATATGAACACGAAAAAAGCTTTATATAGATACAAGCACAATATGAAACGGACTTAGAATAGTTATACATAAAACACACAAAAAACCAATTAGCACAATGTCAATCAGAAAGGGAAAGTCAATATTTTTTCATAGCACTTTTAAAGCAGTTTAGTGATCTGTAGTTTTGCACAATAGTGATCGTGTTAGGATGTGCATTTACGAAGGATGGGACTAAGTATGCTAGCTGTTTTCTACCGTAGTTGGTCCTGCAAAATGGAACTCTAATATGGTCATGCCTGAAATTGTATTGGGTGTAGCTTGAGAGGTGATTTTGATAAAAAAATGAGTGAATTTTTCTCGAGTTCCCCTCGTGTGTATATAGCGAGCTTAAGTTCGTACAGTTTTATTTATTTATTTACAGAGTACCTACATCGCCATAAAGGCATTACGTAGGGGGGAACAAAATATAACCAGTAATAAAGAGAAGCTTTCGGACAGATATACTGACAAACAGAATTACTACAATAGCTGTTAGAGAAAGGCATACAAGTAACGTGAAACAAGCAGGTTCCAAGATATATAACACATACATTTGTTTTACAAGAGCGCCGTCACAGCATTGAATAGAATAGTTCGTTATTTGACATATTTAGTATATCATTTGATAAACTGATTGATTGATCAATTGATTAATTTTTAAAAGTACATGCTTTATGCAAAAAGGTGCCGTGTGATCGCGGGGTCCAAGATTCTCAGCACAGCGAACTGCTTGTTTTTGGAGACATATCAATCGATCCAAATTTGATTGGAATGTAGTCCCCCATACCAACAGGCAATAACTAAGATGGGACTGAATTAAAGCATAATACAGACGGCGTTTCAACCAAGTAGGAACAAGGTATCTAATCTTAAACAATATGCGTATGGACCTACAAATGCTAGAATGAATCTTCGTTACATGAGGTGAAAAACTCAGGTTTTCATCAAAAAGTACACCAAAAAATTTAAAAGCTGAAGTCCGCTCGATTACACAACTATCAGACTTTACAAAAAAAGCACAGTCATCAGGCCTATTTCTTGGCTTAAAAACCACATTCAGTGAGCTCTCACTTGAGTGAACTTCAAGGGACCGAAGGAAATAGTTCACTTAATTGAAAGTTCACTAAACTGAATAGTCACTAGACCAACATAAGGCATGGCATACAGAGTCAAAAGTTTGAAGTGCAATTCATGGAGGAAAAGACATGGCATCCATAGTGTTAGAAATGAGTGAAATGGAATTTGTACATATCAACAAGTACAAGGTTCATAACAGTTATAATGCTGCCTTTATCACTTAGAAAAAAATCTGTAACCTTTTCTGCACTTGTACTTTTAAAGCACAGAAAGTAGCAAAACTGTCCAAAGAGTCAATGTTTTTGTACACTTCTTCTGGCACAGCTTGCTGTTGAGACACAATCTCTCAACTTTCCAATGTACCCTACAACCTCAGCTAGAGTTATAAGGCTTGAAACTGGCTCGGCAGCTTCCTCTTCTTCGTCTTCTTCGCCTCTTCTTCAAAAGGAGGAGACGACAACCATACACATAGAAACACACACCACGTGGTTTATGGTGTGACAGATCGCCGCTTTGCTCTGGCGGCGTTGTAAGCGCCAGCGATGTTACTTTGTTCATGGCCTCCGAGATTACATGTTTGCTCGTCTTGTGCGGATGATCTCGGAGGCCATACATTGTTGCCGTTGGTTGTCCACGCCGCCGCTTTGCCCCAGGGGCGCTGTAGCGCCAGCGACGTTACATTGCCGCTGGAGTGGCGGTTTGATGAGGGCGGACATCGGTTCTGATCTTAAAAATAAGCCTTGGTCCTCTGAGCGAGTTCGTTAAACTGAAATATTGACTGTTCCGAAATTCCTTTAAGTGAAACAATTCTGCATAGAATCGATAAGAAAACTGCCGGGGATTTTTCAAAAGTTCGTTATTCTGAAATATTCGATAAACCGACATTCGTACAACTGAGAGTTTACTGTATTTAGTTTTATTGACGTTTAACTGTAGGTGGTTCGCTGCTAACCAAAGTAATAGTTGATCTAACCAATTATTAGCTGTAATTTCTAGCACTCTTAGACTATCACCTGAGAAAAACAAACTTGTGTCGTTGGCATACAAGACTATATCTGGAGTAAGCGGTATGTTTACAATATCGTTTACGTATAGAATAAAGAACAGTGGACCCGCAATTGACCCTTGAGGGACAACGAGTGCAATTTCTTTCTTTTGTGTACAAAACCCATTATAACACGTGTATTGCTGTCTGGTAGTGAAGTAATCTTGAATCAGTTTTAGGGCCACTCCGCGAACTCCGTAGTATGACAGTTTATTAAATAGGATGGTGTGTTCAATGGAGTCGAAAGCTTTTCTAATGTCCAGGAAAAGACCAACCGTATATAGTTTGTTCTCGATGTTACTCAGGAGTCTTTCTTTGATCTTAACAAGTGCCATTTCAGTAGATCGGTGTTCACGGAAGCCAAACTGTTGGTCCACAAGGGCGTGGTTTTATCTAGAAATTTAGTTTGCACTTTACGAGTCGTTCCGACACTTTTGAGAAAAGAGGTAGCATGGATATCGGTCTATAATTATTTAAATCAGTGACAGAGCATCCCTTATGCAATACAATCACTTTGGCAATTTTCATAGAATCGGGAAAAATGCCATTCGCGAAAGCACTGTCACAGATATGGCATAATCTAGATGCAGTCTAGAAAACATCAGCAACAGATATGATTGGTGCTGCTTTTATGTCATCAGTCCCCGTAATAGTATCTTTTTTTAAAGCCTTAAGAACGGAATACACTTCCATTTCAGTGCAAGGTGATAGGCAGATAGAATTGGAAGTCTCGCAGTTTAGAAATTTAACAGATGCCAGTAATGAAACACTAGAGTGGGATGACCCACCACCAAGTAAAAAATGATCGTTTAATTTATTGGCCACGGAACTTTCACTGTATTCAGTGTCACTAAACGTTATAGTATTCGTGTTTGTGTTATACTGGGTTCCTTTTAGCCTGCGAACAGCATTCCATAATTTTTTTGGATTGTTTGATACCGTAGAAAACATATGTTCATAATACCTGTTTCTAGCTTTTTCGATGTCTGAAGTCAACTTGTTTCTTATTTTCTTGTATTCACTTAGTATAGCAAGATCCCTGTACCGAATAAATCTATCAAATAATTTGTCAAGTTTCTGCATTCTTTTATACATCTCTCGAGCTTTCACGGCTTCCTAGCTTTCTTGCAGGTCCTTATTCGTTGTAATGTGAAAGCAGCATCATAACACCACTTTATTACCTGAATAAACCTATTAAACGAAATATTCGGATCATTTTCGCTATACACATTAGACCAGTCTGTATTCTCTATCACTGAGCGAAAAGCACTCATATTCTCATCGCTAAAGTGGCGACAGAAAGAAAACTGACATCGGAAACGCCTTGTTTTGTTTTCATGTCGTGGCAAAAAACAAAATACTGGCAAATGATGTCTTAAATCAGAGGTGACAATTCCCGAAAAAACATCATTTGGATCGTGGTTCGTTATACATATGTCAATTAATGATTCAGAATCAAGCAAGGTGCACTGCAGTGACCATAGGATGGTAACAACTCGAATTAGCCTAAACCTGAGGAGGGAACGGAAGAAACTGGTACATAAGAAGCCGCTCAATGAGTTAGCGGTAAGAGGGAAAATAGAGCCATTCTAGCTCAAGCTACAGAACAGGTATTCGGCTTCAACTCAGGAAGAGGACCTTAGTGTTGAAGCAATGAACGACAATCTTGTGGGCATGATTAAGGAGTGTGCAACAGAAGTCGGTGTTAACTCCGTTAGACAGGATACCAGTAAGCTATCGCAGGAGACGAAAGATCTGATCAAGAAAAGCCAATGTATGAAAGCTTCTAACCCTACAGCTAGAATAGAACTGGCAAAACTTTCGAAGTTCATCAATAAGCGTAAGACAGCTGACATTTCATTGTATATTACTGCCCACAATGCCGCTGACGCTGCATTGTGTATTAACGAGCATGTACCAAGAGTTTATATCGACTGTGCTGAATTTCTTGTATTATATTCTCTTATGGTAGTGTGTGTGGATATCGTACTTTTCTTAAAACTTTTAACCTTGCTGTACGTCATGTAGGGGGGCGCGGGCTCCCTCTAGCGAAATTCATTCGCTTTTTTGCTTGAGCCTACCCCCACATCATAATGATGTAAATAAAACTGACTTGACTTGACTTGACATAAGGAAGTATAATATGGATAGAATTAAACATGCTCTCAGGAAGGGAGAAAGCCTAAAAACAGTGAAGAAGGAACTAGGAATTGGCAAGAATCAGATGTATGCGTTAAGAGACAAAGCCGGCAATATCATTACTAATATGGATGAGATAGTTCAAGCGGCTGAGGAGTTCTGTAGATATTTATACAGTACCAGTGGCGCCCACAATGATAATAGAAGAGAGAATAGTCTAGAGGAATTTGAAATCCCACAAGTAACGCCGGAAGAAGTAAAGAAAGCCTTGGGAGCTATGCAAAGGGGGAAGGCAGCTGGGGAGGATCAAGTAACAGCAGATTTGTTGAAGGATGGTGAGCAGATTGTTCTAGAGAAACTGGCCACCCTGTATACGCAATGCCTCATGACCTCGAGCGTACCGGAATCGTGGAAGAACGCTAACACAATCCTCATCCATAAGAAAGGGGACGCCAAAGACTTGAAAAATTACAGACCGATCAGCTTACTGTAAAAATACTCAAAGATATCTATAGCGGCTCCACAGCCACCGTAGTCCTCCATAAAGAAAGCAACAAAATTACAATAAAGAAAGGCGTCAGGCAGGGAGATACGATCTCTCCAACGCTATTCACAGCGTGTTACAGGTAATCTTCACAGACCTAGATTGGGAAGCATTTGGGATAAGAGTTAATGGAGAATACCTTAGTAACTTGCGATTCGTTGATGATATCGTCTTGCGTAGAAACTCAGGGGACCAACTACATTGCATGCTCACTGACCTGGAGAGGCAAAGCAGAAGAGTGAGTCTAAAAATCTATCTGCAGAAATCTAATGTTTAACAGTCTCGTAAGAGAACAGCAATTTACAATAGGTAGCGAGGCACTGGAAGTGGTAAGCGAATATATTGACACGCGTACTTATCTTTATCTGGCGACCACGTTTCGCCGCCTAACGAATGTTAGCGCTCAGCGTGGGACGCGCGGCATGTATCCAAAATTTCTGGAACGTTATTGATGCTTCTACCCGCTGTCTGTTGTCGCCATACCTTGTGTTATCTGATTTCATCGCGTGACGCGAATGGTCTGGAACTTTGTGGAAGGCACGCGGGTCCCAACCATTACTCTGGAACATTCGACGACTTAATGCTTAACAGTCTCGGGAGAGAACAGCAATTTACAATAGGCAGCGAGGCACTGGAAGTCGTAAGGGAATACATCTACTTAGGGCAGGTAGTGACGGCGGATCCGGATCATGAGACGGAAATAATCAGAAGAATAAGAATGGGCTGGAGTGCGTTTGGCAGGCATTCCCAAATCATGAACAGCAGGTTGCCGTTATCCCTCAAGAGAAAAGTATATAATAGCTGTGTCTTACCAGTACTCACCTATAGGGCAGAAACCTGGAGGCTTACGAAAAGGGTTCTACACAAATTGAGGACGACACAACGAGCTATGGAAAGAAGAATGATAGGTGTAACGTTAAGGGATAAGAAAAGAGCAGATTGGTTGAGGGAACAAACGCGAGTTAATGACATCTTAGTTGAAATCAAGAAAAAGAAATGGGCATGGGCAGGACATGTAATGAGGAGGGAAGATAACCGATGGTCATTAAGGGTTACGGACTGGATCCCAAGGGAAGGGAAGCGTAGCAGGGGGCGGCAGAAAGTAAGGTGGGCGGATGAGATTAAGAAGTTTGCCGGGACGGCATGGCCACAATTAATACATGACCGGGGTTGTTGGAGAAGTATGGGAGAGGCCTTTGCCCTGCAGTGGGCGTAACCAGGCTGATGATGATGATGATGGTTCGACGACTGCTGTATAAAAGCCGACGCGCTTGACCCGCTGATCAGATTTTGACGATCGCCGACTGCCTTCGCCGTTGTCGCCGTTCTTTAAGTTTAGCCTGTACTTGTGGGCACAGGTTCGCCCAATAAAACGCTAGTTTCGTCTTTTCTAATTTGACTGTTTTCTTTACCGTCACTACCACGTGACATCTGGTGGAGGTGCTTTGCGTTCGTGTACCGGACGCCCCCACAAAGCCGTGACCCAAGCCCGAACGCGGAAGACATCACCAACGTCAACAAGAACCAGCGCGGTAGCCGCAGGCTGCAAGGACTGCCCCCGGAGCACAGTAGAGACGAGCAAGAAGATTGCCACCAAGTCCACCCCAATGGCAGCCCAGCGTCCCCCATCGTGCTGCAGCAGCCTAGGGAGCATCCCACGTTTCGCCGTTTAACGTTCGAAGACCCGGAAAGCTGGCTTAAGACAGACGAGAGAGTCGCTACATTTACCAGCTGGAACAGCGACGACAAACTGCGACATGTTTTCTTCGCATTGGAAGACGCTAAACGGACGTGGTTCGAGAATCGAGAAGCCACCTTATCGACCTGGGACCTGTTCCGAAGCGCCTTTCTGGAGACATTCGCAAGCGTCGTACGCCGAGAACGAGCCCAAGCGCTATTAGAAACCCGGGTGCAGCTACCTAATGAGACAACCGCGAATTTCACGGAGGAAATGAGCTGTCTATTCCGCCACGCCTACCCTGAAATGGCCGAGGAGAAGAAAGTCCGCCAACTAATGCGTGGTATAAAGGAGGAACTTTTTACCGGAATGGTACGAAGCCCACCGAAGACCGTCGACGAGTTTCTTCGTGAGGCCACCAGCATCGGGACAACAATCGAGATTCGAAACCGGCAATTCGACCTTCGCACGAACTCTACAAACTACGCCAGAGTTCAATCACTGGCCACGGACGATCTACGCGAGACTATCCGAGCGGTCGTACGGGAGGTACTGCAGAAGTTCTACCCAAGGACGCAGTCCCAAGTGAATTCAATCGCTGAAATCGTCAAAGAACAGGTTCAGCGATCGCTTGGAGTCCCTGAGGTGCAACCACGCTCACCGCAACCTCAGCCGAAAGCGATGACATACGCCGCCGTCGCCCGCCATCAAGGTCCCCCTCCGCGACAACGTCAGAGCTCTGTAACGCCGCAATTCCGTCGTCCACCGCCGCCGCCACCGGCCCGCCCACCCGTCACCCAGCGCAGCTACGCGAGGAAGACGGACATTTGGCGAGCCCCCGACCACCGCCCGCTCTGCTACCACTGCGGCGAAGCCGGCCATGTGTACCGCCGATGCCCATACCGCGACGTGGGATTTCGAGGGTTCGCCGTCAACGCACCGCGCCCTCGGGAAGGTGAACGCCCTCGTGACATCGCCGACTAACTCGCCACTACCCAGTGGAGCCCTCGACGGCCGTCCCGGTCGCCGTCACCAGGCCGCTACCTGTCGCCGCAGCGTCGTCCATACACTGGCCCAGCACGGGACCGCTCTGCGAGCCCATATCCGGAAAACTAAAAGCAGCAACCGATGGAGGTGCGGTTCCTGTTCGTCGAACTGACGAATATCCTCCGTCGCCGACGAATACGCCGAAAATCCTATCTAGACGACATGTCAACGAGACGCCGCCATCCCGACGAAGTCTGGAAGCAAAGAATACGCCGACAAAAGACGACTTGACGACGCCACGTATCAGCCACAGGCCAACGCGACACAGCCGTGATCCGACGCCAAGAGCTAACTGTAACGCAAGACAAAGAATCACCGACCTCGACGCGTTCTCGACGGCCACACAGTCACTGCCTCAGTAGACACAGGAGCCGATTACTCCGTCATGAGTGGACCCATCGCCAGCCAGTTGAAGAAAGTTAAGACCGCATGGGAAGATCCTCAAATTCGAACCGCTGGAGGACACCTCATCACGCCGACTGGAATAAGCACGGCAAGAATTACCATTCATGACCGGACTTTCCCTGCCACCTTCGTTATCCTCCAACAGTGTTCACGAGACGTCATTCTCGGTATGGACTTCCTGAACCAACACGGCGCAACCATCGACCTGAAGTCGAAGTCAATAACGCTGTCGGAAGATAAAGCGATACCGCAGGAGAGCCCTCGTAGTCACCTCGCCTTGAGTGCGCTCGAAGGTCAAGTGAGCATCCCGCCTCGCTCCAGCATTGCCATTTCGGTCGGCACCGAAACACCCGCTGACGTAAAAGCCGTCGTCGAAGGCGACCAACGTCTACTGCTCGACCGCGAAATTTGCGTCGCAAAAGGGATCGCTCGACTGTACGGAGGAAACATGAAAGTGTAGCTGACAAACTTCAGCAAGGAGTTCAAGCACGTCAACAAGGGCACGACGATCGCATACATCGAGAAAATTCTGGAAACCAGCAGTGTGTTTGTCCTCTCGGATTCTATCGCATCTACCCCGACAACCGTAGTGCCCGAGCCAGACTTCGACATAAATCCAAGTCTCCCCACGATTAAGCAACAACAGCTGAGAAGTCTACTTCGATGATGCAAAGAGTGCTTTTCGCCGTCATCAAGGCTTCGACAAACACCCTTCGCAAAGCATCGCATAATAACCGAAGAGTGTGTTCGACCACTCCGCCAAAGCCTTTATCGAGTTTCTACACGAGAACGTGAAGCTATAAGGCACCAAGTCGACGAAATGCTGCGCGACGACATCATCCAGCCGTCGAAAAGCCCGTGGGCATCCCCTGTAGTCTTGGTGAAGGAAAAGGACGGAACGCTACGTTTCTGCGTCGATTATCGTCGTCTGAACAAGATCACGAAGAAGGACGTATACCCCCTCCCACGGATAGACGACGCATTGGATCGGCTCTCCAACGCTAAATACTTCTCGTCGATGGACCTCAAGTCTGGCTATTGGCAAATAGAAGTCGACGAAAGAGATGGCGAAAAGACCGCCTTCATCACCCCACACGACCTCTACGAGTTCAAGGTAATGCCATTTGGACTGTGCTCGGCGTCTGCAACGTTCCAGCGCGTGATAGACACGGTTTTAGCAGGATTGAAGTGGCAGACCTGTCTTGTTTACTTGGATGACGGCATTGCCTTCGCCGGAAATTTCTACGATCACCTTAGGCGGCTTGCAACAGTACTAGAGGCCATCAGGTCATCAGGGCGTACTATGAAGCAGGAAAAGTGCCGCTTCCCTTACGGCGAGCTTTTGTTTCTAGGCTACGTCATCAGGAAATCTGGAGTCCGCCCCGACCCGCACAAGACAGCTGCCATCGCAAAGATCCCGCAGCCCGTCGACAAGAAGGCAGTGCGTAGATTCATTGGCATGTGTGCCTACTACAGGCGCTTTGTCAAGGACTTTTCACGCATCGCGGAGGCGCTAACGCATCTAACCAAATGTGGTGTCGAGTTCAAGTGGCAAACGCCACAGGCCGATGCATTTCAAGAACTCAAACGACGCATGCAGTCGCCGCCAGTACTTGCACACTTCGACGAGAACGCCGATACCGAAATACACACTGACGCCAGTAGCCTAGGCCTCGCTGCCGTCCTAGTCCAGAGGAAAGACGGACTTGAACGGGTAATATCTTTTGCTAACCGGTCACTGTCAAAAGCGGAAGACAATTATTCTACGACTGAAAAGAATGCCTCGCCATCATTTGGGCTACAGCAAAATTCCGCCCTTACCTATATGGGAGGCCATTCAAAGTGGTCAGCGACCATCACGCGTTGTGTTGGCTAGTTAACTTAAAGGACCCTTCAGGACGGCTGGCACGGTGGAGCCTCAGACTACAAGAATACATCACTGTAACTTACAAGTCCGCACGAAAACACTCAGATGGCGATTGCCTATCACGCGCCCCCATTGACCTGCCGCCGCAAGATGGCAAGGATGACGACGCCTTCCTTGGAATTATAAGCGCGGAAGACTTCGCCGAACAGCAGCGAGGAGACCTGGAGCTAAAAGCCCTAGTCGAGTAATTGGAAAGGCACACCGACGCTGTCCCTAGGGCATTTAAGCGTGGATTATCTTCATTCACGCTTCAAAACAACCTACTCGTGAAGAAGAACTTCTCACCAGTCCGCGCCAACTAACTTCTTGTTGTTCCGTCGGCGCTGCGTCCAGAACTATTGCACGCCCTACATGACGATCCGACTGCTACGCACCTCAGTTTCTCCCGGACGCTTTCGAGGATACAAGAAAGGTATTACTGACCGCACCTAACCGCCGATCTCGCCGGTTATGTAAGAACATGGCGATACTGTCAGCGACGCAAGACACCACCACCGACAAGGCCCGTGGGAATAGTACGGCGAATCGAGCCTCCTTGTCGACCGTTTTAGCAGATCGGGATGGCCTTGTTGGGACCCTTTCCAACGTCAACAACCGGAACTATGTGGATCGTCGTGGCGACGGACTACCTCACCCGCTTCGCTGAAACAAAAGCACTGCCGAAAGTTGGCGCAGCCGAAGTGGCGAAATTCTTTGTCGAGAACATCCTGCTGCGCATGGCACCCCAGAAGTCCTCATCACCGACAAGGGAACGGCCTTTACAGCGGAGCTCACCCAAGCCATTCTGCAATACAGCCAGACAAGCCACAGGAGGACAACTGCCTACTATCCGCAGACGAATGGTCTCACAGAGCGCCTGAACAAGACCCTCGCAGACATGCTAGCAATGTACGTTGACGTCGAGCACAAGACGTGGGATGCGGTCCTGCCGTACGTAACACTCGCTTACAACACGGCGGTGCAAGAAACACAGATCACGCCATTTAAGCTGGTTTAAGGCAGGAACCCGACGACGACGCTCGACGCCATGCTGCCGCACGTCACTGACGAGGAAAATCTTGACGTCGCTACGTATCTCCAGCGCGCCGAAGAAGCCGACAGCTCGCCCGCCTACGGATCAAGAACCGGCAGCGTACCGACAGCCGACACTACAACCTCCGACGACGACGCTTCGTCGAGTACCAGCCCGGCGACTGTGTTTGGGTATGGATCCCGATACGCCGACGAGGACTCAGTGAGAAACTACTGCGACGCTATTTCGGACCCTACAAGGTCATTCGACGTATTGGCGCGCTGGACTATGAGGTCGTGCCAGACGGTAGTGCGGATTCACAGCGGCGCCCCGCACGATCTGAAGTGGTCCACGTGGTGCGTCTTAAACCCTTTTACGGACGCTGACGGACTTCCTTATTTTGTTGTTTTCTTTGCTACGAGTGCTTTTCTTTATTACTTTCGTTTTTTTGCAGCATCGGGTCGATGCTTTTTAAGGGGGGGGGTATTGGCACGTGTACTTATCTTTATCGGACGACCACGTTTCGGCGCCTAACAAATGTCTTCGCGCAGCGCGGGACGCGCCGGCATGTATCCGAAGTTTCTGGAAAGTTATCGATGCTTCTATCCGCTGTCTGTTGTCGCCTAACCTTGTGTTATCTGATTTCATCGCGTGACGCGGATGGTCTAGAACTTTGTGGAAAGCATGCGGGTTCCAGCAATTAGTCTGGAACATTCGACAACTGCTGTATAAAAGCCGACGCGCTTGACCCGCTGATCAGATTTTGACGATCGCCGACTGTGTTCGCCGTCGTCACCGTTCTTTAAGTTTAGCCTGTTCTTGTGGGCACAGGTTCGCCCAATAAAACGCTAGTTTCGTCTTTCCCAGTTTGACTGTTTTCTTTACCGTCACTACCACGCGACAATATCTACTTGGGGCGGGTAGTGACAGCGGATCCGGATCATGAGACGGAATTAATCAGAAGAATAAGAATGGGCTGGGGTGCGTTTGGCAGGCATTCTGAGATCATGAACAGCAGGTTGCCATTATCCCTCAAGAGAAAAGTGTATAATAGCTGTGTCTTACCAGTACTCACCTACGGAGCAGAAACCTGGAGGCTTACGAAAAGGGTTCTGCTTAAATTGAGGACAACGCAACGAGCTATGGAAAGAACAATGATGGCTGTAACGTTGAGGGATAGGAAAAGAGCAGATTGGATGAGGGAACAAACGTGAGTCAATGGCATCTTAGTTGAAATCAAGAAAAACAAATGGGGCATGGGCAGGACATGTAATGAGGAGGGAAGATAACCGATGGTCATTAAGGGTTATGGACTGGATTCCAAGGGAAGGGAAGCGTAGCAGAGGGCGGCAGAAAGTTAGGTGGGCGGACGAGATTAAGAAGTTTGCAGAGACGACATGGCCACAATTAGTACATGACCGGGGTAGTTGGAGAAGTATGGGAGAGGCCTTTGCCCTGCAGTGGGCGTAACCAGGCTGATGATGATGATGATTCAGAATCTGGCGTTATTCTGGTTGGTGAACAAATTGTGTTAGTGCAATTAAAAGAATGTAGCACATCAATGAATTCTTGAGTGTTAGCAGTAGGTAATAATAAGTTAATGTTCATATCGCCAACCAAAACAACGGGGAGACTCAGATCAGAAGCATATTCCAATATTTTGGCAATGAATTGAATAAAATCATCAAGATCACCTGAAGGAGAAGGGTACACTGATACAATTAGATATTTACAACATTTTACAGCAATACAATCATAGTAATCAGTAACGCACGAGAATTCACACAGCAGCTCGTAGGACAGATCGTTCTTCAAATAAAGTCAAGTACCTCCACCACGGCGGTGTTTACGATAAACACGTTCCCATTTATAACCATCAAATTGAATAATATCATCTGCGCTTGTGAACCACGTCTCGGTAAAAGCTAGAACTTCCAATTTATGTTCTAAAGATTCCAGATAGGTTTCAGTTCCCATATATTTATTTTTCAGGTTCCTAGCATTTAAATGAAAGATAGATAGCTTGTTATATTTTAGAAAAAATGAAGTATTTACGGCAGAAGTAAATAAAGAACTGTCATAGTAAGCTGATGCCCATGTACCCACCATAAGAACCTAATCTATAACGCCCAGAAGGCACGAGAAAGTCAGCGTATCAGACTCAAATCAGCTTCGCATGCAATACGGATTGCGCGCTCGCCCTGAGCCCTGCGCACGAACAGTTTGCCGTCCCTATGCCAAGCGAATTGGTAATGTTTTTCCTGACATCGTAGCTTCCTTTCCCATAATAACTTCTTGTTTTCTGGCGTCAGATTATCAAGGAAGTAAAAATTCGATTTCCTTGCTTTCAAGTAACTCATTTTGTCATCCATTCGTCCCGCGTGACACGGGATACAAAACGGACGAGTACTACAAGTTCTTTGCCTGGTATGGGTGGAAGCCTATGCATACGTTCAACATCTGCTCGGGGCAGTTCGGCAAGTTGCAGTGCTTTCGTTAAGTTGTTTACTTTGTCAAGCAGTACTTCATTGTCACTGTGCGCAAGGCCATGAATTTCCAAATTTTGGTGCCTGCTATACTGCACAAGTTGGTTAATTTGCTTTCGCAGTATAGGAATTCCTTCTTTGCTGTTGTTTACCTCAGCTTCTTCGACCTTTTCTTTCAAAGAAGCTATCTCTGAAGAATGTGTTTTCATTGTAGCCAGCACTTGACCTCACACATCCGAGAAATTCAACTTTCAACTTTATTCATAATGGCCGGTAGTTGCATCAACTGCTTGCTAATTTCAGACAACATCCGTTCAACTCCTGAAGCTTGCTCGTGTTTCTCTTTTCGCACGTCAGCGGCCATTCGGGCTGTTCTTCGTCGCGTCATCTTGTGCCCTAAACGCGGACTTAGTCACGCCTGAGCATGCGCTGAGGTGGTAACCAAAGCCGCATTCTGTGCACATAGGAATAACCTCGCCGATGACGCTGCCCGACGTGCCCAGGCTGGCTCACCGACACTCCTTATACCTTTATCCAGAGTCGACGCTGCAAGAGAGCTTCGCAGTCTCGCTCGTAGAATCACGTTAGGTTGCTGGCATACACCACAGAACTCTAAGTGTCGTTTACACAGCCTCGACCCATCACTGAAACTTACATAACCAGCGAACCTTCCACGACGTGACACAACACTGCTGTGTCGGCTGTGGGTAGGAGTAGCATTCACCAACACCTACAGCTATCGTATTGCAATGGCGGATTCACCAATGTGCGCTAAGTGCAAGTGTGAAGAGAGCATCAGTCACCTTCTGTGCCACTGTTCTAACTTCGATAATCAACGTGCGACTCTCCAGTGTGCCTTGAATAGACTGGATGACAGGCAATTTACGGAAGCGAAGATCTTGGGAGCCTGGCCTCACAGCTCATTGGCCCAGAAAGCAGTTCAAGCGCTTTTTCGCTACCTGAGGGCAACAGACTTGAGTGCCCGACTATAGACATCCTACACCTAAGTTCTCTCTCTCCCTCTTTCACTCCCCATTCCTCTCCCCACATGTAGGGTAGCAAACTGGACTCAGTCTGGTTAACCTCCCTGCCTTTCCGTCTTCCCTTCTCTCTCTCTCTGTGCACATAGGGTACGAGCCTGATTCTGGAACGGTGTCATTGTAGACTAGATAAAATACAGACAGAGGCATTTCTAATCAAAAAAAGTGCATCAGAGTAACATTAGCAGCAGAAGTGGTGGTGGCAGGTAGCAAGGAAGACTTCCACTAAAAGGTAGAGTTTGCACCAGCACCAGCCTGCAAGTATCGAAGAACTTGATTACGCTTTCTGCGATGCCATTCGCCACCACCACCGCAGAGCAAATGCACTGATGCCAGGGGAGCCTTGTTCTTTTAAAGTAGCTCGATGACGTCACTGCTGGATGTAATCGTGGAAGGATTCCTCTGTCAGCGCTGGTGCCACGTGGGCGATGTTTCCAGGGAAGGGTAGCCGCAACTGCAAGTATCGAAGAACTTGGTTACGCTTTCTGCGATGCCGTTCGCCACCACCACCGCAGAGGAATATCTGTCCATGTTCAATAACTGGCCACCTAGTAAGCGTCCAATGTGGTAGCCTAACGGGCCAAGGCAAATAAGTTGCTAAGTTCTGATAACATCTCAAGTGATAGTATTGAAACAGATAACAAAAAACAGCACAGGTAAAATTACAGTTATGACATAACTTTAAAAGCACCTCTGCATAAAGCTGGAATCCTCAGCATTATGCCTGCTCTATATGCACATTACAACACAATCTCTATCTCAGATGCAGGTGCCTTTATACACCATTGCATGATCTCCTCACAGTAAAGTTAAAAATATTCTGCACAAACTACCTGATGTGTAGGACTGAGGTTAAACAGCGCGAATAAAACAAGGACACGAGGAAACAAATACCACAGACAAGCGCTGACTGCCAACTGGAAGTTTATTTGAAATTCTCCAGCCATTTTATACCTTTTTAAGCATATGCACGCGTACACTAGTCGCAAAAACATCTTCAAATCAGCAACATCATAATCTTTCATCCAAAAAAACAATTTCTTTTCCCAACAAGGCAAGCGAGGGAGCGCTTACACATTTATCTCCTTCCTTTCTAATGTAATAAGCCTCTATTATTTCCCTTTCCCTCTTACCTTTTCCTATGAATTTAGTTTTTTCAAACATGGGAGTGCAGCGACACTTGTTACAATGTCCTGCTAAATGACTCCCATAGCCACTCTTTAGGTTACTGCTGTGCTGACGAGCTCTTTCATTGAGACACTGTCCCGTTTGACCTACATAAGTTTTTCCACAGCTCAGCGGTATCTGATAGATAACGTTGCGCCTGCAGTCAGTGAAACGGGATTTATGATTTGTGGTGCACAGGGGCCTCTTCCGCGTTTTTATACAATTACATATCGAGGACAACTTACACGGGGCACTGAAAAGCAAATGAATATTATGTGTATTGGAAACTTTCTTTAGATTGTGTGACAACTTGTACAAGTATGGCATCACGTGCGCTTTTCTCTTGTCTTTATTCTTCTCTTTTTGTGATGTTTCAGAACTTGTTCTTTTTTCTTTCTGCAAGATGGCTTCGAATACTGAAGTGATCCCAGAACTGGGAAAATCTGCGTTCTGTATGTGCTATCTGATTTGAAAAAAACTTTGATCGAACTCATGCTCACACGACTTACTCAGTGCTGCCTTAATGTACATGGTTGCTATGCCTCTCTTAATCAATTTAGAGTGTGCGCTATCGTCGCGCAGCAAGGTTTTCTTAGATCTGGGATAATATCCCCAGCGTACATGCTCGTCCAAATAAAAACAGAGATTAATATCGGGAAACTGAGTGCGGCTGTTAATTGGCAATTCATACGTGAACTTAAGTCCTCCCAATGTGTTAATAAACAAGTCCAAAATTTCTTCGACCGCGTCATGAAAATGCATACAGGTATCTTTCTTCATAACAATTAAGTAGTCGTCAACGTATCTAAACACTCGCGTTACTGGCATCTCCACCAACTTAGCAGAAATTACATTGTCAACTGAGGACAAAAAAAAAATGTAACATAAAATGAGGGCTGTGGCTGATCCTATACAGATGCCAGTGCGTTGGATGTAGAATTGGCCATCCTAATTAATAGCAATTGAATGAACATAAAAATCTAAAAGCGTTAAAAGTTGCCGCTGTTGACACCTATAGAATGCTGAAAATTAACTTCATCAAAATATTCTATCCTATCGCGCACAGCGCATATCAAACCATCGCGCGGCACAGAATAATATAAGCCCTCTACATCTATTGAAGATGCGGTTAGTGCAGTCCCCTGGTCTTCATTAATCGCCATGATAACTTCTTCAGAGCTTCTTACCAGAAAATGGTAATTTATCTGCAACTTTTTGAAATGGCCTTGCCGGAATTTTCCTACATGGCATTGTCATGACGTCTTCTCGGACAATAACCCTAAAAGGGTATTCAGGCTTGTGTGTTTTGCAAGTGAAGAAAGCAAACGCAAGCGAAAAAAAGAAGGGCAAACGCGGCATTGCGATTGGGCTTAGCAGTCACGTAGGGCACAGGGCGCGCTCCTATCGGCTGTTGTAGATTTGAATTGCTGACAAACCTCTCTCGCGCGCATTTGCGCAGCAGCGAGCTGCGCGTTCCGATCAACGTGATTGACGATCATGGCAGCTTACGCACCTTTTCTGTGATGAGCCCCAAAGGAATGAAGTTCCGAACGGCTCACGTGAACTGAAGACCATGAAAGGCATCGAAAAGAAGCAGAAAACTACTCGTACAAGCGGATGTCGCCGAGCTTGTTGACGAGGCACGACCGGCGCACACGGGTGACTGGGAAAACGCGCCCGCGTGTGGCGCTGACGACGCGACCACAGAACACCTACGCGACCACGAGCGATGGTGAAGGCGCGAGCACGAGCGATGGTGTCGTCTGGTGACGTTGTGGTCGTGACGGCAACGCCACATCGGCGAAGCAGTTTTCGCGTCAAATATTTAACTGTGGATTTCAGCTCCAATTCCACTAATAAAGAGGTTGCGCAACGAGAGACAAGAGCGGACGTTTTGAATTCGCTGTTACCTGCCTCTGCACGACGGATGTGTAAAAAGTATGTGACGCCCCCAAGGGCATAATCTTCGTTGGCCCGTCAGGCTCGGTAGGCAACATTGGTCACCACACCAATAAACACCACCGACAAGCACAGCTGCTCGGCGGTCAGTCATCGTTCATCACCACCACGCTGTGCCTCGAGCCCTCCCCCGCTCACGAACCCGGGCGGATCATCACGCTGGCGAGAGTACCCACGTATCGTCCGACGCCGCCTCAGCGGCGAAACACCGCCCCCCGTTGCTGCCACCATGACGCTGTAAGTAAGGCTCGAGCCGTTTGAGGGAGATGGCTCCGCCTTGCCAATTTACGAGGAGCGAGTCCACGTGTTCTCCTGGGCAAACGACACACCCGAGGTCAAACAGTGGGACATTTTCCTGGCCAGCTGCGGGACCAGCGCTTCAGTCTCCTGCTCGACCTTCTCAAGCCGCCCACGCCCCATGCTAACACGCTGGGTGAGCTGCTCGCCATCCTGCGCTCGCATTTCAACCCAGCACCGTGCATACTAATGGAGCGTTTCCGCTTCAACAACCGGAGCCCCCGGGAAGGAGAGAGAACGACAGAAAGCTGAGCTAGTTGGTAAGGTTTCATTTTGCAAAAAAGAGGTGAGGCGTGTAAACAGGACACAAGAGTAGAGAAGTGGACAACACGAACGCCGACTATCAGCTGAAGGGAGCACTGAGGCGAGAATAGACAGAAGACACAAAACTCATTTGCGCAAGCTTGCCCGAAGAGTTTTGTGTCTTCTTTCTTTTCTCAGCGCTAGGCAAGTACACTTCTTGAGTCCGGGCACCCAGCCATCCATGTGCTTCACTATAAACCGAGGAACCCCCCAAGATTCCATTCTCTCACCGACTCTCTTCAACTTGGCGATGAAGGACCTCCCCACAAAGCTCAACCTCGTTACAGGTTTATATGCTAACTTTGGTGTGCCACCGGAAACTCACGTAAACAGGAAGCCACACTTCAAACCGGCTTAGACATCGTCGACGCCTACATACACCAGCTAGGCCTCACATGCTCCCCGGAAAAATCAGAGTACGTCGTCGTACTGAATTCTACGCACAAAGCAACTGCTGAATGTGCCCGCCTCATCTTGACTATGACCGACTGACCTATCCCGCACAGAAAATTCGTCCGCATCCTCAGATTTCTGTGGCAAGAAAATGGACGTAGTGTGAAGTGGCTACGGCGCATTCTCCATCAGGCTAGTCAAATCATACACATGATGATACCTGTAAGCAAGCGCCACACAGGGCTGCATGAACACGAACTTCGTAAAATTGCTGAGGCAGCAATCTACTCCCGAATTCCTTATGGCCTGCCATACGTTGCACTCACACGCACCCAGACCAAACGACTCGAGGCTTCTTTGTGACAATGTCACCGCACTGAAATGGGTGTTCGCACGTACACACGCAGCTTCGATGTTGAATATGCAACCCTGCACAACACCTTGGATGCGAAGGCCCCAGCCATATCGGAAGCCATTACTATTCCCTCTCACTCCAGACCAACCATTACCGTTCGCTCAGACAGCCAGGAAGCCCTTCGTTCATTCACAAACAACCTACTTCCCTGCCATATTAGGGCACCCCTCGTGCAACAGATGCAACAGCATCCCTGTCTTCGCGTCCTCTTGGAGTGGGTGCCGGGCCATCAGGTGATACAGGGAAATGAGCATTCTCACTCCCTCGCTCGCGAGCCTAAAATACCGAGCTCTCCTATTCCATCGCCTGACACTTATTGCAGCAGAATGCACCGCTCTGCATACCGCTAGCAAAGCCGCGCTAGGCTCTGCGAGGTGCGCTCATCTGCATGTACCCTTCTGGCCCTCGATCCCTCCTTCACCCGCCATGATGCCTCCCTAATTCGTGAGGCTCAAACTCTAACACCGGCGAATGACGTCATGCAACACATGATTGAACAAGGCCATGGCCACCCGGCATGCCCGGTGTATGTTCGCTATCCCGACTTTCACCACGCGTACTGGACATGCCCCTGTGCACAGTCCTCGCCTCACTATCTCCCCACCTCTTCCCTGAGCCAATATATTCCTTTCTGTTGGGAGAGCTGGACCACTCCATCTGAACCCCACTAAGCCGCTTTTTGGTCGCTCCTTGGGCACTACATAAGGCACGTCCAGGGCGCCACCACACCCCCCACTCTGGGTGCTACTACATAATCACACGGCACCGAAGCGGCGGACGGCACCGACGAAGAGCCGTTTCAAATGAAGTTTTATTCATTCACCGAACCACAACGAGACGGCCCATTCGGCAGCGTGAGTGCTTACTCTCCGCCCCCCGAGAGTGACCATTCTGCAGTTTGAAACCAAGGACCGAGTGATCAGCTATGGCGAAGTTACCAAATGTTACCGCTTAACTCGACGGACAATGCCGCCTCCCCACCCAGCACTCAGTCACGAGGAGGCCGTCATCCTAAGGCAGATACAGACCGGGTCATTCCTCGCCCCGGCAGTGCTACACATGCTTCACCCAGAACTCTATCCGAGTGGTGTGTGCGGTGTTTGTGCAGTGTGTCTGGCGGACCAATGCCACATCATGTCGGACTGTGCCAGTTTCCCGATCGAGGCTACCTCTAGGGCGTACCCGCCCGAACGTCAAAGTGGAGTGCAGTCTACAGACAAGGAGACTCAACTATGGAGCGTCCAGCAGGCGAAAGGCACAAGCCTGACGACCTACCACAAACGGGCCGAACTGGGGTAGTGCAGAGTAGGCGATAACCTCGGGTCGGCGCTTGGCCAACGTCATGACGCATTAAACTGTCGGTTGCCGGCATTTGGGCATGGCAGCGGCACATCAGACATGTTGACGAACCCGCTTCGCTACGCTGTGCAGGTTCTCGCAGTGGCTCTGGGCATGCAGTCCGTAATGCTGGGCTTTGCGACGACAAGGCTGCCTACAAATGATCTTCAATCCAGCGGCTTAGACGGAACAGCACGTGTGGACCAGTGTGTCATCACGGAAATCAACGTTGCACCCGTGACAGCATCTGCGACTGCGCCAAAGCTGGCCACATCTCATCACGCGAACGTTCGAGACGGTATAAAAGGCTTCGACGCAGCGACTGCAACCAGTGGGAATTGCAGCGGCACATCAGACATGTTGACGAACCCGCTTCGCTACGCTGTGCAGGTTCTCGCAGTGGCTCTGGGCATGCAGTCCGTAATGCTGGGCTTTGCGACGACAAGGCTGCCTACAAATGATCTTCAATCCAGCGGCTTAGACGGAACAGCACGTGTGGACCAGTGTGTCATCACGGAAATCAACGTTGCACCCGTGACAGCATCTGCGACTGCGCCAAAGCTGGCCACATCTCATCACGCGAACGTTCGAGACGGTATAAAAGGCTTCGACGCAGCGACTGCAACCAGTGGGAATTGCAGCGGCACATCAGACATGTTGACGAACCCGCTTCGCTACGCTGTGCAGGTTCTCGCAGTGGCTCTGGGCATGCAGTCCGTAATGCTGGGCTTTGCGACGACAAGGCTGCCTACAAATGATCTTCAATCCAGCGGCTTAGACGGAACAGCACGTGTGGACCAGTGTGTCATCACGGAAATCAACGTTGCACCCGTGACAGCATCTGCGACTGCGCCAAAGCTGGCCACATCTCATCACGCGAACGTTCGAGACGGTATAAAAGGCTTCGACGCAGCGACTGCAACCAGTGGGAATTGCAGCGGCACATCAGACATGTTGACGAACCCGTTTCGCTACGCTGTGCAGGTTGGTGTTTACTTGCCTACACAAGGCTACCCTAGTGATGACCGCTTTTTGGTGTTGCTGCCGTGCCTACCCGATAGTAGAGATTTCTTTTCATGTATTTTGTCATTTAAACAGAATCTTTTGCTATGTGGTGACGTTGAGGCCAACCCAGGCCCAACTGAGCGTGAAATATTGATGGAACTTCTTCAGGGGCAGAGTACCATGACTGCATCTATCAATGATGTTCTGGCAATGCAGGGGAAAATGGTAGCTGACACTGCAAGCGTGTCCGAGAGAATCAGTGGTTTAGAAGCACAGATGAACGTAATAGCTGAGTTAAAGGCATAAATGAAGGAATTGAAATCTACAGTAGTAAAACTTGAAAGTAACGTGTCGTTCTTGACATTCAAGGTCGACGAACTACCCGCCGTGGTTGCTCAGTGGCTATGGTGTTGGGCTGCTGAGCACGAGGTCGCGGGATCGAATCCCGGCCACGGCGGCCGCATTTCGATGGGGGCGAAATGCGAAAACACCCATGTGCTTAGATTTAGGTGCACGTTAAAGAACCCCAGGTGGTCAAAATTTCCGGAGTCCTCCACTACGGCGTGCCTCATAATCAGAAAGTGGTTTTGGCACGTAAAACCCCAAATATTATTAAGGTCGACGAACTAGAGAACAGAAGTCGAAGGAACAATTTAGTTACATTTCGCATACAAGAAGAAACCACTGAAAGCCCTGATAAACTTACAAATACAATAAGAAACGACATTTTTTTTTGGCGAAGCTTGGCCTCACTGTTAATAATATTGAAAGGTGTCATAGAATTGGTAAAAAGAGGGGAAAGACACGTCCAGTTATAATCAAACTGCTCGAGCACCGAGATAAAGTGTCGATACTGAAGGCTTGTTCGAAGCTAAAAGGAAGTGAGTATTCAATATCAGAGGATTTTTCGAAAAACGCGCGCGAAACAAGAAAGAAACTTTGGCTGAGCTCCGCACAAGAACGAGCAGAAGGCGCGAAAGTTAAGCAGGTCTTTGACAAGCTAATCGTAAATGGCACACTGTACGGGTGGAATGAGGAGAAGGGAGGGCGTTTCAGTATAGCAAAAAACAAGACGTGACCTATAATATTAGATAGGCGGAACATCGCCATCCCTAATGTTAACTGCCGCAGCATCGTGAATAAAATCGAGTCCCTCGAAGCGCGGTTGGTCTGCCACGATCCTAATTTAGTTGTGTTCACGAAAACGTGACTGAACGAAGACGTTTTTGACAGTGAGTTCGTTCCAAGAAACTACAACGTTTTCCGAAAAGATCGTGGTCGAAGAGGAGGAGGCGTAGCGGTTATTTTCAAATTTTCATTACATGTTATAGCAATGCCTGACGTAACATGCGTGGAAAGTCTATTTTGCAAACTTTACATAAATAAAGTCTGCTACCTTTTAGGAGCAGTTTACAGGCCTCCGAATTCATCTGCCACAATATTTGAACAGCTTAACGAGTATATGCATCGCCACATAAAGCCTGAAGACAAACTGATTCTGAGAGGTGATTTTAACCTTCCCAATCTGCTCTGGAACACCTTTCGATAACCAGTGCCAAAAGTGTCGAGAATGAAATGTTGAACATTGTGTTCAATTTCGACCTCTTGCAAGTTGTAAATGAGGCAACCAGAATTCAAAACGGCTCTGAGTCAATCCTTGATCTGTTCCTTATAATTGGGAATATTAAAGACAAAGTGATCTGCAGCGTCACCTCCGGTATTTCAGATCACAAAGCAGTAGTCTTGACGTTAGAGGGCGTCGCATTGGAACAGCGCGGCGATGTCAAGTTGTTTCCTAATTTTTCTAAAGCAGATGACGAGTCTATTCTTGATGCTCTCAGTTTTAATTATGACTCTTTCAGAAACACTTGTTCGGTGAATGTTTTGTGGCTTTTTTTTTCAAGAGGGTAATTCACGAATGCATTCAGCGTTTTGTGCCAAAGATAGCTTTCGAAACTTTCGAAATCCATGGATAAGTAGAGTAACGCTGCAGTTGCAGCGAAAATTGAAACATCTAAAGAAGAGGGCGAGAACGATAAACAGGTCTGACTTGAAACTAATGGTCGAACAGATATCGGAAGAGGTGAAGAACAAGATTGCGCATGATAAGAAAAACTATTTCGATATAACACTGCCATCCATTATGAAAAGACCACCCGAAAAATTTGTTGATTGGTGAGCCCGAAGTCTCGCTCTAATGACGGACGTGTAGTTTATGGTGGTTGCGTGCAGGATGATGCAGGGGCTTCGACGGCATTCAATAAAAATTTCAAAGACATATTTACGCAAGATGACGGCAGTCTTCCGCCTTTCGAAGTGTCCGTACCTCCTATTCCTGATGTCGTAATAAGTGAACATGGCATTTTAAATCTGCTGTTTAACCTTAAGGTAAAAAAATCTCCTGGACCAGACAATATCCCGAATGCTTTCCTGAAATGTTATGCTGAGTAGTGTGCAAAATACTTACATGTTGTGTACACTAGGTGTTTAAACGAAGCTGCAGTACCTGATGATTCGCGGGATGCCAGAATCGTGCGTTTGCACAAATCAGGTGACAAAACACTCATTCAGAATTACCGTCCAATTTCGCTAACCTCAACAGATTGTAAAATCTTAGAGCATATTACTCACAAACATATAACTGCTTTTATTGAAGAACATAAGCTACTTACCTGTATGCAGCACGGCTTTAGGCGAGGATTTTCAACTAATACCCAACTTGTAGAAATCATTCATGACTTTGCAGCAGCCATAAACGAGGGTAAACATACAGACGTGATTTTCATAGATTTCCGTAAGGCGTTTGATAAAGTCTCGCCTAACAAATTGCTGCATAAACCAAGCTACATTCTGCAAAATAACAAACTACTCGCCTGGATAAAGAGTTATTCGACTAACCGACGTCAGTTTGTAACACTAAATTCAGCCAGTTCAGATAAGGTGCCCGTTGATTCTGGCGTCCCCCAAGGATCAGTTCTTGGTCCTCTTCTGTTTTCACTTTACATAAATGACATTGTGGATCAGATTTCTGTGGGTATTAGGTTGTACGCTGATGACTGTCCTGTACGAGAATATTTCCTCTGTTGACGATCAAATTAGACTGAATGATGCCTTTAAAAGCATAGTAACATGGTGCAATGATTGGCAAATGAAAATTAACTTCGATAAAACTGTCTTTATGAGAATATCGTTAAAAAATAAGCCTTTATTGTACAACTACAATGCCAAAAACATCATGCTTTCTGAGGTAACCGCATATAAATACCTTGGCCTCTGGATTACTAACACTCTCTCGTGGAACAAATATGTTGACATTGTCACGGCAAACTGCCTTCGAAAACTATTTTTCCTAAGACGCTCTCTAAAATTCCTGTGCGTTTTCTTTCTTACAATGCCATCATTCGACCAATGTTGGAATACGCGATTGTCATATGGGATCCCTTTACTAAAAGAAACATTACTAAACTAGAAAAAGTTCAAAAAAGGGCAGTACGATTCGTATATAACTCGTATGGCCGCACTTCAGTTACGGAGCTTCGCAAGAGAAGTGGACTGCCATCTTTGACGCAAAGGAACCGAACATGCCGTTTAAAAGTTTTATTTCAGCTCATAAAAGGGCACTACAACATTGATACGTCACGCTTTATCGCTTTCTCTACTGGTTATGCTACACGTCATCGACGCTCACAGACACTAACACCGTTAATTACTAGAAAGAATTGCTTCAAATTTTCCTTTTTCCCCAGAACTATTGTTGAATGGAATAATATTACTGATGACGTTGTAACTCAATGCTCACTGCCATTATTTGAGTCGCACCTATGTTTATGTAGCGAGTGATTTACTGTGTGTTGTTCAGTAACTGCTTGCATTTGTACATCGCGAGTGACCTATGTTATGTATCGCTGTATTTTGTACTTAGATTTTTTTTCAATTTCACTTTGTATACACCCTGCTAAGGTCTTGGAAACAGGACCGCAGTATCAATAAATAAATTTTAATAAAGTTACGCCTATGCTATCCTATCCTACATAGCACACGATCTCAGAGGCAGGCAACTGGCCAATAAACCCTCGTTTTCTACTACGAGGCACCTAGGCTGCCAAAGTCGAGGCGTTTGAATTTTTTGAGCGAGAAAAATCAGGGGAATCACGGGACTGAATTTCTTGTTTATAACAAGCACATGATGGCAACAGTGGCTGTATAGAAAAATGGGCTAGAGCTGACGACAATCATTGGCAGCTCACAATATAATTATTTCTCTATAATTTATTGTCTCAAGATAACTGGGAGCAAACTTTCTGGATTCTTGTTCTATGTCTTTTGCGACTGCAATTTAAACGCGCGCAATACTTTGTGGCAACTTAGAAGATTTAAATAGTAAACATTTAATTGGTTAAGCATCTCCATACTTTAAATTTGTGGACAAGCTTTGCCACCTTTCTAGAACAATAATTCTCTGGTGTCATACATTGCTGAAACCACTACAAATTAAATCCACCTTTAGAGGGGCAGTACTTGCATTAGAATCAGCAGCAGCCCTTACAGCAAATGGATGTATATGCTTGGTTCAGACTGAACAAATCAACAGCAACCAGTACTTGTGTCCATTCGTCTTTGACGAGGAAGAGACAGGCCAGATCTTGATAAACACAACAAATATAAGGTGCCGGCAGAGGAAAAAAGCAGAAGTTGTAAAGACAGCAGCACAGTGAAACAAATTTGCACACAGCCAGCGATCTCGGCCGAGGACTATTCACAACGTTACGGCCACAACTGGAAGGAAATGCTTCTCATGCAACAAGAAAAAGAAAATGCTTTAGCTGTAAACAGCATGAGTGCGTGAAGTATGTTGATATCCTGAAAATAGCACAGGCAATAATTAAAGCAGACAAACCATTTGTGTCATCTGCCTTCTTGCTGTTTTTACAATGTCGATCACAGTTGCAAAGTTCCATACATGATGTATGAACAAAAGCAATGGGCGTGTATAGAAAGCTTGGTGAGCCGATTCACACAATTTTTGAAGTTCCCGCAAAAGCAAGAGCAGCAGTAAAGCAGGTTTGTTTACAAGCTCGCTCACAACGTACACAGTGCATGATTTAACTCCACGGCTCACAAAAGAGCTGCTGAGAAGCTTCAAGTGATGGAAATACGCTTTCGTTATCTCACTGCAACAAATGAAAGCCTCTGACGCCCCTACCACGGTCAGTGCAAGCAGTGATCATCACTCACAGTGCGTACATAGACAGTGACCGAAAGAACGACGAAGACAAGCGCTGAATGTTATGTTTGAAACAATGGAATACCAACTATCCCGTACCCAAACACTGCAAGCAATCAGAAAGGTAATTAAATGCAGCAATATGTTGCATGGGTAAATAAGAGGCGCCTAGCGTAGTCATCCTATAGAGATGGAGAAAAAAAGATCTACGGAAGAGATAAATATCACAGGACAACATTCACAGTCAATTTAGTGCATGCATTGCTGGCGCGTGGAAGCTGCCACCGTTCTTTTTACATTGGTGCAATGCGTAGGAACTGCAGTAGTAATTGTTGAAGGCACGAACGAATCAATTATCTCAATTATCCTGCAATCACTGCAAGACCTGCGACAACCGTTTCATGTTCCTTTGAATTTCGAGATCACATCGACCACAGCTCAAATGCGCAACCGGTTTTTATAAGTGTAGGCGAGAGAACGGGTAGACGTACCACACTCCCCTACGCTCCAAGTGCGTCGCGGTAGCACCAGCAACTGGGCAACAAATGTCATCAAGCCCTGGCCCACAGCAGTGTCCGCAACTTAAAGCTTCCAAACGTGCGCAAAGAACAAAAAAGTGAGCCACAAGATCATGCATATGGTGCGTGCGCAAACGAGACGTGAGCCATGCCATCCGAGTTCGAGAGTAGTTATTTCAAAGACAAGAACGAACAACAATGCGACGTCACATCCAGTAAAAAGCAAATCGTTCTCCTTTCTCCCTTTCTCTCGGCTAGCGCGTGCGCATCGACCACGGAGCCCTCGGGGGCGATGCTGAGGTCCGCACACGGCCCGCGATCGCCATTCTGTTTGCTGAGTTTGCCGTGCGGACAGCGTTCTGCCATGTGGTGCTTATATGTTATTTTTAGAAGAAATTCTATTCTCAGTCTCATCGAAGACCAAGCCGTCTATCGCCGTTTGTAACTGTTTCAAGGCATTTTTAAGGGGTTCCGTGTTTCGTGTGCACCTTCGTGTTACTCAGGACACATGACTGCGTGTGCCATCGCTTCAATTGGCCTGGCTTAGCCCGCTCAGTGCAGCATGATATTAGCATCTGTGAGCTCTGTAAACGACGAAAGAATCCATCTATGCTTCCAACTGGGTATCTTCAGCCAATCGACGGCCCAGCTGAGCCCTTCTACCATGACGGCTTGAACCTTCTCGGACTCTTTCCTACATCTACTTAGGGAAACAAATGGGTTGCTATCGCTACCGATTACGCAATGCACTACGCAACGACAGAAGTGCTGGCGACCAGCTGAGCTACAGACGTGGTAGACTTTCTCATCTGTGACATAACTTCAGCACACGGTGCCCACGTCAATTACTGACTGACCAAGGCCGTACCTTCCTGTCAAAAGTCATCGACGATATCCTGCATTGCTGCTCCACGCAGCACAAGATCACCACGTCATACCATCCACAGACAAACGGGCACACCGAGCGCTTGAATAAGACCGTAACAGACATCCTTTCAAAGTATGTGCCGATTGACCACCATGATTGGCACCTTGCGCTCCCATACGTGGCGTTCGCATATAATTCCTCCCTACACTACACTGCTAGATACTCTAGTTTTTACCTTCTGTCCAGACGGGAACCAAATAACTTTACCATTGGACACATTTCTTTCTTCCCCTGCAACTTCGACTAGTGAAAATGCACGCGACACAATTGCATGGGCTGACTACGCGCAGCACATAGCTTGTAGTAGACTTGCGGCTTCCCAAGAAGCGCCTTTGTTACCAGCGACATCACGACAAACGTTTTGCTCCAGGTGCTCTCGTGAGTGAGTGAGTGAGTGAGTGAGTGAGTGAGTGAGTGAGTGAGTGAGTGAGTGAGTGAGTGAGTGAGTGAGTGAGTGAGTGAGTGAGTGAGTGAGTGAGTGAGTGAGTGAGTGAGTGAGTGAGTGAGTGAGTGAGTGAGTGAGTGAGTGAGTGAGTGAATAAACTTTTATTTGGTCCAGCAAAGAGCGATGAAACGCGCCCCCGGCTAATCCCACGACGGGACTGACAGATCTAGTCTGCCGGCCCGATCGCGGGCGTGCTGGACGGCCAGGATTTGGTCCTCAAAGACGGGACTTCGCAGGAGCGCGTCCCACTTTTCGTTGGTGAACTTCGGGCCCAGCGACCCGCACTCCCAGAGCATATGAGGCAACGTGGCTACCTCACCACAGGCCACGGAAGAACAATTCGGATAAATCTCGCGATATATGCTATTAAGGGACGCTGGATTTGGGTAGGAGTTCGTTTGCAGAAGTCTTAGTGTTACCGCCTGCGGCCTGCTTAGCTTGCAGTGGGGCGGGGGGAAAACCCTTCTCTCTAAGTAAAATAATTTAATGATTTCGTTGTGTGTGAGAGGAGCGTCTCTGTGTCCGGGGAGAGAGTCGCCCGATCCGAGGGTAGCGCGGTCGGTAAAGCCACGCGCAGCCTCGTGGCAGACTCGTTGAGGTTCAGAGGAACCCCCTCAATCGCCCCGACGTGTGCAGGGAACCAAAGGATCGAGTGCATGGATGTGTTGCCGTGTTTGGCGCCTTTCAGAATTTGAACTACCTGCCGGGCTACCCGGCCTTACTGGAATGCCCTGATGGCGGCTTTCGAAACGCTATACACCCTGTCTCTCCGACCGTCTTGCATGGCGAGTGCAATGGCCACTTGCTCGGCCACCTCTGAGTTCGTCGTCCGGACGGAAGCACAGTTGATGACTTTGCCCAGCGTGTCAATGACGGAAACCGCAAAAGCCTTGCCGTCTCGGTATGCAGCTGCGTCCACGAAGCTTGCTGCGATTTTGTCCTTGTTTATTTGCTTTAGTATATGCAATGCTCTTGCCTTGCGACGACCTGCGTTGTGAACAGGATGAACATCATCATCATCATCATCATCAGCCTGGTTACGCCCACTGCAGGGCTAAGGCCTCTCCCATACTTCTCCAACAACCCCGGTCATGTACTAATTGTGGCCATGCCTTGCCTGCAAACTTCTTAATCTCATCCGCCCACCTAACTTTCTGCCGCACCCTGCTACGCTTCCCTTCCCTTGGGATCCAGTCCGTAACCCTTATTGACCATCGGTTATCTTCCCTCCTCATTACATGTCCTGCCCATGCCCATTTCTTTTTCTTGATTTCAACTAAGATGTCATTAACTCGCGTTTCTTCCCTCACCCAATCTGCTCTTTTCTTATCCCTTAACGTTACACCTATCATTCTTCTTTCCATAGCTCGTTGCGTCGTCCTCAATTTGAGTAGAACCCTTTTCGTAAGCCTCCAGGTTTCTGCCCCGTATGTGAGTACTGGTAAGACACAGCTATTACTACGTTGCGGGGCAAAGGGGCGACCACGATCTTCTCCCCTATTTCTCTGGGGGTTCGGGTGTCTTCAGCCGAGTTCTTGGTAGTTGCGAGTCCGATCTCCTCGAGGATACGCCTGCCGGCCGGCGTGGTGCACAGCCGAGTTAGCTGGGCCCGTTCCTGAGCCTCGGCTATCTCCTCCATGGTGTTGTGTATGCCGAGCCGAAGGAGGTCCTCTGTATGCGTTCTCACGGGCAGCCCGAGGGCTCTATTGAAGAATTTTCTAATGAGAACACTAAGCTTTTCCCGCTCTGCTCTGAGCCAGTTGTGCATGGCTACCGTGTAGGTGAAGTGACAACGCACAAAGGCGTTGATGAGCCGAAGCAGGTTGTCCTCTTTGAGGCCACGGTGTCTGTTCGTGACCCTTCGGACGAGGCGAAAAGCATTGTCGGTTTTCGCAATTATCTTGCGTAACGCAGTGCCGTTGCCGCCGCGTGATTCTTTGAACATACCCAGGACTCTGATGGTGTCGACCCTGGGTATAGGGTCACCGCTCCGAGTGAACAGGTGAATGTCACTTTCCGAGACCGGTTTCCAGCCCTTGGGTCCGCGGCCTTTTTCTTTTCTATAAAGCAGAAGCTCAGATTTGGTCGGGGAGCATCTGAGTACGGTGGGTAGCAGGTACTGCTCCGTGACGTCTACCGCCTCTTGCATGGCGCTTTCCACTTGCCCTTCCCTACCACCGGTGCACCAAATGGTGATGTCGTCTGCGTAGATGGCGTGTTTGACACCTTCAACTTGGGCCAGATTCCTCGAGAGGCCGATCATGCAGATGTTGAAGAGAGCAGGCGAAATGACTGAGCCTTGCGGCGTGCCCCGTGGGCCAAGGAGCACCTCGTCGGAGACAAAGTCGCCGATCCGCAGCTTCGCTTTCCTCCCCGTCAGGAACGAACGGACGTAGTTATATAGTCTGGGGCCCAGCTCGAGGTCTGCCACGTAGGCCAGAATGTATTCGTGGAGGACGTTGTCAAACGCTTTCTCGAGGTCGAGTCCAAGCAGGGCCCTGGTGTCTCTGGTACTGCCGTCGATGATTTGATGTTTGATCATCTTCATGGCGTCCTGCGACGAGAGGCCGGCACGAAAGCCAATCATGTTGTGAGTATAGATGTTGTTCCCTTCGAGATATCTGTTTAGTCTGTTGAGGACGACGTGCTCCACCACTTTCCCGACGCAGGAGGTGAGAGAGATCGGTCGGAGGTTGTCCACGTTCGGAGCCTTTCCGGGTTTGGAGATCAGGACGACGTTGGCGGTTTTCCATTGCTCTGGGACGCTGCCGTTTTTCCACGTCTCGTTGATCTTCTCGGTGAGGTATGCGATCGAACCGTCGTCAAGGTTCCGCAGCATCTTGTTGGTGATTCTGTCGGCACCTGGCGCACACTTCCCCTTGAGCGCGAAAATGGCTTGCCTAATTTCCCCCACGGTGAAGTCTTCGTCCATTCCGGACGGGCTGGGCCGAGGTAGTCGGGAAACCGGTCTTCCTCGTCTCCATGCTTTATGGGAAGGTATTTCTCCATGAGCTTGACAACCAGCTCGTCCCCGGAACAGGACGTGGTAGCTTAGTGAAGGGCTCTGGCGAGCGCGTGTCTCTGACTGGATCTGGTGCTGCCCTCGTCGAGGAGATGTTTTAGCATGCCCCAGGACTTGCCGTTACGCATCTGCCCGTCGATCGAGTCACAGACCTCGTCCCATTGCTGCTTGCCGAGGGTCCGACAGTGATCTTTGATGGCCTTGTTAAGCTCGGAGATCTTTTTCCTCAATCATCGGTTAAACCTTTGTCCCTTCCCCCATAGAAGAAGCGCCTGCTGGGCCTCGATCAGATGGGCCAGCCTACTGTCCATCTCTTCTACCTCCAGGTCACTGAAGATCTTCTTAGTGGATGACTCGGCGTCACTCTTGATTAGCTCGCGCCAATCTTTCGATCAGGTCTTTGACCTGGAAGATTGGTGCGATTGCGATTGGTGACCTGGAAACTGGAAGATTTGTTGCCGCGGAGCTTGCGAAAAAGGTCCCATTCCGTGACAGTGATTTCTCTGGATTTACTTCGGGTGACTTCGAAGCGGGTCTCGAGCACATAATGGTCGCTACCAAAATTTATTGCGGTGTTACTTCACTCGGCTCCCTCGACGTTCTTCACGAACGCCAGATCGGGGGTGGTGATGTCCCGGCTCACCGAGTTGCCGATTCGGCTGGGGAATGCCTTGTCCGTGATGAGCATAAGGTCCATTTCGTTGGCATTCTGCCACAGACCCCGGCCCTTGCTCGTGTCGTAGACGTACCCCCACACGCCGTACGGTGCGTTGAAATCTCCGACGACGACCAGGGGATGGGTGCCGGCCAGGTCGACGGACTTCTTGAGTATCGTTTTGAACTGCTGTTGCGAG
This sequence comes from Dermacentor variabilis, assembly GCF_050947875.1. Taxonomy (NCBI): domain Eukaryota; kingdom Metazoa; phylum Arthropoda; class Arachnida; order Ixodida; family Ixodidae; genus Dermacentor; species Dermacentor variabilis. The sequence continues at coordinate 2,342,311 of NC_134574.1, read as the reverse complement.
TCCCTAGGATTGCTGTAGATGTTGAGTATAAACACGCTGTTTCTCCGCTGGTTGCGTTGTCTCGTGTTGAGCAGAACCTCCGCCATGACGTATTCGACCTTGCAACTCGCCACCTTCAGGTCATGAGACAAGTGTGTAAGCCTCCAGTCAACTAACGTGCACACTCCCCGACCTTCGGCCTGCACGGAGACGGCACGATAACCAGAGAGTGATGCGGCAGAGACGAGGGTTTCCTGTAATGCTATTACTTGTGGTTTGTTAGGTAGCGTTCTTAAATACTGCTGCAACGGAGCCCCCTTACTGGAGTACCCCCTGCAGTTCCACTGCCAAATTTTGAACTCCTCTTTGGAACTATCCATGAATAGATAAACTGTCTGGGGTAGCCGCTGTAAGCACAGGTGCATGCAAGAAGTTCTCCCCACTTTGACGTGCTCTCGTGCTACTTTGGTTACCCTCCCCGCGTGTGGGCCTTTCTGAAAAGCTCCTAATAGGCTCGGACTATAGGGAAATCGCTTGCGCGTCGGCACGGGATTGTACGGTAACCGAGGGAGAGGAAATGGCTGTTGCTCTGGCAGATGTGGAGGGCTACCGCACAAATAGATCCCTTATAATTCTAACAGACTCCAAGGAAGCATGCCGAAACTACATTAACGGCAGAATCGGCCTAAAGCGCTCCAAATCTTCCTCCGCGCTGGCCAACATAATAAACGCATTAGACACACCATCTTTTGGGTACCGGGGCACACTGAGATTGAGGGCAACCAAAGGGTAGATAGGATCGCTCGCAAGCATACAAACCGAGCGGACCTAAACAGAGATCCTGAGGACTTCATGACAGTGATCCCAACGTACTCTGACATACTAAATTACCATAGAGGGACGAGGATCAGATATCCCCCGCCTCACAATACACTCACTCAAGAACAGGCAGTTTATTGGCGAAAGCTGCAGACAGGAACTTTCCCAAATTTACATAAACTATACAAAATGTTCCCAGGTCAATACAGGGACACATGCCCGTGGTGTGGCGCAATACCCACACTTTATCACATCACATGGGAGTGCAATACGAATAAGGCATTCCACAAAATAGAAAATCCGAGTGCGGAGCAGTGGGAGAGCGTGCTCTCCAGCGGCAACCCTAGCCTCCAAAGGAGGCTGGTGGATCATGCCCGACGAGCAGCCACGCTCAGTGGTGCCCTGGAATAGGGGCGCCAACCATGCATGCAGGCCGGAGATCGGCATCGACCAATAGAAGATGAAGACATCCGGCCCGACCGCTGAATTACTCTTTCTAGGGCAATAAAGTTTACTTCCTCCTCTTCCTCCTCCTTCCTCGTTAAATGGGCCCATACCGCGTCCTTCGACAAGTGACGGAAGTCACGTATGAGACTGCGTCTGCCAGTTCCACATCATTTTTTTTCCGTTTTCCACCGATGTTATTCACGTTTCGAGAGTTAACCATTAGCAGCCGTCCTCTGCTGCGGATCCTTAGTGGCGCCGGGCCGGTGTTTCTGCCACCAGGGGTCATGCTACATGCTATTCGAGGATGATGTGGACATACCCATAAGCGGCCTCTGGCTGACCTGAGGACGACGACATGCCTTGCTGGTTGTTGGCTGGCTTCCATGTTGGCCAGCGCTTCCACCCTTGTAAATAGAACGTGTAAATAGTTTACCTAGTGTGCTTCCACGTAAGAATATTACGGATGTCATCTTTCTCATCTTTACATAATTATCTCCATAGCTTCGCATCTTCTTTGGTATGCTAACTCGTGCTTTTGTAATAACAGCATCAGCTAAACCATTGTCGCTCAATATATATATATATATATATATATATATATATATATATATCGCTAAGAAAGCAGCTCTGGGTCCGGGTAAATATTCACAGTGAAGTAGACACGCGTATGAAGCGCGTCTTGATACGCGCGTCTACTTCACTGTGTATATATATATATATATATATATATATATATTGTGAGCACTATTCACACGCTTCATGTTCTCATCTGTACATACTCATCATCACCCTTGCGGGGCCTGGTGCTGGGGCTCTCACTCGAGAGAAATAAGAGACTGGATGCCTAAACCTTATCTCACAAGTGGTGGAGTGTGCTGACCGGTTTCTTCGTCCTCTCACTCCCGGTGTTCCTCCAGCTTCACCTATGCTACATCCCTGAAGCTCCGCTCGGGCCGCCACCTCTACCAACTGCACTCGACCATGTCCCAAGACCAGCCGATCAATACCATGGTATCCACCTTGCCTGCTCCTGCGGGAACCCCTTTTTGGACGGTCACCACCCCTAAGAAGGATCGACCGGTGTTTGCTGGACTTCCAGGTGACGACGTTGAAGACTGGTTGGAGCTATACGAGCGCGTGAGTGACTTTAACCACTGGAACAAATCAGCAAAAGTTGCTCCACGTCGTCTTCTACCTAACCGGCGTCGCGAAAACTTGGTTTTACAATCATGACCTAGATTTCGTCAACTGGAGCACCTTTAAACCCCACCTACGCCAGATTTTTGCGAACTCGTCTGTCCGCTCCGATATCGCCAAGAAGCTTGCTGAGCGTGTTGAGCACTCGGGTGCGTCTTACACTTTGTACATAGAGGGTGTCCTCGCCCTCTGCCGCCACGTGAACACCTCGATGGCAGAGAGTGACCGTGTACACCACCTGCTCAAGGGTATTGCAACTGTGGTATTCAATGCTGAACCCCACTACCATCGCAGACATCATCAGTACGTGTCAGCGTCTCGATGAGCTTCATATGTTACGCTTACATACTGACACATCTGATTTCAAGGCGTCCAACGACCGCGAGCTATGTGCCTTGATTAAAAATTATAGGGTTTTACGTGCCAAAACCACATGCTGATTGAGGCACGCCGTAGTGGAGGACTCCGGAAATTTCGACCACCTGGAGTTCTTTAACGTGCGCCTAAATCGAAGTACACGGCTTTAGGGCTAGGTCCAGCGGGGGAAAGTGGCGTTTACGCCATATTCTTCGTTCACCCTTTCCTTTCACTCTTTCCTTCTATGCGTCGCTAGCACGCCGACTGGGTGCCACACCGCCTGAGTGCTTGCCGTCTTGTCCGTTCTTGCCAGCGCACTCCTCTCGTGAAAAATGCTCGCTTGCGGTCGTCATTCCTACTGAGAAGCCTAAACCTTGAAATACGCAGCAATGTGGCCACGAATTTTTGTGAGTGTTAGAATTAATATAGGCGAAACAACAACTAGAAAAAAAGTCGGCGCTCGTGGCCACCGTCTTCGATGTGGGATGAACTCGGATACACAGAAGCATGGATCTTACAATGGTGAGTGCATTTGTTTTGCGCATGCTATAAGTTTTATAAGGAGCAATATCACCCAAGCAATATCACGCGGTATATTTATTACTAAAACAGGCCTGGCTAATGTAGAGTGCCTGTAATTACATAGCTCTTTTTATTTGCAGCGTTTGAATAGTGCCCGGAGTAGAACCACGTGTAAATCTCTGTGAATTCTACCCCAATTCCAGGACTATGATTTTATCAAGCCACGCGTGCGGCCTGATCCTGCTAGTGATACCGAGGAACCACGCTTCTTCTCACTGTTATAGGTCAAGCATCATTTCCAGCCGACAGTATTTCTTTCTTTTCGTATAATAAATGCCTATTTTACTAGTGTTTCCTGACGGAACTTCTCGGTTTCCACATTAAAAATTTCGCACGAAGGCCGCATTGTGTCTACAGAGTCTGAAAATAGGCTTTTTGTGCTGTAGCAGGTTTTGCTGCAATTTTTTAATTATAAAGTGCTACGCTGACTAGGTGTGGGCTGTAAACAAGGCGGACGGATACTGCGCATTTTATGTCTGTTCTAAATATTACGTTACACCTTGTACAAGATATGCCATATATGTCGAAATATTAAGAAGTGTTACCTGACAAATCTCTTGTAAGAAAGTTTCTTGATTCACCCCTTCGAATTCTCTGCTCAGATTTATAATATTGTTGTATGGCGATTTTTCAAATGAAAACGCTGCCACATACATTTGTCATAACATCATCTCTGATAATGTTTCTTTTTATTTTCCAGTGCAAGCATTTCCTCCAAGTAATGGTGAAGTCGCTATGGTATATTGTAGCAATATCAACGAAACCACCGCGTTATCGTGGTCCTCGGGGGCCTGATCAGCCCGCCGTCATCCAAGCACTGACCAACCTGCCTACCGACGTCAGCTCCCTGCCCTGAAACACCTGGCCAGCCCACCGTCCTCGGCACCTTGCCCAATTCCTATCCTGAGGGCAGTGCCTGTAAATAAACTGTTTGAAGATAACAGAGCGTCACTTATCTAGGTCCACGGAAAATGCCTGTTTGTGAAAATTTATTCGCAAATAAACTGCCATAAACGTCAATTTCAGTATTATTTTTGCAAGCATATATGACTTCTTCTTCTTGACATCTTTTTGTCGAGCTTTCCTAGCTACTATTGAGGAAAACGGTAAGGGGACAATTGCTACAAAAAATGCCGCTAGCAAAAGGTTCGCGGTAAGAATGTGTGCGTGCTCTAAAGCCAGCGAATCTAGAATATTCGCCATGCAAAGGGCATTGGCTCAAAGCTGGCATTAATAATGGCAACGATACGGCTCAACACTGGTCCTACGCTGGCAGCACGATGGCTGCTGCATTAGCATAACATTGGTCCAATCTTGGCTTTAACGCTGGTCCTACGCTGGCAGCACAATGGCTGCTGCATTGGCATAACATTGGTCCAATCTTGGCTTTAACGCTGGGCCAGCATTGGATTGGGTTGCACTTTGCCAAT